>NC_090448.1:326162426-326471176 GCF_031143425.1 Pleurodeles waltl | reverse complement strand
GACGAATTGGAGTGGGGCAGATTGGAGTGGGGTGGGTTTGAATGTGGGGAATGGAGTAGATTGGATTGGGGTGAGCGGTTTGGATTGAGTGGGGTAGATTGGATTGGTGTGGGGTGGATTGGATTGAGGGGTGGATTGATGTGGGGTGAGGTGGAGCTGATTGCGTAGATTGGTGTGCAGTGGATTGGAGTGGAGTGGAGTGGACTGGGGTGTAGTGCACAATTGTGTGGTAAAGCATAATTTCAGAAATTATAAATAAGAAAGAGGCAATGTCGCTTTGCAATATTTAGAACAAGATGATCTCATCTTTTGAGACCCGTGCCCACGAGCAAAAAAAAGAAAAAATGTGAGAAAAGAAGACTTGTCAAAATAAAAGAAAGTTAACCATAGAAAATTAATCTTTGCAATTATGTTTGTTGTGCTGGGCACGGTTTTGTCAGCCACATGCTGTTTGCATGGCACTGGAAGTTAAAACTAACTAAATAGTATCTCATTCACTTCCGGAGCAGCATAAGTTGAATCAATCAGGGCTTGGTTCCTGCTCTACAAAGAGGAACATAAATTATACTAGTGCAAGGCATGCCAACTAATGGTAAGCAACGGCCGGGGTTCCAATCCTTTTTTTTGTTGTTGTTAACAACAGTGTCTTGCAAGCGAGATGCATGTGCTAGCACATGCTCTTGCAGGCTCGACCCTAAAAAGGGTAATGCAGACAAACCACAGAATTCTCTGGTCATAGCCCTTTCCAGGCTGCAGGACGAAGCTATATGTAAAACCTGCATTGAACAAACGCAGGTACTGGGTAGAAGAAACATACATTCTCCCTTTCCATCATTAGTCATTAGTCAGAGGTTGGCTTAGAGTCTTGGAGGGAGAATGGGCTGCTGCTTCCTGGAGTACACAGCTGCCTTTGACAGGGTCGGTAGAGGCACTCTTTGGATAATATATACTTGGCTGGTGAATTCTATATTTGTTGCAGTGAGATGTTCAACAGTTGCACTGGGATACACTAGAGTGTGTAAACGTAGGATGACACATGGGAAGAACTAAAGTAATTACAAAAAACATGGCCTGAATCACGTCTGTGTGCATGAAACCCTACTGTTTAACTTATACACAGTTAATATGGGTGCAGTCTTAGAAGCGTTGAAGATTTTCCAGCAAAACTGTAGGGCCAGCACATAGCACTTCTGCAATATGTAGATGATACAGTTAAATTAGACACTGCCATTGTGGTGGGAAAATGAGTACTTTGAAAATTAAACAAACTAGTAATGTGGCAGGAAATGCACAGGCCCAAAAGCACATTTAGTCAAAATCAGCTTTTCTTCAATGCGTGCGTACAAAACTTGCATTCACGCTGTTTAGCTTATCTATAACTTTGCTTTTGAGAGTTCTCAAATCTAAATGTGTACTATCTTTGGTAAATGGTACCCAGACCTTCCAGAAAAGCTCTCCCCAGGGTTGGGTGAACAACAGGGCGAGTGCCTAAAATTTGTTTGTCTGCAGGATGCTTGCCCAGTGAACTAGCTCAGTCTGGAATTAAGTTTGATTAGTAAGGGCTTCATCACAGACTCACTACATGTTGACTGTTTTTTCTATATTTTTCTAAATATGGGTAGTCCTGATTTGGTCCAAAATGTTGGGGCCCCAAAGAGATCATCCCACGCCATGAATGATACATGTCATGGCAACCATCATGCAACTGTGGGCCTTAAGTACAGTCAAAGTGGCAATTTCAGAATCATCTTATTTAGATGATATGCTTAAGTTTAGGACACTTAAGATTCCTACATTGCCACAGCTCCCCAGTGGTACATAGGTGAGAACATTAAAAAAAATATAGGTTCCAACTGCTTCTACTACCAACTGCAGATTTGAGACATGGGTGAGAGAATGCAACTCAGTTTCAGTGTCTCTGCTGCAGGTTCTGTGGAGTATTTCTAATATTCAGATCTCTTAATCAGCTTTCTTTAATCTACTCTAATCACCATATGATATGTCTTAAACAACACAGTTGATTAAAAAGGCATATGTACTACTCCTGGACATACTGACCACTTTTCATATGGTACATTATCAAACTTGATTTTTCAAGCTGAAAGAAATTGGTATAGATGAAACAATAATTTGGATTTCCTCCTACCTTCACGACTCTGCTATTATCATATAAACGCTCCATTTTACATTTACAGCATTAAAAAGGAATACCCCAAGGGTCTATTATCTCTCCTCGTCTGTTCAATGTGTTCTTTAGTCTGTTTCCAGGCCTAATCAACAGTTTTGCTGTTAACTTGCTGCAATTATGAGGATGACACACAGGTAATATTTAACTAGATAGCTCTCAATATATAGGAAACTCAAAGCACAAACTCGTATACCAAGTGATGAGATGCAGCCATCTTAGGCTCAGTGCTTCAAAAACAGAAGTACGTACTTGTAAAGATTAGAAAAGTTATGACCTGTTAAATTTCTGGCTGTACAACCTTGGACTACCTGCAAAAATATCAAAAGGGGTACAAAATATTTCAAATCGCCATGGACTCTACACTCTTCTTGAGTGCCCAAGTGGAAAATAAACCAAGGTGTCTTTCTACAGCGTGAGGACATTTCTCCCACCTTGGATCTCCATAAAAGGTTCAAGCAAACATAGCACTTATTCTCCCAAAAGTTTGTAATGGAAATGGTCTGTTTCACAGAATTCCACTTTCAACTGAAAATTGACTCCAGAACATTCAGCACCCTGATGCAAGACTGCTTCTACAGGTACAGATTTGAACACACATCTCTCTTGCCGTGCCCCCGCTGGATACTGGTCGGTTGCAAGAAGATCCTCTTTTACACTACAGTGTATCAATCACAAAGCTTTAATTGGTAAAGTTTCTGGATTCCTCCAGATGTAAATCACAAGCTACTCCCAGTCTACTAACGTATGTTCCAGACCAGCACTAATTGTTCCACTTTACAAGAAGGAAACAATGGGTGACACTACTTTCTTAGGACAGGCTACCAAATTATAGAAAACCCTCCTAGCAAAAATAAGGGCCAAGGTCAACCATCTGGAATTCTGGTTATTCATAATCCGATCACTATTGACACCCTGAAGCACTAGTTACTCTAAACGAGATACATAACAAAATGACAGCAGCTCTGTCAACAGAAAGAAGTCATGGGGAACATGCCAAAGGTATTGAGAAATCAACCAATCTTCTTGGCGAGCCATCATCCTTTATTCTTTAATGTCTTGAATAAAAACTCTATGGTATACTCAAATACTCTGGTTTTTATCCTTTTTGCTTATGCTCCTTACTTGCATAAGATAACAAACAATCCTGACAAGCTTCCTCTCACTATATAGCTGAAACCTTTACATTAAATAGAAATGGCCTTGACTTATAACTTCTACAGATCCTCTGTCCTTACCTTCCTTCATCTAACTGCCCTATTTGTCTTTTTATCGACTCCTGTTCAAACTTACATGAATTTTGGCTTTTTGTATACAGATCACTGCTTGAAATGGAAAAGTAGAAGTGCAGGTACTCTGTACCAGAGCAATGGCTTGTTTCTTAGAAGTGCCTGTACTCTCCAATTAAAAGTATTACATTTTCCTTGAGAAGTTCAGGTACTCTCCCTCTCAAAGTAAACAAAAATGCCGGTACTCAGTACCAGAGAGTACCAGCCCGTTTAAAGCCCTGATACAGATTTTAAAAATTGCGCACATCTCAACCATGGCCCATAACGTATCCTAAACTTGAAAAAATATATGAAAGCAGTCAACCAATACTTTAATTTCTTCTGTCCTATATCACCCTACCAAATATATGTAATAATAGTCCTAGCGACCATGCCTACCTTCTGTTAGTTCCACCCCAAAAAAAGTGATCTAAATGCGTGGAAGTTTTCTTTTGGAAAATACAATACTAACACCAAAAAACACTCAATTAGCCTCAAACCTTGGGTCCCATTAGAGTGCAACTCACCACAAAGTTGTTCAGTGCCTCATCTGGCGAAGTAAGTGCTATGTAAATGCAAATACAATATAATACAGTCTTGCAGTTGCTGCTGGAGTTACTAACCTAACTAGTGTTAAGATTAGGCTTTTCACAGTAATCAAAGCTCACCCATTGTGGCTTACAATTAATGTTTTAAGATGCCATCTGGGTCAGAAGCCACATTACCGCTTCCTCTGATAGAGATCCGATTTCTTGTCATGCGATTTGATATCGGTACAACGGGCCTGCGATGTAGTTTTTGGTGATGTTGTTAATATTCTAATTTGCTAGTTTGACACCTACAAATCCTACCTTTTATTGCTCATAGAATGTTTGCAAATATCTATCTTCAGCCTGCAAGATGGAAGAGCAACCGGCTCCCTCACTACAAACCTGACATGTCAGCATCTAGCAATGGAACGGAAAGTTTTGTCAAGCAAAACATTAAATATTCTGCCTAACTTTAAAAACGGAAGAAAAGCCCTGTTGGGTGGTACGAGACACGCTATTTTCATTTTAAGAGCAGGGGAGTTACTAGAGTTCCTATGCTGAACTCATACTTCTACCCATATGGACAACAGAGACTGGTGCATTCTTAAGGATGCGCTCTTTTTTCTCTGGGGCGTGATGGCCCCATGCAAATGAGGAACCACTTTGCCTCTGCACCTTCACTGTATTATAGATACCCGTGCAGGGGTAGAGGAGCTGGTAGGGGAGCATTGACTGTGCGCTACAGTGAGGTGGCTCGCACTCAGTGTGCCTGCCAGCTCCCCCCCCAAGGTACAACTTGGAAGCGGGTAACAGAAAGACTTATGGGCCCCTGCCCAGAAGTCCTCCTGCAGGCGTAGTCCCTCAGTGCCCCAACCTGGAGATCTGTACCTCCCCCCCTTTGATGCAGGCCTGGTTGCTGCCTGCAAAGTGAAAGTTGGACAAGCAGCTTCAAACAGCAGGTCCTCCTTTAACTAATGCCCTGTCCCAGGGCAGGGACAAGTTTGTGACTGCACTGGGGGCCATACATTTTTTGTTAAAGGGTATACTGTTTTAAAGGTGTGGTCCGGGCCAGGACAGCGTGCCCTATCTATGACATACATGCCCTTTAAACGTGGCTTACTCAGTTTCGTCTGTCACTCAACATGAATAAGGAAAAGATTGGGTCGATTTTCTGCCCTAAACACAAGCCCCCACTTCTCGTGGACATTTCTAATTATCTTCCAATTTGGTGGCTCTCAAAAAAATCAAAGTTCCCAGGAAACTAAACTAAGAATTCCTGTGTGGTTGCCGAAAACCGCAGTGATATTATGCTCTATATTCGCCCTCTTTAATTTTGTGGCTTTGCAGGGAACGTTCTGAGGCCCACGAGTCTCAAATAAAACAGAAATACAAGATCCCTGTAGTTAGCTGATTGGAAACGCCGTCTTGCTAATTTGTGGCAGCTGGGCTCTTGGAGGTTCCAAAGATGGCACTGAAGACGCGCCAGTCCGCCTTTTGTAACGATGCGTGGGATGCAGCAGGCTTGGCTTCGGTTTGGGTTTTTGGGCCTGCCATTCATTAGGGCCTAAGAATATTCCACAACAAAATCTTCTGTTGCACATGGGTATTATATGTCTGGGACTTCTGAGGCCCAATGATGTCTCCAGGGGACACATGAAAAGTTTATTGTGGTCAGCTTGACCGTCTATTTTGGTTTCCTCAGAAGGTCGCTAGGTTAACATGGAAAGTCCTCTGGGTATGGAAAATTGAACATTTTTGTGTGAAATTAGAAACAGGCAGACATTTCGGCTTATTCACAAACTTCCCTGGGAAAAGTCCTTTTTTTTGTTGTTGCATGGTTTCTCCTAGAAAAATTAGAAAATATAAACGGAGTACAGAGCTTGTAGGTTCCTTTTTTTCTTATTCTTTGAAATGAACAGAGAAAGCGCGCTGGATAAGAGGTCATTGTGTTTCCAAAGAGGAGCATTGGGGAAAATAGTAGGTCTAGCTTGACGACATTTCCTGTTACGGCAGGGGTGTCCAGCATAGGTCCAAGAGAGTTGACTCCGTTCCAGATTGCCAGAATATCCAGTAAAATCATTTTAAATACATGAAATTGTTACTGAACATATGTACATAGTCAGTGGTTATCATGAAAACCTGCCATGGTTCTGGTCTTCCTAGCACTTTGCTGCACACTGCTTTGTTACAAGTTTCAGGCCTGAAAAATAGAGCTGGTAACGTTTTGCAGAAAGACGTGCTACTCCAAAATGGCTCTTCTAGTGAATAAGCACTGATTCATTTTTTAAACGATTGGTTTCAAATAGTCAACAACAAGTGTAGTTAGAAGAACCCATTCGTCCTTGTGGCAGACAGGTGCTACAGGGCTGCACCCAAGTTGGTTTGGATTGTTTGCCACCTAGGTCCTCCTTGGATCCGTTCTGCTGTGACTGCAAACTGGGCCAAGTACACGCTTTCCACACTTGACTCTGTCGCAAGAGCGAGCAGCCAAAGGCTTCTCAAGAAGTACTGTGGGGCAGAGACTTAGAACTCAAACAGTATGCACATTGAAAACTGCCCAGACCCGTGCTTGGCTTTTAGTAAAAAGTAAGTACCTAATTAACACAGCAAAACGGAATACTACACAATTCCATTGGGAACATATGTCTACAAAGTTAAGGATCTAACTCATGGGCTCTTAATAAGTATTACACACTTTACAGTATAGTCTGCCCCAGTTTATGGTCTCCAGCAATGTCTGTGGTGACTTCAACACAATTCGAATCTAGGCAAGATTAGATGCTATGAGGAGACGAAACTCTGTCCTCTGTAAGAGACCACAATCTTGGAGAATCCGACCCTGGAGAAGAGCGCAAGCAGGGCCATTTCCGCTACCCTGACAGTCATGCTCCTTGGTGGTACACCCTTTGCAAATCTGGAGGCAATATTCACCACAACCAAAATACATTTATTGCATGAAACATAGAGGGGTTCCAATGGGCTATGTTGATGCTCTCAAATAGCTCACCCTCTCAAATAGCTCACCAATCGTGTAGAGATGCCAACGGTGCATTGGTTTGGCCTCCAGGCTTGAACAAGTCCACAAAACTTTTCTACATCTCAGCCTATGCCTGGCCAGTAGAACAAGGGTCTTAATGCGCAGGTACCCTGATCAAGGAGCCTCGTGGGCTAGTGATTTTCCTGTTTGCCTGAAGAACCACCGCTTCTTTCTGGCTGTGGGCTCAGGGTCCATGGCTTCATTATATACTAGCTTGTCCTCCCAGACCTATTATGCTTGCCAGCTACTCTTGAGGCAGGCTGTTATTGGGCCACCTTATGTAGGCCACTGAAAGTAGGATTGTTGTATCGCCTTACTTGCAGGAATTCATAGGAGGCTCCGATTTCTTGGTACAAGCCTCCAAGCTCTGGAACTACTTGACAGCCAAGATTTGAAGCATTCAGGAACATTTAAAATTCTCAAGAGACGTAAAAACATGGTAATTCTTAAGATAATTATGTGAGAAACCCAAATAATAATACCTGATATATGCACAAGTATGGTCCAGAGCTAATGAACAGTCTCAACCAGCGCACCATACCAAAAAGAAAACATGGGCACTCTACCCAAATTGGAGGCTTCCACCCAACATAGCCTTACAATAACACTGACATATTGATGGGACATAATGATACGTCATCCCGACCACAGGCAATGCATATGAATCTCCACTCTCAGAAGTGCCTACTGCCACTCAGCACCTGCTTCCTGACTAATGAGATGGAGGACTGTAACTATATCCCACACTACACATCGCAAAGAAAACAATCACTGCCCTACATCCTACATCTAACCCCAAGATGGAGGACAGTAATTCTAGCCCTGTCCCGAGGCATTATTCCTTTCAAACACTTGCCTACACATTTGCATAGCAAGCTGTCACCTATAAATATTTCAGCTTTCCTTCCAGTAGCATGTTACCTGGAGATTCTTTCAGTGAAGTTTCATTCATAGTCCACTGGTTGTCTGCGGTCCAGGGTATTTTCCTTAGCTCTCCCTCTGATCTACCAAGCATTCTTCTGTTTAAGAATTCCTTTGACTCAGAGATCTGCACTTGCGTTAGAGCCTACTGCCCAACTAGACCTTCTGCCATACTCCCCCTTGCCGCCCCTTTGCTGCTAGCCCTTATTTAGCTATGTCAGTGTGGAGTCCCTGCCAGCACTCTGGGCTTATCTGACTGGTGCGCCCTGACATTCCTCCTGCCCAGTGGATGTTACTATTCCACTGTACTGTATTTTTTACTGCTTTATAGCAAGTTTTTCTTTCATCATTAAATAGACGGTACAATGAACTACGTTACAATTCTAACTCTGTGTCCTCCTTGCAGGATCCCTTCCATCTGTCTCGCTCTAATGTGCTAAATCAAAATGTTATGCTTTAAAATATCTCTTACAACCTTTTGGGAAGAGCTAAGACTCAGCATGGGGTAGTGACTGCTTATAAAAGAAAATAATGTTAACAGATTAAAATGTACATTAATAAAGAAACAAACTGTAAAATGGAAATTTTTAAAATGTAAACGAATTTGGAGGCTAAAATAAAGTTTGTATTCTCATATATATTTGTGGGAGTGGTGCAGGTACATCAAACAAAATAGAGTATGGATGATAGGTGGCATCAATTGAATTTAGAAAAGCTTAACCGTATTATCAAAATAAAAGTTGTGTTCTTTTATTTTTGTTTGTGAGTTGAATAAAATTTGTCACCATTTGCTTGATAAATGGTTGTTTCTGTAAATTTGTGAATTGTTTCATGGTTCAAATCACTGAAAGGGCGGTGCCCTCGGACTCCAGTAATGCCCCAGTGTGTGTGTGAGAAATGGGAGTGGGTTGGTTCTGCCTGGCTTAGGTGCATGTCCTTGCCACCCAGAAACCCCATTTCTAACAGTGTGTTACCGATTTCCAATGATTCATGGGGGTCCCCGGATTTCAGAAATAACTGTGGGGGTCCACAGAAGTCAAAAAGTTAAGAACCACTGAGCTTAGAGATTCCTGTATTTCGCCTTGATTACAAGCACGATCTAACTGCATCGGTATTTACTTCACCCGATAAAAAACGATACCGCGGGCGGGGGGTCGTTATTCATCAGGTATGATGAATAATTCCTAGTACGAGTTGTAGTCTGAAATGAGGCATAACATGCAGACGTTGATGCTTACCAAAATCTACGCCCCAGTGTTTACCGAGCATGTTTCCCCTTGTAAATTTCAGCAGGTTTGACATGAGAGAATTTACCAGTAAACTAATAATCAGGTTCTGTTCAGACGAAAATACAAGGTGAATAAAAGAACCGACGGTGAAGACGCCCGGATAGAAATAGGGTTTTTGTTCATTATTAAAGTGCGGCATGCTACGACATATTTAACAAGCATTTTCAATGCAACAGGTCTCGCATTTGTTCGAGTTAGAGCTATTAGCGTTGTAAAGCAAGAAAAACGCAGCGCGATCGCTCTATGTAAAATGCAGCGCGATCGTGCTGCGTGGAAAATAAACAGTTAAAGTAGTCCGGACTCCAGGCTGAAAGCATCGATCCTCGTATGTTTTTGGTACTTTGCCGGTGCTGTGTAGCATGCCTTTCAAAAATTAAAGCAAAGCCCACGAACCAATGTAAGTGATTGTAGTTGCATGGGCGTGGTTTCAAGCCCAAAGAGAGATTACAGAATGGAAGGAGCACTTTGTGCTCGCCCATAAAAATGCACAGATATAAATGTATACATTTGTAGAACAAAATCAGGTTATATTGCCATTTATTAATTTCTCCCCAGCTCTGGCTTTGCTCATAATGTTTAATAGAGTGATTCCTTCTTTCTCACTTTTATGTAACGTGTCACGCCCTACACAAGGAGCATAGGGCCAGATGTAGGTAGGTATATTTTTGCGACTTGCAATTTGTCAGTCATAGCGACTCGCAAATTGCAACTCGCAAAAGTGCATGCAGAAAGGTGTCTCAGACACCTTCTGTGACTCGCTATGGGGTCGCAAAGACCCACCTCATGAATATTAATGAGGTGGGTCGCAGTTTGCGACCCCATAGCGAGTCCATGCGCACACACAGGGATGGTGGCCTGCTGGAGACAGCAGACCTCCATGCCTGTGACTGCTTTTTTTAATAAAGCAGTTTTTTATTTTATTTTTGCTGCCCATTTTCCTTAAAGGAAAACGAGCTGCAAAAAGAAAAACTTCCGAAACCATTTGGTTTCGGTTTTTTCAGAGTAGGCAGTGGTCGATTGGACCACTGCCTGCTCTGAAAAAACATTAATAGGACCCCTTCCCTTTTGCGAATGAGTTACCATCCACTTCAGGTGGATGGTAACTGCGAGTTGGTTTGCGACCGCATTCGCGGTCACAAAGCAACTCAGCATGGCGATGCGGTCGCAAATAGGAAGGGAACACCCCTTCCTATTTGCGAGTCGCAGCCTCAAATTGCGAGTCGGTACCGACTCGCAATTTGCGGTTGTGCATCACGTTTGGCCTTTTGCACGTCGCAAACTGCGTTTTTCCCAGTTTGCGACGTGCAAAAGGCTACCTACATCTGGCCAATAGTTCCTAGAAATACCAAATGTTGACATTCAGGTCTTTAGTTTTACAAAACATGTCCGAGCTGCTGCTGCCCTCTCTGGCCGTTTCTTTAATTGCACTATAGAGCTTTTCCTTAGAAAGGCCTGTTAGCTCTGCCACTTAAGACTGAATCAGTACTTCCACGCTCACGCGCTGGAGAAGCTCCGACTGTGGAGCGTTCCAACTGTGGAAGCCTATGAACGAAGGGAAGTAGGAGAAACAGAATTTATTGACTAAGAAAGGTCCCATCGGATTTACCCCATACCTCGGCCCACTGCAGAGAAACTTTCTGAGCGTCTGGTTCCAATTCTAAACATGTCATATCACTTCAGGTCAATCCTAAACATATGCAGGCCTAACACAAACAGTCTGCCCTCAGTGAAATCCCTTCTCTACCAGTGCTGGGAACGAACAAATAAACGGGCTGCAAATGTGCGCGCTGGCGCCCGTGAGAATGCTGGAATATCTCCAGCCCTTGATGGCGACGATGATGGGGGCCTCGAGCACAGTTCCGAGCAGTGGTGGGTAGAACAGGACTGCTGCATCCCAGCCGGCATTATCTCCTGCTCCACATGTGCGTGGCGATGCACCTGCAAGGGATGCCCAGTCCACATAGGCCCGGGTCACTAGAATTATGTGGTTTTGAGGCTGTCGTTTTCCTCATAATTGTTGATATGCCGCATCATCTGCTGTATAATCTGCAGATTTTAAAGAAAATAATTTTGTTTCTAGGCCTTACGGGTCAAACATTTCTTAATAAACAGCAATATGTTGCCCTGTAGAGGAAGGTAGGCCCTTTGGAAAGTTCGACTGATTACCTATCTCTTACTTGTTGATATATTTGGGTGTTAAATCGGTATTAATAGGATGAGACCTTTGTTAAGAGCGTGTAAACATTTGTAAAAAAAAAAAAATGGCAAAATAATAAAGTAATACTTTTGTGCTGCATTGTGCCGTAGAATTTTTCTTGTCGTATAATTTAGTCCACCCTGACGCATAATTTGGTCCTTCCCTGTCATACAATTCCAGTGGCCATGTACACAGACAAACTAGGCAGTCGACTAAAGCACCGCGTTAAGTCGAGGTGCAAAATTTGTGGATTTTTTCTGAGTGTGATAAACAGTTCACATAGGGTGCTTATTTATGACAGTTTGAAAAGGACTGCAGCGGTGCACGAGGATTCTAGCGCCCCTTTGTCTGCACTGTGGTGCAGCCCCGCTCTTTATGAACCCATTTAGCGATGTCAGCAGATATTCCTCAGTGGTGCCTCTGCAACTTTTAACCCTGTCCTAAAATGGATAAATGGCTGCTTTGGAGAACCAAAGGGGCTCGGCGTCGGTTTCATTTCTAGCATCACTGCTTCTGCTCAAAAAGAGCAAAGTGGATTATTCCATTGATCAAACAGGGGTACCACAGGTTTTCTGCGCAGAGTATGGATTTGCAAAGAAAACATATTCCTGGGAAGTCAGAGGAGAGGGATATTCACACTCCTCGGTTATGCCAAGGTAGTTAACACACACTTGTGTTAGCTTTGAAAGAGTGTGACCCGCAAAACGTTTGTGTCGCCCCCACACAGACGTTTTATAAAAGGGCAGATGGTAAAACGTTTGAGTCCATTCATCATTACTCGCAAACATAAGGTGCAGCATGGCGAGAGAAGTTCTTCTAGGACCGAATCCAGACAATTGTGATGGGTAGAAGTACACAGAACATGACACTGAGACAGTGCTAGACACACTTAATGTTTACACTGTGCATGTTTGCACATCGTAGTGCATCTATAGTAAAACATTTCAGACTTGGGGCTGCAAGAGTAGCAGTATATTTTATAATCCCAGTGGTGTGACGTAGGCCGCTGCAGACCCTGTGGTGCAGCCCTCCCCCTTCAGTGGGCTCCCTCGAAACCACAGCTTTGGGTATCTATGAGATATGAGTCTCAGGGGCCCCTCTCGACATGCCTCAGGGGAGCCACATCATGGCTCATCACACCACTGGGTAGCCCATAGCGCACGTGGAAGGCCCCCCAACCCCAGATACATAGAGGGTAACCCACAGGACCTTGTTCAGCCAGAGTCTCTGGTATCTGGGTACAGTCGTAGGTTCAGAGGTAATTTTCTCAGTGACACCACATTGTTTGGCAAGCTTACGTTTCCCTATATTCCATCAGTAGGTTAATCTTTTGAACTCCATAAACCATACATGCATTGTTCCAAAAAACTATCTCTCTTTGTTTATTAAGGGGAAAGCCAACCCTTCCATCCACTAAGTCCAGGGCACCAGCACCCACTGATGATGGTATATATTCAAAGACATATCAAAACGAATGCTTCCCTGTATGTAGCTATAAGCGGCCAAGGCCTCAGTAGCTCCCATGCTTCCATCAGCTCGTATAGAGCAGGGCTTGTCTATATTTGTAGACTGAAAAAGGAACTTGTACTAGTTAAGCAAGGCTTTGATACAGTGAAACACTTTCATAAAGAGACACTTTGTTGAAATATAATCAAGTATCTTATCATTTACAACAGAAAATTAGCAGAAGACTTGTGCAAATGTAATGAAACATCCATTTGCAATACACCGCATGCAGTGAATTATTACATGCTTTTTATACATGCTAACCTCCCTCACATAGATACACACTGTTCGTCTTTAGCTTGTTGCAATCATTGCACATTGAAATTTAGTAATAGGCATGACAGTTAAGCTGCAGAATGGCTTGTATCACCAACATTGCTCCAACAGCACACTACAGCATACAAAAGATAACACTGCTGTCAAAAACATGTTTACTAATACATGGGGCAAACAGAGCTATCCAACAGAATGCCGTAGACAGAACACCTTGCTTACATTCATCACAATATGAATATCCATTTATAGTTAGATGTCACTGTGCTGGCAATGAACATGTGTTTTTTTTAATCTCGAACAGATATCAGCAGTTAGTAAACCCCTCTTATACCAAAATTGTTTATCCCAGCAGATAAATGATTGAGAGACAGCCTCCTAGCCAAAATACAGCTCAGAACGCAATACCTATAGTGCACTACACCAAGCTGAACATGAGTCTCTGTTGGAAATTCAACCACACTACCAAAGTCATTAAAAAGTCACAGTTATCAGTGACAAAACGAGTGCTATACAGATGCAAGTAATGTAACAGAGGGTTTGCGATTCAAGAGGCTCAGAGCGATGTTTAAAATAGGTCCTTAAACCTTTTATGATCCAAGCACTGCTTCAGTCCTATAACAGAGTCAAATATAGCATTCACGGTGTAAATTAAAATTAAGTTTATTAAAACAAATTATTCCCTTAATCCCATATTTATATACTTTCCTCCTAACCGTCACAGTATTCTCCAGATATACATTGATTCAATTTTGGAAACTCAGATTTGATCTCTTTTATTTTCTTCTTGTATTTCTTTCCCTAGTAGATCAACAGTTATGGATTCACTACCTAAATTTATCTTACCACCCTCACCCGTAGTTGATTAATTTGAGCCTAATATCCCACTGAGGGATACAACTCTAAACAGTTTTGGTAAACAGTTATTAACTTTTTGTAACTTCAGCGACATATTCTTATGGTAGCTAAATAATTTCTTTTTATTTAGACCAATAAGTGCTTCTAATGTTCCCTGAGGAACTCCTTGTATCAAAAGCAAAATGTCTGACAATGAGGTAGAGGGACTAATTTTCACTTGTGTTGAAAATGTTCAGCATTGTTTGTCCACCATTTCATCCCAAACGTGATCTAAATGACCCCCCGTTTAGCCTCTGTTCAAAAAGGTATCCTTTTATTTAAGCTTATACTTTTATCTAACAAACTAGTCTCAAGTCCTTTCCCTGTTCCTGATAAACCTTCCATTATGTATGTTCTAAGTTAGGAGATGATGATAAAGAAAGGCCTCTTCGAACATCCAACAGCAAAAGTGTGTCATTCAAGGAGCTTAATATTCCCTCCTGTCCAGTAATTACATACTCCACTACACTTTCAAGGATGTTTTAAATTTCAGCTGTTGTTTATTCCCCCCACCCTCATAATGTTGCCCACTGCTTTGAGGGTTCTTGAAATATTTAGTTACAAACTTCCGAATTGACTCTGCAAATGGGAATGAACTTTGCGTGAGTAACCACTCACCACCAAATGGGCTACTTGTTTAGTGCTTGACTTTACCGTTTGCCCTAATGGGATTGCACCTTTCTCCTCAGCACAATGTCCTCAATCTAAGACAATGGTGGGGAGACTAACTTTGTTTCACTATTCTCATGAAAATATTATGTATAAAAATCGATCTGACTTCAAATTACTTGCAAATACAGCCTATGTATCTCCAGTAAGAGCCAAAATAACATGGGCAATTTCCTAGGCTTCTGCTCTCACCAGATTGCAAAGCCTCCACTTGAGACCTCAGCAGATTATTCTCAGCCACAACTGTTTTTCATCGAGTTCACTAATTACCACAAACTGCACTGGACACTGTCACCTAGACCCAAAGCTGCTCCTTGTTGCCTGACCTTCAGCTTCTTACAAATCCTTCACCACATCTACTCCTCTCCAACACATTGTGGCTCCTTCTGCCCTCCAACGTGCCACCAAAGAGACCGTACCTGTCCATGACTTCTTGAGCTGTGGAACAGAATAAATAAGCAGCTCACTGACATCACCTCCCCGGTAAGCAGGAGGAGCCTGCGAACAGCCTTCCAGTCTGTCTCCCACAACTGCAAACTGGATTTACTTTTGTGTACTATTTAATTTCTAGGATATATATTTTGCTTGATATTTTCAAGTCACGATTATATGTTCCACTTTTCTGAATGGATTAAATCAAGGCAAAATTCTATAGTCAGTTTCAACATGCAACCAATAATCACAATTATCTTCATAGTAATTTTTCCAAAATCACACAGTGTCAACAGAGTGAAAATTTCATGAGGAAGTTCCCGTGTCCAAACCCAGTAACATGCACGGGGGGATATATTTAATCAAAACCCAAAACCCACCAAAGGAAACATTTTACTTGTGAAACAGACTTACCCTCTTTCTGCAGTTTTATTCCACTGACACGATTTTGTGGCGTTTGTCGAATTTTTGTTCCACCTGTGAAGAGCAGAACCCATGAACCATCAAGACCCAGATACATTTTTTTAGCTCTTCAAGGATCGACAACGCTGTGGAAAAAAAGTGCTTTGTTGCACGATTTGTGTTCTGCACAACCCAAAAATGACAATAAATATGAATGACTCATGTCCAAATCAGTTGTTTTTGCTTGTTGGCTAGCCAACCCACGCTACACAGTCAGTGGGAGATGAATCCTTTGTGAAACTTCCCAGATCAGAAATCATCAATCAACTATTTCATGCCTGATGACTCTGACGACAACTCATTTACGTAGTTTTATCTAGCATACACGTGGCCTGAAGAACATCAGAAAGCTATCAATCGTGACTTCTGTTCCTGTCAGCATAGTACACACAAAACCTGCATTGCCTGTAGCAGTAAAAGGGTCAAAAGAGCTTGACAATATATCTATTTGATGACCAATTCAGGTGCCCTTAAGAAACTAAACCATGTCTTGAACCATTTCTAACCATGATCTTTAACTGATACATATCCATCGGTAGGAAATGTCCATTCATTACGCTGTGGTCAGGGCAGATAACGTGCGGGTGCAACAGCCTCTGGCTGATGAAGCTTGCAAAACTTGTGAGTTAACTACTCAGATTGAAGAACTGGGAAAGAGGACCGCTGACACAAGAAGTTGCAATGCACACTTCAGGATTGATACAAGGACTTGGTGAGCATATCCTGGCAGCACAGCGAAAACTTGAGGATTTGGAAAACCACCAGTGCTGGAATAATTTCATGGGGATCCCTGAGGGCTTGGAAGGAGATGATCCTTCACAACATATAATTGGACTACTCCAATCTGCTTTCCAGGCTTGGCAGATTGAGACCCAGATTATCAAGTTCAGGAAGCTGATCGGATTTCAATACCAGCAGGTCATACGTTAATTTCCAAATACAACCCACCATGCCCCAATACTGCTTTATATAGTGAATGGTCTACTTTGCCAAGCCATTTATTTGAAAGTACAGCCCCACACACCATTAGTAATTGACTCAGTATCTTTTTTTTTTTGTACACCCCGATTTTTGTCAGTCAATTGAAGATTGCAGTTGATGATTACGCCAAATGGTTCATCTCCTGAAGGCAGTCGGAGTGCAGGTGGTTGTCCAGGTAAAGGCTTGAATGAAATTTCTAAGAAACTGCAAAATTAATTTCTGTCTGACTGAAGGGGATACCTCAGCTATCCTGAAACAATGGCAGGAAGAGTATAATGCAAGAAAAACAGGGGCCTGATTGATGTGTATTCTAGAGTAACTGAGTACGAGGGGGTGAAATATGAAACATTTTTCTTTGTAGGAAGGGTTGAGTATGACTGATGACATATAGGCTGAGTTATGGTTATAAGGTGTGGAGAGGATGAGGCGGCCACATTGGTGCTGTCAAAGGTGTAGGAAGCTGGCTCTGTATATACTATACCAAAATCAGGTATATAATGTGCACAGAGTCCAGGGGTTCCAGAAGCTTAACAGAGGTTAAAGTAGATAATGCTAATGCTTTCTTTCATAGTAATGTGGCCGAGCAGTTAGGCTTATGAGAGGGTAGTGCAAAGCATCTGTTGTTCACAAAACAGTCAAGAAATGAGGCACACGCTCAATGACTAACTCCAGGCCAATTGTTTTTATATAGCAAAAATATATTTTGTTACTTTATTACTAGAACCAGAAGAACTTTGTTGCAGGTAAGTACAGTTGTCAATAGGTATCGAGCATATGTACCAATTGTAACACTTTTCTATTTCAAAAGTTGACACAGTACAATTTTTCATAGGAGTCAATAGAGTCCTGGGAGGGGGAGTGTTAGCACAGATAACAGGTAAGTACAAAACTTACCATTCCAGTCTTCGGGGATAGGATGTCCACAGGTCAAAATTTAGGCTGACCCTAAAAGTGCACCACCAACAACACGGGTCCGGGTGGATGCAGAGGTCAAAATTGACACTGGGTTTGCAATGGAATCCTATAAGGTCTGGGGGTGCTCAGTAGAAAGCAGACTGCAGGTAATTACCTGCGGTTCCAGGACACAGGCCTGGAGACCTTCTCTGGACCAGAGGGCCACCTGGACTTGCACCGGGCTCGCGGAACTGGGGTGGTTCTGCTGGAGTCCTTTTGGAGATTTTGTCTGGACAGGTCCGCTGTTCTCAGGAGTTCTTGATCTTCTGCTGGGCAGGCAGCCTCTGGAGGTTTGTAGAGGTCACTGATCCTGCAGGATGCATTGCCTTTTTGGAGCAGAAATCTTTGAAGCTGCAGACAGGCCGATAAGGCTGGGGCCAAGTCATTTGTCATCTGGAGTCTTCTCTGCTGGGGTCAGCTTAGCTGTCCTTCTTTATTCTTTATTCTTTTGAGACCACCAGGAATCAGGTGAGTGAGGTTCAGGGTTGCCCCTAAATACTGGATTTAGGGGCATTACAGGGGGTCAGAGGCAGTAGTGAATGGCTACTGTCCCTGAGGGTGGCTAACACCCTTCACATGTCCACTCCCTTCCGGCAGTGGGACACATTCTTAACCATATTAGTCCCTGCCCTCCAAAATAAGATGGAGTCTTCTGCAAGGATTGGGGTCACTTCAGCTCCGGACACCTTAGGGGTGGTCCTAGCAGCAGTGGTCACGCCTCCCTGTTTTACCTAATTTTCCCACTGGACCGGCCACCAAAGTGGGGCTTGGTCCGGGGGGTGGGCATCTCCAGTAGCTGGAGTCTGCTTGGGCATTGTAACAGAGGCCTGAGCCTTTGAGGCTCGCCGCCAAGTGTTACAGTTCCTGCAGGGGGAGGTGTGAAGCGCCCTCCACCCAGAGCTGGCTTTGTTTCTGACCCCAGAGAGCACAAAGGCTCTCAGACCATGGGGTCATAAACTTGTTTGTTAGTGGCAGGCTGGCACAGACTGGTCAGTCCTGCACTAAAGGGTTGGGTAAAATACAGGGGGCATCTCTAAGATGCCCTCTCTGTGCTTTTAACAATAAATCCAACACTGGCGTTGGTGTGGGTTTATTGTGCTGAGAAGTTTGTTACCAAGCTTCCCAGTCTTCAGTGAAGCCATCATGGAGCTGAGGAGTTTGTAATGACAAACTCCCAGCCCATATACTCAATATGACCACACTGAACTCACACTGTCTACGAATGGACTTGGACACTGTAGGGGCATATTGCTCATGCATCTATGCCCTCACCTGTGGTATAGTGCACCCCGCCCTAGGGCTGGAAGGCCTGCTAAAGGGGTGACTTACCTATGCCACAGGCAGTGGTTTGTGGGCCTGGCACCCTGGAAGAGGTGCCCATGTTGACTTTCCCTTTTTTCCCCACCAGCTCACACGTTCTGCAGTGGCAGTGTGCATGTGCTTGGTGAGGGGTCCCTTAGGGCGGCACAATACATGCTGCAGCCCTTAGGGACATCCCTGGTCACAGAGCCCTCGATACCACTAGTACATTTTACAAGGGACTTAGCTGTGTGCCAGGGGGGTGCCAATTGTGGAAACAATGGTACAATTTAGGGAAAGAACACTAGTTCTGGGGACTGGTTAGCAGGGTCCTAGCACACACTCAGTCAAGTTAGCATCAAATATCAGGCAAAAAGTGTGTGTGGGGGGAGTATAGCAAACAAAAGGGGCCAGTTTCTTACAAAGGGCAGCTGACAACAAACAAACTTGGATAATTTTTTTCCCAATAGCTTTCAGGGTGGGTTTGGCTGGGGTTAGGTTTGGGTTATTTTGTTTTGCACACCGGGGAGCATTCTCATGGGTGGGGAAAAAGGGATTCATGGTTGGGTTAATTTCTTTTATTGTTATCAATAAGGGGTCAGCATGTATAATAAGAGCGTATATAAGAATTTCACTCAGAAAATAGCATTGATGCCCCAATGCATAATTTATAAATACCTTTTTGGAATGTCTCAGGCTTAAGTCACTGCTTGAAAAGGTGGCTGGTCAAGGTGGCTGGACTATGCTCCGCCTCGCTAAACCTTGCGCACACACCATGCATCCATTGCAGCCTCAGTGAAGACCGCTCCTTCTCCTACACAGCAGTCAAGTCCGGGAACAACCTGCCACTCCACATCCAAACAACTCTCTCCCTGACGGACTTCAGAAGGAGACACAAGATGTGGCTTTTAGACGGAGACACAACACAGCCAGTGCACAGTTACCCTTAGGGGAGATAGTGCTACGCTTTACAAATGCTATGATTGAGTGATGAAGGCCTGGGTACTTATGTTTTTACCACTGGAGGAAATGAGGAGATGTCTGGCTGCCTGACAAGCACCGTCTATCTTTGTCATTAGCCCAAGTAACATAAGTATTTGACTGCGTTGCTAGGTGATAAAAGGGGTCAGGTCCTTAAAAAAAAAAATCAGTGAGATCTTGCAAGAGACACTTCGATTCAGCTGACTGATTTATTTACATTTTTTAGATTGATAGGACCGTATAGAACCCATCCTTTGGTACTCACAAACTGATGATCTGTCAACTCTATTTGAAGCCGGCTGACCCATCCTGTTTTTGCAGCAGTGCCCCAGCCTCTCCACCTGCGGAAGCCTTGTACCAGGGTGACCAGCGTCCCGGAATTGCCAAGCTAGACCAGTTTTTTCACTACCTGTCACAACAGATTTTGACAAATTCAGTTTATGTCCCTATTTTTACAGCAGGAAGACTGAAAACAGAGGGAGGCGGGTTTTATGTACTCAAAGGCAGGATGAATTTGCAGCTCACACAATTAAACTAACACCCCTGAGGCTGGATTTAAACGTTGCCTTGAATTGAATTCCTTAGGGCCTGCTTGTCTGTGTTTTTGTGTCGATTTGCGCCGTCATTTGTTATTTTGTACCCCTCCACTGATGTAAAAGTGTAGTCCTCCTTTTATGTTTATTAAACGTCCCTGTTTTTGGTTTCCAAAATCTGGTCACCCTACCCTAGACCGACAGAGTTCTGGACTCCTGTCTAAGTACCTCAGACTGTGCATCATATTTGGAGGAGACGACCCAGTGCGGGTTTTTTCCAGTTTCGGACCACAAGGGGAAGCCTGCAACTGAACAATAAAAAAAAAAAAATGAAACCTACTCCCTGGCAGGCAAAGCTCTCTGGCGATCAATGGGTGGCTGGCCATAACCTCAGAGATGGGCCTCGCTTTCTTTCCTCTTTCCTGTTCTAGAAGTAACATTGCTGCCGCACCCTTAGAAGTATTTATTGACTACTCCTGAAAAGTAAAAATAGAAACCATACTTGTCATTATACCCGTAGACGCCCTTATACTCTTACATACTGTAAACACGGATTGTATATTTTTGATTTAAGGCATAGGATTTCAAGCATGCATATAATATGACACCTCTGTTATGTCATGCATTTTTGCTGTACTGAAATAAGAAATTCAATAAAAAATGGAACAAAAGAACTATAAAGCGACACGTTTGATCGCATCAAAGGAATCGCCAACAACTTACAAAGCATTGCAAAAAGTGGAACCAACAAAAAAGTCGTCGTTCGAACTCACAATGAAATCACTTAAACAGGGGCCACGCCTTGGCACAACTCAGTGCATGGTGAGTAAGTAAACCAGCAATTAACAGCATGCACACAGCATCATGATGAGCCTGTAAAGATAGCATAGGTTTAATCCTGCAGGTGAGACATGACACCACAAACGTTGGCTATTTGCCCAGGCTCTCAAGTAGCAGAGGTAGGCAATGGGCCCTGGCAAGCAGCCTCACAAGGGCTTTGGGTAAGGGGTTGAACTGCCGAGAATCAGTCGAGCCAGATGTGATCAAGAAAAAAACACAAATGTTCTTGAAAGGCTGAAAGTAGAATAGTATTCATTTGCCCGGCCCGAAGCATCGGTGTCAATGTTATGTCAGTTACTAAAAAGTGGGGAAAACATGCAAAATAAACTGAAGTATGGTAGATACTTTCCTACTACACATCACACTTATCCTGAAAATCTATATGTTATGCAGCCTCTATTAATTCAACCTTTTTTTTGAGGGATGTTATCCCCAAAATTAGGACACAGATGAAGCTGTGGCCCTGCAAAATGTCTCTGGGACTTATCCTTGTTTTTAACTCCACATATTCCAAAAAAGAAACCCAGAACAATGCAATTATCTTTTCGAAGGCCGACTTTAGTGGCCAAGGAGCAATATGTCACAAAATTGCTTAGTAGTCAATGTATATTACTCTTTGGGCCCATTGGTGAGATGGATGGGACATGCTTTGAAAAATACTTAAGTTGCATTACGTAAAAATATTGGGAAGCATCATTGGTGATATGCATTCGTACAGACACATTTAGCCCGACAGTTTGCACAACGCACAAAAATGCCTGCAGAATGTCACATAATGTCATCTCAAAATCAGTGCACAGGTACAAGCTGTTGCTTGTAATTTTTTAACAGTAAAAAGTATGATCGATTAATTTGTGTTCGTGCCATCCTTTGCATATTGGAAATTTACAGCATCTTGTGTTATCTGTGTATTGAGTTGTTCTAAGGAGATGCTGAGTTTCTCAAAGGGTTTTCTAATAATACCATCTTAGTAAAAGCTATGTTTGCTAACCACTCCTGCATTAGCTGTAGCCGAATTTTGGAAAATAGTGTAGAGCAACCCTATATTCTTCAACTTGCTCAGATCGCTGCTGTCCAATGGAGCACAGTTGGCCATGGTCATGGTTAGCCATCATTACACACGGTCAGCCATTTATGTCCAGGATTAAACCTTCCTTTTGAATGCATGTTTCACAGGGTTGTCATAGAGATTCATATGCCTTCCAAGGGCGCTTAATATATTCACTGTTTGGAAATAGTTTCCAATCAAACAAAATGTTAAGGAATTGAGGTTTTTTACATACTACATATTGTAAGCCATTGAAGTTATAAGTTTAGTGCTTCCCACAGGGAAGGCCAGTAAGACTGAATCATTTGCAGTAAAAGGAACTGACTTGCAGCAAGAAGAGGAGCTTAGCCCAAAATTACATGCAATGTCAGTGTGTGCAACAGGTTGAGATCTAAGCTCTGCTGACTAGGCACAGAGGGGGAAGCCGGACCTTCCCCTTTTGAGGGTAGCTGTGATATCTCACTGTGATACTCATTTGTCTTCCATGAATGTGATGGTCTTACTGAGTTTGGTTTCTCGCCCATAGATGAGCAGCATCTGGAGAAACTGAGAGCTGACCTCCCTGACCCAACAGTCTTTGCTGGATGGCTGATGGAGCCTATTAACTTTGAGAAGGTATTGGTTCTTATTATTTGTTCTTGAACATCAGAGTCCCTACTTCACTCTTCCTTCCCTTTGTGGCTTCTGAGTCTGATGGGATATCTATTCTCCCTAATTTTCAATGCACATTAGTTATAAACACTCCACAATAGTACTCTGACTTGTACTGTTATTCAGCTACCATTTAAGAGGGATGTGTTGGATGTAGGGCTGAGAAAGCTACCGTACGGTAAAATAACCATGCTGGTATACAGAAGGTGAATGAACATTAAAGGTGCCTTTCAATTTTGTTTTTATCTTGTCACATTTGCTGTGGTTTCAAAGACAGAGGTCAAGTGTCCAACAATGTCTTCTGACAAATTGCTACGTATTCTTTTAACATGGAGATTGATGTTTACTTTCTTTTCTCTGACTACAAAGTGAGATGATTTAGTGATGTGAACTGTGTGACAATCTTGCTGGGATACAGGGAGCATGAAAGGAAGGGGTGTAGATGCCATATGTTTACTAACTCACAATAACATTTGAAATGCCTGAAAATGAACTGTAGAGACATTTCAGAATCTTTTAGCAGCTGGGACAGCACAAATGAAGTAGTTTTTTTGTAATTCTGAATTATGGTGGAAACAAATATAATAATAGAATAAAAATAAATCGAGGCACTTTACTTGTGTCATGTACAAATAAATATCTTCTAAACCCCAATTTTCCACACATTATCATTTGTGCTTTATATACTACTTTCAGTAAAACTGCATGCCTGTGCACATTTAGGACCTGATTTAGAGTTCGGCTGATGGGTTACTCCATGTCAAACATGGCAGATTTCCCATCCACCATGTTATTAGTGCAGTTGGATATAATGCACATGCAATAAGGCGGATGGGATATCCGTCACTTTTGTGCCAGAGTAACCCATTTGCCAAACTCCTAATCAGGCTCTTTGTGGCCACTACAATGGATAATTTGTCGTCTGCAAATTAAACTGCATTACCACACTATACTTGAGTAATATATTTGTGACAGTGTGTCCAACCTGCACTATTGGCGACATACAATATCCTTACCACTAAACGGCTCATTTCTTACACTTGTTCTTTGTGGGACGCTTGGGTTTTTCACAGTCCCTTTGACTTCAGTGATGTAACATTGATGGCAGAACCCCTACTCTGAAAATTGTTGCAGCACCACTGGCTGTTGTCTATTATAACTTCAGATGTATACATGCATCCATGAAAGAACTGAGTCCATTCATGCAGTGCATTGAGGAATGTCTTCTACCCATGGCTAAATCTCTGCTAGTTCAGGAAAAAGGCCAATATGTGGTTCATCTAACACTTTTTCAAAAAATATTCCGTACTATTTTCAGAAAGGTAATGATCTTGTCCAATACAGAATACAGTCATAGAAACCCAACAAAAAGACCAAAACAACATGCACACATAAAGATCCGATACAAATACAGAGTCAGTGGCCTCTAGACCAAAAATAACTACAAGCTAACGCAAAGTACAGGTCAAACAAAGATACCACTCAGCCATACATCTAGCCCAATTAGACATACAGATGAAACCAATAGAAGGCAGACATAAAGAGCAAAAATACATTTAAAAAAAGCAGACGGAAATCCCAAACAGACATAAACATCAACTGGACGAAACAGACATAGATAACGAAGATACATACCGAGACATAGTGAGTAAGCAGGTAGAGGGAGCAAAGAGTTTATAGGTCACATTGACAAACAGACTATAAGGACAGACCACATGAGCATGCAGGCTAATCTGACATACAAGCCAAATCAACAATTGGCCAAAACTACATTGACATCAAACCAATAGACAGAGGAAATAGACATGCAAAAAAACAACAAATGAAAGAGGCACACACAATATAGAAACATAATAGAGAGACATATGAACAGACAGTCAGAGCATGTAGAAAAAATTAAAAATCACATAATATTGTTACGTGTTACGATGCACACCATGGAAAACAACATAAGAGCACTGTCTTTATTCCAGAGGACTGCACCATCTTGAAATCTTGTTGAAAAGAAAGCAACAGAGGAGGAGAATTACTATAAAACTACTCTTACCAGGCCTCATTACGAAGCAGAATGGCTTATGCCTCTTTAAAACATATGCCATTTAGGCTTCTCGTACACTATACTGATTCCATCAGTGTAGTTGTGGACCGTCTGCAAACCTTCTTACAGCAACATCTTAGACCTAAAACATCTGCTTATAACAAAGAAAAGCATCATTATTGTGATTGGGGGTTTTAGGTTTTGGTTAAAAATCGATTGGATTCTCTGGCCAACAGCATTTGAAAGGCCCTAGACTTGCCGTTTTTTAGTCAGTTATTAGTTATAATCCATGCATGAAAAAGTTAATTCTTTATTGTTATTAGCATAGACTAATCACAGGAATTTTATTACTAAGTTTTAGATTTCACTGATGATCATGAAAAGAATTTTGACATAGCTTCAAATAAACCACCTAACACACAAAAGTCAACTTTAATTAAATCTCCAGGCAACTTAGCCTCTCTAATAAATCAAGGAACAGTGAAAGCTATCACAAGTCTGATCCTATTGTGAATACTGTAGACATTTACTTAAAATACATGTTATGTATGTAATATTAATTGTAGATCGTGAACCTAGCTAGACAGGGTATTCTGGTGTGTCATCAGTTCCTTTCTGAATTGCAGGAATTTTCACGTTGTTCTAATTTTGATGGGGATGTTGTTAAAGATCCTGGGTACATTTATGGAGAAGGCCTGTACATTTTTGCATTTCAATATTTCCAGTCAGGCAATGTTCTGGTTTCCGGTGTGGCACTCTCTGCCTGAGGTGGCTATTGTTTCAGCCAGATGTTCAGGGTTGTTTCTTCTGGTAGTCTTACAAATGATGCTGCTGGAGTCAACGTAGTTACTTCAGATGTGGAGTGATGTCTTGAACTTCTTCGGGCCATTAATGAGATCTGCTGCAAGGCACATGATTCCTTTCACGGGTGACAATGGTTGCTGCCTTCATGCATGTGGAAGAGTAGTAAATGTAGTGTGGTGAAGTAAGTTTAAGGTATAAAACTTTTTTCAGGAGGTAGAGCTGGTACAATGCTGTTTTCGTTTTCTTAGCAATTAATTCTTTATAGGGGAGGTCACAGATAGGAGCTGTCCTGGTTCATTTTATTTAGCCAGGTTTGAATCTGTGGCTGGTTCCCCCTGTTGGTGAACAGGGGGGATTCTGTTTTGATAAGGTTGAGATTTTAATACGCTCTAGACACTCAATTCTGGATAAGAGAGAGGCAGGATTTTAGCAAATTGATATTTTGTGTTATGGAGATTAGGTGAGTTAGTATGGGTTAAAAATATCAATTGACCCACATATGTAAAATATATTTTGATCTCATGAATATCGAGAGACTGAATACTGCTGGTAAGAATATTGCTTTATTAATTCAGTTCAAATTTTATTCCAGGTTTGGAACTCAGATGAGGTCCACATAACACAGAACACTGTAGCTAATAACATAACATTAAGAAAATCTTACAAATAGCAGCATTCACATTAATATACATTTAAAAACATTAAAAAAATGTAAAAACCTTTTGACAAATTATTTCTTTCTTAGGAGAGAAAAGCAGTTGCTGAGCTGCTGCTACTGTCTTAATATTGCAATTTAAAAACATTGGTTTTAGGATTAAACCGCAAGGAAAGTGCAGTGCAGGGCAAACAAATAATACATGATTAAAATCCTGAGTACCTGTGTTACACAAACTACACATTTTCACCTTATCTTTGGAATTATTCCAGTTTGCTGTCAACAAATTTAGAGGGAGTAAATTAATTCATAATATTGTCTAAAAGCGGCGAATTCCAAGCTCTAAATTGCGCAACAAATATTGCTGAGCTTCCTCTAATGACAGGAGGTGATTATTATCTTACATTTTAGATACACAGTATTTTATGACCAAACTTTAACTTATTACACCCGATAAATGCTTCAGAAAATATTTAAATTAAGCATAAGAGTGTCCAGTAGATCCTTCTTTAAATCAGATTGATTTAATGCATATCTAAAATCTCTAGAGAGAGAATATTTTCCTAAATTCAAACCAAAAATTTCTGAGCACAAAAAAACCCTCATTGAATTCCCCATTGCCTTTCATGAGCTGGTGGATTCATCAGATCACACATCAGCTTTTTGGGCCTAATTCAAGTCTTAAACCAGGTACAGGAACAGACGAAATAAGGTTACACAACGTATGCAAAATGTGGCCTTCCATCTACTCTAAAAAGAAAAAACCCACATAAACTGGTTGATTGATTCCATGGCATATAGTAGTGTCAGGGGAACTTTTATCTTCTATACAGAGAGCAGGTGTAAAAAGTGCCTCCAACCAACTGCATTATAAAATGCTCTTAGTCCATTGGCACGCGATAAGACCATGGATGATCAGTGGTTAACATGGTCCTTTTTGTTCATACTGTCAACGTAATTTTCCACATATGGGGTATGATTTGACTACTTCCATCTTCTATGAACCCAGAAAGCAGCTACAGTTACAAAAAATCCTATTTTTGCTATTCTTAAAGCACAATACTTTAATTTTTGAGATATTCATTTTCAGAAAGTGATGGGAAGCAAACTGCTGAAGTGAGACTATCGAATTATTTAGAACCTTAGTAGTTAAGTTCTGACAATATCATCAGCATACATCAGACATGGAAACGATCACCCACGAATACTGACAGAATCCCCCTTACTTTTTAATAAACTCTCCAGACGATCTGAATGTACAGTTAAAAAAGAAGTGGGGCCATTAAACAGCCGTGTTTCAGACCATTTTTGGTTGGAATTATGAAGGAGAGACCCCAATCGCCACCCAAAAACACCTGATTTCAGTTAATGGAGTGAAGGGCAATAACTAATGTAGTGAGGATTTCAGACATGCCTAAATTCTTCAGTTTTCGCCATAAGATTGGGCGACCTACTCCATCAAATACTGTAGTAAAATCTATAAATGCAGTGTATACATTAGATCACTTAGTAGACATGCACCTTTCCACTATTACTTTCAGCTTAAAGATATTGTCTAACGTGCATTGTTTCTTCCTAAAACATGCTTGCTGTACTGGAGGAACCGTTCACTTTTCTATCCAAACCAAGAGAGGATTGAGAATACTCTTAGCAAAAAAATATCCTACTGCATCAATTAGGGCAATATTTACTGGTAGACTAGATAAAACTTTTGAATTAAAGGTGATTCTGGTCCTACTATTTGCATCTGAGTTCTTGATATAGACCAGGAAGATATATCACTACTTTAAATAACTTCTAATTCAACTATCTCAGCAAAGCAGCTCAATAAGAATTCTCTTTTCAGAAATATTTATTGGTCAAGGATAGAGCTAAATTCCAATACAAGAGGCACATTCAATATATTACATGGAGTGGTAGTCTCTGTATTTTCACCATTATAAATTACATTATCACCCAAATTGGAATAAAAAAATCTTTGTCTGGAGTTTCAGGGGAATGGGGTATGCAATTTATGGGGGAACTGCGATAGAAAACGCCTTGGCGACTTCAGCCCGTAAACATGGATAATGAACTGAGGACTGTTGATTAGAGGGGACTACCACTCTTTTTTCAGTTGGGTCACTTCATTCACCCCTTTTGCTCACCACTTCCCCCACCTCCTCACCAGTACTAAAATTCGAATCAAATCGAAGTTTTTGTGCATTTTATATAGATTCTACACTGTTCTTTCCTCCACTTATCTTTTTGTTAATTGTCTTTGTTGCGGGAAACAGCCTAAACAACGACTGCTGAACAATGAGGTGCATTGTCCACGAAAGCGGAACAACGCTTTCGTGAACAGCGACTCTGTTTTTCTCAGCCTTAACCACGCATATCCTGATCAACAAACATGTGTGGTTAAGGCAGAGGAAAACAGACTCGGGATCGGGAGAGAACGCGATCAGGTAAGTGGGGCTAGGGTAGGGTTGGGGGGGTAGTTTTAGGGGCGGGCGGGGGTAGTTTCAGTTTTTAGGGGCAGGATGGGGGGTCGGGGTAGTTTTAGTTTTTTAGGGGTGGGGGTTGGGGTAATTTCAGTTTTTAGGGGTGGGGTCAGGGTAGTGTTAGGGGCGGGGGTGGGAGGGTCGAGGTAGTTTTAGCATTAGTGGGAGGTCAGGGTAGTTTTATTTTTTAGGGGCAGGGTGAGGGCTCGGGTAGTTTTCGTTTTTAGGGGCAGGGTGAGGGGTCGGGGTAATCTTAGTTTTTAAGGGCAGGAGTGGGGGGTCGTGGTAGTTTTAGGGGCGAGGGTTGGGGTAGTTTTAGTGGCAGGGGTGGGGGATCGGGGACATTTTACTTGTAGTGGCAGGGATGGGGGGTCAGGGTAGTTTTAGTGGCAGAGGTGCGGGAGTCAGGGTAATCCTAAATTTTATGGGTGGGGGTGGAGAGTCGCAGTAGTTTTAGACGCGGGTTGGGGGTTGGGTTAGTTTTAGTTTTAGGGGCAGGGGTGGGGGGGTCGTGGTAGTTTTAGTTTTAGGGGCGGAGTGTGAGTCGGGATAATTTTAGTTTTTAGGGCAGGGTGGGGGTCGGGGTACTTTAAGTTTTAGGGGCGGGTGGGGGTAGTTTCAGTTTTTAGGGGCAGGGTGGGGGGGTCGGGTAGTTTTAGTTTTTTTGGGGTGGGGTTTGGGTAATTTCAGTTTTTAGGGGTGGGGTAAGGGTCAGGGTAGTTTTAGGGGCAGGGGTCGAGGTAGTTTTAGCATTAGTGGGGTGTCACTGTAGTTTTAGGGGTGGGGGGAGGGGTTGTGGTAGTTTAAGTTTTAGGGGCGGGGTGGGGCGTCGCAGTAGTTTCAGAGGCGCGTCTGGGGGTATCAGGATAATTTTAGTTTTTAGGGGCAGGGTAGTTTAAGTTTTACGGGAAGGGTCGGGATCGCGGTAGTTTTAGGGGTGGGGTAGAGGGTCGGGGTAGTTTTAGTTTTAGGGATGGGGTGAGGGGCCATGGTAGTTTTGATTACACGTGGCAGCATGGGGGTCAAAGTAGTTTTAGGGGTGAGATCCGGGGTAATTTTTGTTTTTAAGGGCGGGGTGGGGGGGGTCGCCGTCGTTTTAGGGGCGGGGTGGAGGTCGGGATGATTTGAGTTTTTAGGGACACAGTGGAGGGTCGGGTAGTTTAAGTTTTAGGGGTCGCAGTAGTTTTAGCGGCGGGTTGGGGGGCCATGGTAGTTTTAGGGGCAGGTTGGGGGTCATGGTAGTTTTACTTTTAGGGGCATGGTGGGGTGTCGGGGTAGTTTTAGTTAAGGGTGGGGGATCTGGGTAGTTTTAGGGGCGGGGTGGGGGCTCGTGGTAGTTTTAGTCGCAGTTGTTTAAGTTTGGAGGGGTGGGGTGTCAAGATAATTTTAGTTTTTAGGGGCGGGTAGTTTAAGTTTCAGGGGCAGGGGTGGGGGTCAAGATAATTTTAGTTTTTTGGGGTGGGGTAGATTAAGTTATAGGAGTGGGGGGTAACTGTAGATTTAGAGGTGGGGTGAGGGGTTGGGGTAGTTTTAGTTTTAGGGGTGGGGTGGGGAGTCGCAGTAGTTTTAGGGGTGGGGCTGGGAGTTTGGGGTAATTTTGTAGTTTTTAGGGGCTGGGCAGGGGGTCGGGGTAGTTTTAGGGACAGGTGAGGGGTTGGGTTAGTTTTAGTTGTTAGGGTCGGTGTTGCAGTAGTTTTAGGGGTGGGGCTGGGAGTTTGGGATAATTTTTTAGTTTTTAGGGGTGGGGTAGTTTAAGTTTTAGGGGCAGGGTAGGTGGTCGCAGTAGTTTTAGGGGCTGGGCAGGGGGTCGGGTAGTTTTAGGGACGGGGTTGAGGGGTCGGGTAGTTTTAGTTGTTAGGGGCGGGGTCACAGTAGTTTTAGGAGTGGGGGGTCGGGGTGATTTTAGGGGCAGGGTGGGGGGTCGGGGTTATTTTAGTTTTCATGGGTGGGGTGGGGGGTTGGAGTAGGATTGTTTTTAGGGGCGGGGTAGAGGGTTGGGGTAGGATTGTTTTTAGGGGCGGGGTGGGGGCTTGGTGAGGTTGCATGCTGGATCCACGCATGCCGTTCCACGCATGCCTTTACAACAAAAAAATTGTTGCTAAGGCATTCATGGTTAAGGCATTTGTGGTAACAACGCGGTCGTTGTTCCGATTGCGTTGTTCAGGCCTATGTGGTTCCAGCATTCGTCGTTCCATCATATAGTCCTTTGTTGCTCTTGTTTTATTTATCCCCTTGGGATTTAATGACATAGGAATTTTATTCTTCTGAAAAATTGGAAAGAGATTATGGGGGTGATTCTCACCCTGGCGGGCGGCAGAGGCCGCCCGCCAGAGTTTCCCCCCTCCAAAATACCGCTCCGCGGTCGAAAGACCGCTGAGGGTATTTTGGGATTTGCACTGGGCTGGCGGGCGACCGGCAAAAGGCCGCCCGCCAGCCCAGTGCAAATCATCCTTCCCACGTGGACGCCGGCTCAGAATTGAGCCGGCGGAGTGGGAAGGTGCGACGGGTGCAGTGGCACCCGTCGCGTATTTCAGTGTCTGCAAGGCAGACACTGAAATACTAAGTGGGGCCCCCAGGGGCCCCACGACACCCCATACCGCCATCCTGTTCCTGGCGGGCGAACCGCCAGGAACAGGATGGCGGTATGGGGTGTCAGAATCCCCCATGGCGGCGCAGCAAGCTGCGCCGCCATGGGGGATTCCCAGGGCAGCGGTAAACCGCTGGTTTTCCCTTTCTGGCCGCGGCTGAACCGCCGCGATCAGAATACCCTGTGGAGCACCGCCAGCCTGTTGGCGGTGCTCCCTCCAACCCTGGCGGGGTCAGAATGACCCCCTATATTTTTTTACATTTGTTGGAGGTGTGGGGACTGAGATAATACCTTTGTGGGCACTGGTTTGAAGATACTTTGCAAAGAGAAAGCCAACTCATTCCCCCTCGGGCAAGCAGGCCCTTTATTCCTTTTCTGACAGTAAGGAGGACCCGCTTGTATTCCCATATCTTTAGATCGGCGTTTGGATGATGGCTGCTCACTAGAATCTGCTTTTTGAGTGCCCAATTTGGGAATCGAATTGAGATACAGAAAATTCCCACACATCTTCATGAGTTAAGGGTGGGTTGGTTTTATCCAATAATACCTTTTTATCCTGAGTCAAAGACTTTATTGTGATCAAGAGTGAGTCCAGCTACTGACTGATTTTCCCAAAAGAGACAGTATAGAGGACCGAATCCTCTCTAGGCACTGCAGAGATTCAGAGTTGTACATAATTACTAGGGACATTATACCGAGACTGAAGATTTAAGTGCAGTTCTGGCATGGCAGACGTCCTGGAAGTGGAAGGAAAATTCTCAGATGGGGTGCTACTGCAAATTTGCGTCCTAGGGTGGGGGATGGCACCCAAAGGGGAGCCTTCCCCAGATTGGGGGATGCAGTAGAAACCAATTGGTGCTGTTTTAAATCGATGTCCAAGTCTGGAAAACGGAACTCTTCAATAAGCAGTGCATTTTCCATGGCCACTGGACTGTCAGAGTGCGTACATACATCCTCACCATAGGAAGCGGTGACTTATGAGACATTGAGAGGGTTCCAATTCAGATGCCTATACTAACTTGCAGGATGCCTATGTTGAGGTCAGACCGTTATCACCAACAAACAGTTTAGAAAAGAATGTTAAGATAGCATTAAAACTCTTCAAAGAATTTAGATGTAGGGATTTGTTTCTCATGAGGTTTGATCTAGTTTTTTTTACATGCTCGTGCATAAGCCAGCCTCCCAGAGGGTAATTTCCTATCCGTCCGTTGTATTAGGACTGAGACGAGCTTGTGGTAAACTTGAAGTAGAGAAAGAAAATCAAGAAACCAGGACCACCCAGGTTTTCAACCAGATCTGACTTGGGCAAATCAGAAGTGCCCAGTCACTTGCCCGGTAGTTCAAGGGTATTGGAGAGAGGTCAGTGATCGGATTGGAAGGATTGTGGGCTTGCTGTTGCTCTGGGCCCCCAGGTGATTACTGCTGGGAATTATGGATACAGTGGGGGAGACACGAGCCCTTGTCACCACTGATTATTTGGTGGCCAAGAGGGACCTGGCCAGGCACTGGAGGGATGTTCAGCTGCGGCCCAAACACAAATGGGTAGGGGGCACGGACAGCTGTGCAGCAATGGAAAAATTGGTGTCTAAGGCACAGGAGTTCCGTAGAAGTATGAGTGAATCTGGGGCCCTTGGACTAGATTTAAAGGGCCCATGGACTGCTGCTGGATGCATAGCGGACCCACAATTTGTATGTTGTTGTGTACAGAGTTAATGCATATGTGGCACAGATTGATACCTTGTGTGTTGTCCTGCACTTGCACGTGGGCCATGTGGCCCAGAGTTTTGTTACTTATTATTTCACTTTTGCAATGAAACCAATAAAATATTATGAAACAAAATTGCCCAGGCACTTATCCACAATGATGATCGTAATAAACAATTACTTGCCAAGAAAACTGGCAGCCAATTGCCGAATACTCCAAGGATTATTATGTGTAATAGTGGTGAGCAAGGTCTCAGGGTTGAAAGAATGCACCTTTGCATGCCTTCAAATACATAGCAGGGCTGTGGTGAAGAGATATTAATGATCTGTGGGACCCAGAAGTAGTCACCCAAATTGGAGTAATGGCACAGGAGTTTTTTATCAGCCAGAGCATGGCCACACCTGGGCAGTCAACAAACGATTCTAAATCAGTAATCACACACCCATTCGCCTCTCACTGAATCAGCCTCACCATCAGCAGTACCCTGAATACATGCTGACTACTCCTTGTGCCACTCCAGACGTATCATCAGCCTCCACTGCTGTAATACCAGGCTGCCCAGTGCAAAAAAGGGGGCGGGCAGGGAGACAGGAGCTGCCTGGGTGAGGGACCTAACAGTGCCTTCAAAAGGGTGACAGCTGTATTTGTTAACTGGTTTGTGGCACAGGCAGCCAGGACCACTTCCGTGGACAATGGAGAATCAGATGAGCAACTGCTGGGGAATAGCGCCCAGCCTTAAGTGCAACATTTAGTGCTGGTGATGTGGGTGGGAGGCATGAGGCGGGGGCTAAGGTGAAAATGGGCAAAGACAGTGGAGGCAGCTATGGATGCTCACCGTTGAGCAGGCTACGGGCCGCAAGACCCTTCTCCTTTATCCACCCTCCTTTTGCCCATTGTCCCCTCATTTCTCAGTAACTGGTGAGGCGTATTTTCAAAAATTCTCTCCGTACTCGCTCTGTCCTTCACTCTGTGCCCGCCGTTGCTTCTCTTTTCTACACCCACCTCACTCCTCACTCACACTGTTTCCGTTTCCTGTCACCGTTTGTCACTTCCAGAACATTATTAAAGTATTTTATAGTTTTTTTGTTTTTAAATATGGTTGTATATGATATTGCTTTTTAAATATTTTGTTGGGGTTTATTAGTTTTTGTGTTATACATTATTATTCATTTAATGTTCCATGTGTAATTTTTTTAGCATGTTTATTTTTTTAATTTGGTAATATTTTCAAAGATTTTTTCAGTTTATTTGAATTTAACGATTTATTGGCAGTCTGTTGAGTTTGTTGGGGAAGAGAGTGGGAAGTTATTGCATATTTTTTAATTGATTATAAGTAGTGCCTTTTATACCCGTTCATTTGTTAATTATATCAATGATTATGCACATTATTTTATTTTAAAATTATTGATTAGACAATTAAAACATGATAATGTATTAAACCTGTTTGATTAATAGGATAATTGTTTTTGTAAATATTTTGATCATTTTTATATTAATTATGGTATATTTTCGGTTGTTTATATAATTAATGTATAGTATTATTATGAGCTAAATTAATGTGTATTGAATTTTTTTTTGTTTTTTGTGGGTTTTGGAATTTTAGGGTAATGGGGTGGGAAGTATTTTAAATCTGTTTCTAATGTTTTTTATTGTTGGAATGTTTAAATATAATCTCATTTATAGCTGTTTCGTTAATTTAGTAATTTTAGTTTTAATTATTTCCATAATTTATGTAGTGATAAAATATTATATTTGTATATAGTTGTTTAAATATATTTTATCTTTTTTTATCTATATCTTTTTTTTGCAAATGTAGAAATGGAAATAGTAAATCTGAGCCTCCTAAAGTCTGACACTTTTCCTTCCTTTGTTATGTTGGAATGAGAATAATAGATCTCACCCCTCCAAATTTCAACACTTCACAACTCTTCCAAAGGCCAACATTTTCAATACTGATCTCGCGTTGGAGTGGGAATAGACATTAGATTTTCTCTACCTTTACTTTGTTTGGAGTGGGAATAGTGCATTTGACCCCTCCAGTTTTTTTATGTGAATTAAAAAAAAGATTTTAAAAATATATTTTTGAATTTTAGCAATTGTATTGTACATGTTGTTTATAAAGTTTAATATACTGTATTATTATTATTAAAGGCTCCTTCTTTTCTGTTTTTACTGATAAATATAGACAGAAAACGATCTGTTTCCTGTTTGTATTTATTTTTAAAAGCAGAAAAAATACCGACAATTGCTCTTCTTGTGAGTGACTCCCCACACTGTGCTCTACAAATTTTAGACTAGCTGCTAAGCAGATAGACTCCACGGGATGTTAAAAACAGGATGGGATTCCCAAAATACAGGCATATGTTAACATACATTTGTGCATAATGATAATATTTACCTGTGCATGTATTGTTTTGCTTAATTTGCTAAAGCACAATAGGTATATCAATGTATAAGCACATGTTTATCAGTTAAATAAAATGGAAATATACCATTTTGCAACTCCATTTAGTCTCAAACCACAAAATAAATATGGATAAATACCAATAAAATGGGCGTAAATAAATATGGATAAATACAGACAGAAATTTTAAAAAATTAAATATCATAAAACTGGGAGCCCTAATTAGTACTTATTTAATGTTTTATTAATTAAACATTGTTTGTTTTTTTGCATTTATTTTACAGTATAGTATAGATGTTTATTTCATGCTTATAAGTTAAAAAAAGAAAGTATTTTTATGTTCTGTTTATTTTGTAATGTAGCATTTTTTAAATTAACATATTTTTTTAAGTTAATATTTAAAATGTACAATTTGATGTGGTAATCACTATTTTTGTACTTTACATACAAAGTATGTAAAGTTTATATTTGTGTCCTTGAACTTTTCAGCAATGCTCTGTCATATAACCCATGGGGAATACTTATTTGTCATTGACGCTTTGATGGAGCTTAGTACTGCTGTCAGTGAGTGGGGCTTGCAGGGGTTCCATGTAGTGGTTCAAGATGAAGGGGAATAGATGGGAGCCTTGAGTTGTCTGTAGCAGACAGTTATTTCTGGGAACTCGGGGCTACTTTCAGGAATAATTAGTGGCTTTGGTGAGCTAGGGGTGAGCCATTGCAGAAAACTATCAGAGAAGTCTATTCTTGATTTTAGTGTGAGAAGTGGTGCTTTTGTGTTGACTGTATTGAAGGCTTCAGAAAGTGTAAGAGGATCAGGGTACATGGATCATGCTTGTCTGTGATTAGGAGAGCATTGTTGACTACCAGAAAGGTAGGAGTCTCCTTGTTGTAGCCTATTCTGAAACCAATTGCAGCTTGACTCCAATCCACATCTAGGGCAGAGTGACAGATACACTTAGTACATACTTTCCAGACAGCCACAGCACCGGAGGGGCTGGGTGTGATAGGAGAAGCATCTGCATACTGATAGTCTTCCTGGTCTGGGAGAGGTCATTCACACCTTGCATGTCAATAGACACTGTCCTGCCCTCACACAAAGGACTGATTTACCCCCTACTGATGTCTGGGGCCTGGGCCGGGTTGAAAGGAATTGTGTTACAACTGAAATGGTTCCTTTGAAGTCACCCCCTGAACAAAGATATTTTAGAGTATAAGTACAGGGGCTCTGACTCCATGTTTGGAAAACACTTTGGGAACTCGGACTGAACTTCTGTCAGAAGGACTGCTGAACTGCACAAAGGACCCTTCTGTTGTTGCCCTGCTGCCTTCTATGTGCTGGGTGAAGGACTCACTGGGTTGCTTTTCTGTTTGTTGTCCTGTTGCCATCTGATCCCTGACTCTGTTCTACTGAAGTACTGTGGGTTGCCAGGAGAAGATTGCCAGTGGAATCACTTGTTTTGTTGTGCTGGTCTTTGTTTGCTGCTTCTTGTGTTGTGTCCACCCTCCCCCCAAGTGTTCCACCAGGAGCCCAGTGGTGTGTGCTGGTTGTGCTCCTAGCCTCTGCAAGCACAGCGCCTGGGGAGTGCTTAATTTTCTTATCTTTCCCTAGTCGTTTACCCAGGCCATATGGAGCACGTCACATGGGGCCAATCTGAAGAGCAGGCCCTTTTATAAGATGAGTACTCCCCTGGACCTAGCAACATAGGGTGTGGGATGTGCCTCATCTGGCCCTCAGCACATGAAAGCACTTGTTCGACTATCCCCAAGCGCTAGCAGCTTACCCCATCATGGCTTGCGCTGTGCGTGCAGAGCTGCATTCTGACTGCCGGAAGTTGGACCTCCAGCTTCAACCAGTGAGAAGGTAGCATGGCAGAGCAAAGGAGAGGAATCACTGCTGCTGTACTTCATGTCCGCGGGCGGCTGTGTCCTGGCATTTTCCCCTTGGCGGGGCACACATCGATATCCTGCTGCAGGGGTCACCTTTTTTTAAGTGAAGTAGTGGTCCGACAGATCTTGGATGATCCCAGACAAGCTGCAACATCAGCATTGTGCCGGGAGCTATGTCTGCCAGCAGCTGTGCAGCGCATTATAACAGCCAGCCGCCTTCCCTGGTTTCACGGGCGCAGGGACCCAGCAAGGTCTTCACGCAGAATTTGGCTGGGTTACTGTGAAAAGCTGCCTTGATCAGCAGCTGCACCATGCGCTCGCAGGCAGCTACTGTGCTCATCGTCAGGCGGGGGACCCACCGAGGTCTCTCCATCAGTTTTCACAGCGTGTGCCTTCCACCCCACTTTGGGTCCCACCTGGGGCACTTGTACTTAGTGACATCTTGGGGTGAGTCCTTGAGCGAGGCCCTCCTTAGAAACCTGTCCCATTTAGAGGCCAGGAGGTTACCTTATAGAAAGTAATAGGCATGCAGGTGCTGCTATGCACTATGTTTATAGTTTAATAGGAGTGCAGGTGCACTGCCCCCTATGTGTTTATGCAGGTAGATGGTAATTCATGCATTTGTGATGATTAATGATGTTTCATATGCCTGGTCACTAAAACCAGGTTGCATTACACACACTAATGTAGTGACCGATGTACCTTTTAGTGTTTTCTCATAGCCTCATGAATTTTCATACCCTGAGCATTTATTGATTCTAGGATACAGATCGTGTTGGTTCACGGTACTGAGCTCCATTGCAGTGATTGCCTCTGATGTATAATATTTATGCTTTGTCGTTTTGATCTGTGATACATATGCCAATATAGAAATATAGAAACATATTTTTACATATAATTCTGTGTGGAGTTTCTTTTGTTGTGCACTTCATTGTGTCACTAGTGCATGTTACGCAAATGCTTGTCTCTGTGGATAAGCCTGACTGCTCTGTGCCAAGCTACCAGAGGATGAGCACATGTTATATTTGGTATGCAACTTACTTGCCCTGACAAGAGTGGTGGGTTCTGCCTGGCTTAGGTGCATACCCTAGCCAACCAGAAACCCTATTTCTAACAGTCAATATTATCAATCTTGTTATAGTAGCATTTAAATACAATTAGCAGGCCAGGGAGGGTACTGGTTCTGTGTTTGAGTCACTTGAAAATTGCTTTGCCTCTATTGGTCACTTTGTTGATTAAATATTGTAAAAGATTGTTCTGGCTGTGGTAATAAGGTATCTGCATGTGGTGCACATTGTTTTGAATTGGCTACGGGCATCAGGAGCTGTGGTCTTTCTTCATGTCTTTACTCTCGGTGAATAGAGCACTTGTTCATGAGAGCTCTCAAGGATACAGAGGTGCTGAAGGTTTGGGTAGCGAGGATCTTGGTTTAACAGTGCATTGAAGTCCACGTGTTTGGAGAGCCTGATAAGTTCTTATAGAGATTCCAGAGGAAATGTCTAAAAGTAGCAGTAACCTAGTCTATCTCTTTTTCTCCTTTGCATTCGTGTGGCTTGAGGGATGGAAAATGGGATGGTGAGCTGGTTGGTTCAGTCCACGGACATTGGATTTTGCATTGGTTTGGGGCCATTAAAATGAGGTACGGGTGTTGTATTTGTGGTGGGTACACCTTACTAGAGGCAAAAGCAAAGAGGTTTTTATTTTCTTCCTTGAAAACACTGTTGTGTCTGGCAGGATGTTTATGTCAGACTTAATGTGGTTATTTCGGATGCTGGATAAGGGATCTAACAGGTAATAAGCTTTAGTGGCTTGAGTACTACTGCTTTGCGAAGGGTTAGGGACAGGTAGACTTATGTGTGACTGTGAGTCTGCTGATCCTCTTATGTGTGTGGTTGGTGCATTGGCTGGTCTGCCCTTGGGAGATGCTAATGGCTAGCGCGGATGTGTGGTGGAGTGTATGAGTCATGTTCCTACGATGATGAGTTCATCCAGATTGTGATACCTGCGATGTGAGGTACGAAGGGAGCAGCAGGAGGGTAATCAAGAGGATGATGGTGTGTGACGGTGTCTGTGGGTGAGTGACATGTGGATGCGGTTATGGGTGTTTGCTATGAAAGTATGAAGTACGTACATCTGTAGTCTGGGTTTGCCTTGTTTGTGAATCACATGGTGTGGGTGGGTTACCTGAGCGTACATTTCTAGCCCTTGGCCTTTCCTGGACGTAAAAGGTAAAAACAGGTAACACTGTTGTCTGTGGACTCAAGTGCAGTGGACTGTCCAAAGAGAACTGCTAAAGAGCAATGTAGAAATGAGTGGTGATTGGCTGCGGTGGTGAGCTGAGCCAGAGGTCATATTACCTATTTGACCGTTCAGACTGCTTGGGTTGTGGAGGGCCTTTTCGAGTGATGATGGGCTGTATTACAATGGCTGGCGAGAGCGGAAAGGTCCAGGTGGCCAATGATTGGTTCTAGTTTTGTATAACCTCAGGCCGTGGTTGTCCATTGCTGTGGCTGTTAGGGCGTTTCAAAGCTGCTGTTTGTTTTATTTCAATGGGTGATAAGGGCGGGAATGTGTAGGCAGGTGGTGATGTGCGCACGCAGATGTCGTATGAGCCAGTTCATCGTGCTGGGTGATGAGGTGACATGGGGGCTTTCAGAGCATTGATTGGCTCCTTTTGAAATCTGGTGAGGGCAGGAAAGACGAGGAAGGGAGCCATTGCCTGTGGTACTGGTTATGGTTGACATTAGCATGATCTAATCTGTTGCAGTGGCTGCTGAGACAATTTGGGATCACGGAGTATCCCTTTTTGAATAGGTTGTGATGGTGACCAGTGATTGAAACTTTTGCATCAGTTAAATTGCACTTTATTGGGTTATCCAACAATAAATACATTTATTAATCAGAACCAAAGGCTGTTGAATTAAACCTTATAAAAATCCAATGCCAATGGCGGAAAAAGCTATCTAACAAAGTTAAGGATGACATTTATACTATAGAAGTAAATCGAGGTATCAATATAGGAAGATATAAAAACAGATATTGTTATTCAAAATATAGACATCACACATTAAACTCAATATGCCAAGGGCAAACCCGCAAAATTGAAGGTAACAGTGTATAAATCGCATATAATATGTTGAAATGTCCAATCTGAAGTGAGCTTTAAAACCCTAACAAATCGCAAAGAAAAGGAGGTATATAATGCTTGTCTCCCCCTCCTTTGCGATTTGCTATGCAATATATCAGTGGTTTTGACCACATTTGGTTGCAAACCATTGGTCTGTTACCACTCCTGCAAGGGGGTAGGAAGGCAATCCCGGAGTGGTGGCCATCCCTGTAAATGTGTCGGAGGGCATTAGGGTGCTTTGGGGGCAGTAGTGAACTCACAGGGAACTACTCATACCTCCCAATGCCAATCATTGAATGCCAACTTTTCTTTTTTGAAAGCAGCCATGTTCCTTTAAGGAATAGCACTGCTTTCAAATAGAAACATCATCATTCAGAGAATGCAAATGCAAGGACGTTGGTCTGCTGTCCCTCAGAGATCTTTCTTTCTGCATTCTCTGGGAGTTTCAGAAGGACTCATGCCTAAGAATATTAACACAAGTCCCTGTGACTGGTCATTCTGCCCTGTGGCTGATTAGTAAGTCAGTCACCAATGCAAGGTGAAGGGGGGTTCGCATCGCAAAAGAGTTAATGTACAAAATATACTGACATCACCGCAGCCCCATCTTAGTACATAATGGCCCTAATTCCTCCAAACATCTTTTCAAAGTACTAAAGCGACTAGATAATCCTAGTTTTAATTGTGTCAGTGCTAATCGGTAGTGTCATGATTAACAGCTATTTTGTAGGGACAATCGAGAAATCTTGTCAACTGGCCAATAATCAACTCTGATGCCATCTCTAAGGAAACCTCAACAGCTCCTCACATTTAGTCAAGTCTGGCACTTCAATTTCTATCCGCCATTTCAGTTTGAAAAAGACACGCCAAAGCTTTTGTCTCAGTAGGGCAGCAACAGCCCTGTTGGGCGCCTCCTCTGTGGGATACGAATGTTCCCTGGTCTCCATGGGTAATCCCAAAGCAGCCCTTTATTATCCGCCATGTTATCCTAGTTTTTTAATTATGAGGCACAACCTTTACATCAGCTGGTATTAAAACTGGGAGTTCTGCGTAACAAATGTGCTAAGGACACGCTGGTGGCTTTTAAACTTTCTACCTTCCAGCCACGATCTGCAGGCTTCCCACTCCATCTTTTCAGAAATGCAAATATATATAGGATTTGGATTAATTTCAATTAAGCTAAAACTGAATTTCTCCCTTGGGTTCCTCAAATAACAAAAAAATGTCTACAATAGCACATGCTCTTTCTCACTAAATTGTAAGATATGCCTTGGAGTAAAACATTACGTTGGACCCTGGATTTTGTTTGCATCTTAGCCGTTCTCTCTTTAAAAAAAAAAAGGAAATTATTATTGCTTGTACCTGTCCCTACTGCGCAACCAGCTTGTGGCGGTGATAGTGTATTGCTAAACCCTTGTAAGCAAGTGCTACTTGCACTTTAATCGAAGCAGGAGCAAAGTGTTCCAGTGTGCTCTAGTAGGCAGAACAACACAGTAACTCGTGCATTATTCTGCCACACCACAGGAGTCTGAATGATGCACATACAGGATGAGAGGAATACTCCTGTGAGCGCAGCGAAAGCTTACTCTTTATTTATTTTAAAGAATTAGGAACAGTAAGTATCGCAGACAGCTGCGCCGGGAAGTCAGACCTGAAAAAGGTATTGAGTAGGCCCCAGATCTTTCACTGCACATATATTTAAAACTAGGAACTCCTTATCGAAATGTTTTTATAGATTAACACACGTCTGCAATTGTAGAAAAATGATCAAAATTTCATATTTTTCTAATCATTTTATCGTTTCTGTAATAATGGTTGCTTGGTTGTTTTGCATACCATAATTTGTTTGATAATGAAAGGGGACATTGTAGCACCAATAAGAAGGAAGTAGGGAAGAAACAGCAGAACGGGAATAAGGGCTAGATAACAAAAATCAAAAACTTTAATGCCACAACAAATAAAAAAGATAAGGGCAGTAAAAGAGACCTAAATGGTATTGACTGAGCATAAGCGTCATAGAAACAGAAAGGGTAGATGGATAGAGATACTTATCACTAGTATGCACTGTTTTTCAAAATGAACCCTTTCTTATTACTTATAACCAGCATTCTTTATACGAAAAGACAGAATCCCACTACACATCCGAGCTCATAAACTTGTAATGAAGCCTTATGCCATAACAAACAGTCCAGCCTACACCAAGTACTTTACAACAAGCATTTAATGCCAGTAATATGAATCATAATCTCTGATAAAAACAGTCAGCCACCCTACTCATGTTATAACATAGACATACTGTGATTACTTGCTATGGTTTCAGTGTCACTGGAGGCTGACGTTATAATGTCAATAGCATAACATGACCCTTAATATGTACAATCATTCCACGTTACCTATGTTTGAACAAATACACTGTGAAAACTTATTATGGTTTCAAGGTTACATGAGGTTGAGATTTTAGTGCCAAAGGCAGGACATAACCTCTCCCAACTCTAAACGGGTACCAATTCTCATGTTATAACAAACATACTCTAATAACCTACTATGGTTTCGGTGTCACATGAGGTTCAGATTATAATGCCAGTAACAGACCATGACCTCAGATAACTAGAAACAGATCCCTGCACTCATGTTATAACAAACGCACTGCGGTCACCTAGGATGGCTTCTGTAACACACGCGGCTCAGGTTATGTCTGAAGACAATATTTCACAGAATGGCACAGAGAGGAGGAAATGCTTCCAAGAATTATTCTTTTTACTTCCTTTACCGCTTTTTTCTGCTTGACGAATACTCACTCCTTCATGGTCTGATATGGACCTCTCAGCCAGGTCGCTGCTCCTGCGTCCACCCTCGGAGAATGACACTCACTCAATTCCTTCCTTCTGCATTGTAGGTATTGGCCTTTCTTTTCCCGGTGTGCAGATTTACAGGGGTTGGACGGCGAAGTTGCTTGTTCTCTCCTGCGAGAAGATGGAGAAGGTGTGATTAGGCAAACAAATTGCAAAAGGAAAACAGACATCCCTGAGACTAAGAAACGTAGACATGGGATGTGCGGGAAAGGATTATATCTAGGTTAAGTTTGACCATGTGTATGATGAAGTTTAACCAAAAGCCAAACAACCTATAATTCTAATATTTATGTAGTATTCCCCACACTTTCGCCATTAGACTGGCCTTTTTATACCTCGTCCGTTTCATGGATTTGGTGCCTGTGGGGCTTCTATGTTCCATTTCATTCACATTCCCTGTCCTCATTTATCATTCAAATTGCCACAGTAGTCGTCCTAGCTCCCTGCTTCCTCCAGTGGTAACCGTTCATCTTCCCACCAATCCACCATCATTCCCAAATGTCAGACATTTCTATCCTGCATCCTTCTCCTACCTGATTTCCACGCAGGCTACCTCAAGGCATCCAGTTTGCGTTCAACATGTTGAGCACCCCACTCAGGACTTTGTCAACACTGCTGTGTCTGAACCACTTTATTACCATGAACAACATGGATGCGGTATCATGGTCCTAAAAGTACACCCCTTCCCACAGCTGTACATGAATGACACCAAGACATGACCCTTGACAGTAAGAACAGTGGCTGGAGACCAAAGCCTAACATGAGACTACTCTCAAGTCAATGACTGACAGTCATTGTAAGGTGTGAATTGTGTGGCACTAAATGAGCCTCCTCTCCTGTGCTACAAAAGTGGTGTGGCAACGAATGCAGTGTATGAAGTGGGGATGAGTGAGAGTCCATTGAAAGATATGAGGTGAGTGACCTGTCAATGAATGAGATTTCACTGAAGTCTAAGAGGCCACTGACAGGAAACGAATAGAGCTCTATTAACTTGATAAGGTCAAAGATGTTCTCAATGGATGATGACCAATCAAAGTTCATTAAATCCTCAATTTAAGCAAAAGTTAAACTCCATGAGAATTCGCTGAATAAAATCGCTAATTGTGAATCCCTCACAGTGCATGAGGGGTGGTGAGGAAATTAGTCAGACTGTGAGGGTCTTCTTGTTGTATGGACCCTGACCATAATGTAGTTTCATAGTTCTTGTTTTCCTGTTTTATGGGACGTTTTTATTCAAATTTACAGATTTTGCTTCTCTAATTGTAAATTAATGATTGTTCGCCCACAGGATGATGATAGCAACTTTCACATGGACTTCATTGTTGCAGCCTCTAACCTCCGAGCTGAGAATTACAGCATACCACAGGCCGATAGGCACAAGGTAAAAGGGCTTTGGGCAGAAGGTGCTGGGTGGGAGCCAGGTATTTGATATGTATTCACAAGTCTGACCCCATATGTTCGCCAGTTCTTTTATTTAGTTCAGTTGCTGAGTTTTTTTCCTGTTTCCTCTATACTACAATGAACTTGTGCGTGAGCTTTTTCCAGAGCTGCCACATACTTGTGACTCAGTGAACCACTCTGGGTTCCCATGATAGGGATAAGAGTTTGAATCCATAGCCAGCATCGCTGAAGACGAAAGATGCAGCGGTCTCTAAAGCATTTTGCTGGTGAACAAGCACACAGACGCTAACAAACTGGTGACTTTGATTAGTCAGGATTGGTATTGGTGGAGACCCTCAATTATAGTGCAGAGTTGCGCTAGGCTACATAACCTGCCTCTCCTACCAGGGTGGGAAACATGAAATATCTCATGTGAAGTGGCTGCATCAGGTGCACTATTAACATATAGATATGGTTGGAATTGCCTTTCCTGAGGACAGAGTACATTGGTCATGCTTTTGGTAAAAGGTGTGGTGTGGATACTGTCCTTAAGTGTTTGTATAAGCATATGAGAATGTTGAATGTTTGCCTGAGACGATATTCTGGTATGATCTAGCAGTATGTGATAGCTGGATGGTCATGGAAAATTTGCTCCCTAGATTTACACTATTTATAGGTATTAGCGTTTATGGCAGAGTTATTATGGTACACTGTAAGGAAATGCCTCCTTGGCATGGTTACCCCCTGACTTTTTGCCTTTGCTGATGCTATGTTTTGAATTGAAAGTGTGCTGAGGCCTGCTAACCAGGCCCCAACACCAGTGTTCTTTCCCTAACCTGTACTTTTGATTCCACAATTGGCACACCCTGGCATCCAGATAAGTCCCTTGTAACTGGTACCTCTGGTACCAAGGGCCCTGATGCCAGAGAAGGTCTCTAAGGGCTGCAGCATGTATTATGCCACCCTGGAGACCCCTCACTCAGCACAGACACACTGCTTACCAGCTTGTGTGTGCTAGTGAGAACAAAATGAGTAAGTCGACATGGCACTCCCCTCAGGGTGCCATGCCAGCCTCTCACTGCCTATGCAGTATAGGTAAGACACCCCTCTAGCAGGCCTTACAGCCCTAAGGCAGGGTGCACTATACCATAGGTGAGGGTACCAGTGCATGAGCACTGTGCCCCTACAGTGTCTAAACAAAACCTTAGACATTGTAAGTGCAGGGTAGCCATAAGAGTATATGGTCTGGGAGTCTGTTTTACACGAACTCCACAGCACCATAATGGCTACACTGAAAACTGGGAAGTTTGGTATCAAACTTCTCAGCACAATAAATGCACACTGATGCCAGTGTACATTTTATTGTAAAATACACCACAGAGGGCACCTTAGAGGTGACCCCTGAAACTTAACCGACTATCTGTGTAGGCTGACTGGTTCCAGCAGCCTGCCACACTAGAGACATGTTACTGGCCCCATGGGGAGAGTGCCTTTGTCACTCTGAGGCCAGTAACAAAGCCTGCACTGGGTGGAGATGCTAACACCTCCCCCAGGCAGGAGCTGTAACACCTGGCGGTGAGCCTCAAAGGCTCACCCCTTTGTCACAACACAGCAGGGCACTCCAGCTTAGTGGAGTTGCCCGCCCCCTCCGGCCACGGCCCCCACTTTTGGCGGCAAGGCTGGAGGGAACAAAGAAAGCAACAAGGAGGAGTCACTGACCAGTCAGGACAGCCCCTCAGGTGTCCTGAGCTGAAGTGACTCTAACTTTTAGAAATCCTCCATCTTGCAGATGGAGGATTCCCCCAATAGGATTAGGGATGTGACCCCCTCCCCTTGGGAGGAGGCACAAAGAGGGTGTACTCACCCTCAGGGCTAGTAGCCATTGGCTACTAACCCCCCAGACCTAAACACGCCCTTAAATTTAGTATTTAAGGGCTCTCCCTGAACCTAGAAATTAGATTCCTGCAACTACAAGAAGAAGGACTGCTGAGCTGACAAACCCCTGCAGAGGAAGAACAGAAGACACCAACTGCCTTGGCCCCAGACTTACCGGCCTGTCTCCTGCCTTCCAAAGAAACCTGCTCCAGCGACGCTTTCCAAGGGACCAGCGACCTCTGAATCCTCTGAGGACTGCCCTGCTTCGAAAAAGACAAGAAACTCCCGAGGACAGCGGCACTGCTCCAAAAGAACTGCAACTTTGTTACAAGGAGCAGATTTAAAGACCCCTGCAACTCCCCGCAAGAAGCGTGAGACTTGCAACACTGCACCCGGCGACCCCGACTCGACTGGTGGAGAAAAACCAACTCAGGGAGGACCCTCCGGCGACTCTACGACTGTGAGTAACCAAAGTTGTCCCCCCTGACCCCCCACAGCGACGCCTGCAGAGGGAATCCCCAGGCTCCCCCTGACCGCGACTGTCTGAACTCCATTTCCCGACGGCTGGAAAAGACCCTGCACCCGCAGCCCCCAGCCCCTAAAGAAACGGAACTTCTGTGCAGGAGTGACCCCCAGGAGGCCCTCTCCCTTGCCCAGGTGGTGGCTACCCCGAGGAGCCCCCCCCTTGCCTGCCTGCATCGCTGAAGAGACCCCTTGGTCTCCATTGAAACCTGAAGGAAACCCGACGCGTGTTTGCACACTGCACCCGGCCGCCCCCGCGCTGCTGAGGGTGTACTTTCTGTGCTACTTTGTGTCCCCCCCGGTGCCCTACAAAACCCCCCTGGTCTGCCCTCCGCAGACGCGGGTACTTACCTGCTGGCAGACTGGAACCGGGGCACCCCCTTCTCTCCATTATAGCCTATGTGCTTTGGGCACCTCTTTGACCTTTGCACCTGAACGGCCCTGAGCTGCTGGTGTGATAACTTTGGGGTTGCTCTGAACCCCCAACGGTGGGCTACCTTGGACCAAAAACTGAAACCTGTAAGTGACTTACTTACCTGTGAAAATTAACAATAACTTACCTCCCCTAGGAACTGTGAAAATTGCACTGTGTCCACTTTTAAAACAGCTTATTGTGTTTTATGTAAAAAGTATACATGCTAAAGTAATGATTCAAAGTTCCTAGAGTACTTACCTGCAATACCTTTCAAATGAGATATTACATGTAAAATTTGAACCTGTGGTTCTTAAAATTAACTAAGAAAATATATTTTTTTATAACATAACCTATTGGCTGGGTTTGTCTCTGAGTGTGTGTACCTCATTTATTGTCTATGTGTATGTACAACAAATGCTTAACACTACTCCTTGGATAAGCCTACTGCTCGACCACACTACCACAAAATAGAGCATTAGTATTATCTCTTTTTACCACTATTTTACCTCTAAGGGGAACCCTTGGACTCTGTGCATGCTATTCCTTACTTTGAAATAGCACATACAGAGACAACTTCCTACATTGGTGGATCAGCGGTGGGATACAAGACTTTGCATTTGCTGGACTACTCAGCCAATACCTGATCACACGACAAATTCCAAAATTGTCATTAGAAATTGATTTTTGCAATTTGAAAAGTTTTCTAAATTCTTTAAAGTCCTGCTAGGGCCTTGTGTTAGTCCCTGTTAGCATTTCTTTTAGAGTTTAAAAGTTTGTAAAAGTTTGAATTAGATTCTAGAACTAGTTTTAGATTCTTAAAAGCATTCCAACTTTTAGGAGAATAATGTCTAGTACAGAGATGAATGTGGTGGAACTCGACACCACACCTTACCTCCATCTCCAGATGAAAGAGCTAAGGTCACTCTGTAACATAAGAAAAATAACAATGGGCTCCAGACCTACCAAAGTACAGCTCCAGGAGCTGTTGGCAGAGTATGATAGAGCCAACTCCTCTGTGGATAACACAGAGGAGGATGATAGTGAACTGGAGGAAGAATCCCCTCCACCAGTCCTATCTAGGGAGAACAGGGCTTCTCAAGCCCTGACTCCAAAAATAATAGTCAGAGATGCTGGCTCCCTCACAGGAGGGTCCAGCCTCTCTGAAATCACTGAGGATAACTCCAGTGAAGAGGACATCCAGTTAGCCCGGATGGCCAAAAGATTGGCTTTGGAAAAACAGATCCTAGCCATAGAAAGGGAAAGACAAGAGATGGGCCTAGGACCCATCAATGGTGGCAGCAACATAACTAGGGTCAGAGATTCTCCTGACATGTTGAAAATCCCCAAAGGGATTGTAACTAAATATGAAGATGGTGATGACATCACCAAATGGTTCACAGCTTTTGAGAGGGCTTGTGAAACCAGAAAAGTGAACAAATCTCACTGGGGTGCTCTCCTTTGGGAAATGTTCACAGGAAAGTGTAGGGATAGACTCCTCACACTCTCTAAAAAAGATGCAGAATCTTATGACCTCATGAAGGGTACCCTGATTGAGGGCTTTGGATTCTCCACTGAGGAGTATAGGATTAGATTCAGGGGGGCTCAAAAATCCTCGAGCCAGACCTGGGTTGACTTTGTAGACTACTCAGTAAAAACAGTAGATGGTTGGATTCAAGGCAATGGTGTAAATGATTATGATGGGCTGTACAATTTATTTGTGAAAGAACACCTATTAAGTAATTGTTTCAATGATAAACTGCATCAGCATCTGGTGGACCTAGGACCAATTTCTCCCCAAGAATTGGGAAAGAAGGCGGACCATTGGGTCAAGACTAGGGTGTCCAAAACTTCCACAGGGGGTGACCAAAAGAAAGGGGTCACAAAACCTCCCCAGGGGAAAGGTGGTGAGACAGCCAAAAACAAAAATAGTAAAGAGTCTTCTACAGGCCCCCAAAAACCTGCACAGGAGGGTGGGCCCAGAGCCTCTTAACAAAACAATTCTGGGTACAAGGGTAAAAACTTTCATCCCAAAAAGGCCTGGTGTCGTAACTGTAGTCAGTCTGGACACCAAACTGGAGACAAGGCCTGTCCCAAGAAAGATACCACTTCTAACTCCACTCCAGCTAAAACTGGAATGGCCAGTCTCCAAGTGGGATCAACAGTGTGCCCAGAGCAAATCAGGTGTCACACTGAAGCTACATTAGTCTCTGAGGGTGGGGTGGATTTAGCCACACTGGCTGCCTGGCCCCCTAACATGCAAAAATACAGGCAGCAGCTCTTAATTAATGGGACAAGTGTAGAGGGCCTGAGGGATACAGGTGCCAGTGTCACCATGGTGACAGAGAAACTGGTTTCCCCTGGCCAATACCTGGCTGGACAAACTTATCCAGTCACCAACGCTGACAATCAGACTAAAGTACATCCCATGGCTATGGTAACTTTAGAGTGGGGAGGGGTCAATGCCCTGAAACAGGTGGTGGTCTCCTCAAATATCCCAGTAGACTGTTTGCTTGGAAATGACCTGGAGTCCTCAGCATGGGCTGAGGTAGAACTGAAAACCCATGCAGCCATGCTGGGTATCCCTGAACTGGTGTGTGTCAAGACTAGGGCACAGTGCAAGGCACAGGGTGAAAAAGTAGAGCTGGAGTCTGGAAAAATGGCCCAGCCTACCAAGAGAAAAGGAAAGTCAGCTGGGAAACCAGCTGCAACACAACACCAAAAAGAGAACCTCTCTTCTCAGGAAGAAGTTCTGCCCTCTGAGGGAACTGAGCCTATGGAGCTGGAACCTTATCAGGGTGAGCTCTTGGGCCCAGGGGGACCCTCAAGGGAAGAGTTGTGTAAGGGACAAGAAACCTGTCCCTCTCTTGAAGGCCTTAGGCAGCAAGCTGCTGAAGAGTCCAAAGGCAAGAAAAATGGAACACATAGGGTCTATTGGGAAGATGGACTCCTGTACACTGAGGCAAGAGATCCCAAACCTGGTGCCACTAGGAGAGTGGTAGTGCCTCAGGGTTTCAGAGAGTTTATTCTGACCTTAGCCCATGATATTCCCCTTGCTGGGCATTTGGGACAAACCAAGACGTGGGAGAGGTTATTCAACCACTTCTACCTGGCCCAATATGTCCCAGAAGGTTAAGGAGTTTTGCCTCTCCTGCCCCACCTGTCAAGCCAGTGGTAAGACAGGTGGGCATCCAAAGGCCCCCCTCATTCCACTTCCAGTGGTGGGGGTCCCCTTTGAAAGAGTGGGTGTGAACATAGTTGGTCCACTAGAACCTCCCACAGCCTCAGGAAATATGTACATCCTAGTAGTAGTGGATCATGCTACTAGGTATCCTGAAGCTATTCCCCTTAGGTCGACTACTGCCCCTGCAGTAGCCAAGGCCCTCATTGGTATCTTTACCAGAGTGGGTTTCCCTAAGGAGGTGGTTTCTGACAGAGGTACCAACTTCATGTCAGCTTACCTAAAACACATGTGGAATGAGTGTGGAGTGACTTATAAATTCACTACACCATATCATCCACAAACTAATGGCCTTGTTGAGAGATTCAACAAGACATTAAAGGGCATGATCATGGGGCTCCCAGAAAAACTCAAAAGGAGATGGGATGTCCTCCTGCCATGTCTGCTTTTTGCTTACAGAGAGGTGCCTCAAAAGGGAGTAGGATTCTCACCCTTTGAACTTCTGTTTGGCCACCCTGTAAGGGGACCACTTGCTCTTGTTAAAGAAGGCTGGGAGAGACCTCTTCATGAGCCTAAACAAGACATAGTGGACTATGTACTTGGCCTTCGCTCAAGGATGGCAGAGTACATGGAAAAGGCAAGTAAAAACCTTGAGGCCAGCCAACAACTCCAGAAGTTGTGGTATGACCAAAAGGCTGCACTGGTTGAATTCCAACCAGGGCAGAAAGTCTGGGTTCTGGAGCCTGTGGCCCCCAGGGCACTTCAGAACAAATGGAGTGGCCCTTACCCAGTACTAGAGAGGAAGAGTCAGGTCACCTACCTGGTGGACCTGGGCACAAGCAGGAGCCCCAAGAGGGTGATCCATGTGAACCGCCTTAAGCTCTTCCATGACACGGCTGATATAAATCTGTTAATGGTAACAGATGAGGACCAGGAAGCTGAGAGTGAGCCTCTCCCTGATCTCCTCTCATCAGACCCTAAAGATGGCTCAGTGGATGGGGTGATCTACTCAGACACCCTCTCTAGCCAACAGCAAGCTGACTGTAGGAAGGTCCTACAACAGTTTGCTGAACTCTTTTCCCTAACCCCTGGTCAGACACACCTGTGTACCCATGATGTGGACACAGGAGACAGCATGCCTGTCAAAAACAAAATATTTAGACAGTCTGATCAAGTTAAGGAAAGCATCAAGGTGGAAGTCCACAAGATGCTGGAATTGGGAGTAATAGAGCACTCTGACAGCCCCTGGGCTAGCCCAGTGGTCTTAGTCCCCAAACCTCACACCAAAGATGGAAAGAGAGAGATGAGGTTTTGTGTGGACTACAGAGGTCTCAACTCTGTCACCAAGACAGATGCCCATCCCATTCCTAGAGCTGATGAGCTAATAGACAAATTAGGGGCTGCCAAATTCTTAAGTACCTTTGACTTAACAGCAGGGTACTGGCAAATCAAAATGGCCCCTGGAGCAAAAGAAAAGACGGCATTCTCCACACCTGATGGGCATTATCAGTTCACTGTTATGCCCTTTGGTTTAAAGAATGCCCCTGCCACCTTCCAAAGGTTGGTGAATCAAGTCCTTGCTGGGTTGGAATCCTTTAGTGCAGCTTATCTTGATGATATTGCTGTCTTCAGCTCCACCTGGCAGGATCACCTGGTCCACCTGAAGAAGGTTTTGAAGGCCCTGCAATCTGCAGGCCTCTCTATCAAGGCATCCAAATGCCAGATAGGGCAGGGAACTGTGGTTTACTTGGGACACCTTGTAGGTGGAGGCCAAGTTCAGCCACTCCAGCCTAAGATCCAGACTATTCTGGACTGGGCAGCTCCAAAAACCCAGACTCAAGTCAGGGCATTCCTTGGCTTGACTGGGTACTATAGGAGGTTTGTGAAGGGATATGGATCCATTGTGACAGCCCTCACAGAACTCACCTCCAAAAAAATGCCCAAGAAAGTAAACTGGACTGTAGAATGCCAACAGGCCTTTGACACCCTGAAGCAAGCTATGTGCACAGCACCAGTTCTAAAAGCTCCAGATTACTCCAAGCAATTCATTGTGCAAACAGATGCCTCTGAACATGGGATAGGGGCAGTTTTGTCCCAAACAAATGATGATGGCCTTGACCAGCCTGTTGCTTTCATTAGCAGGAGGTTACTCCCCAGGGAGCAGCGTTGGAGTGCCATTGAGAGGGAGGGCTTTGCTGTGGTTTGGTCCCTGAAGAAGTTGAGACCATACCTCTTTGGTACTCACTTCCTAGTTCAGACTGACCACAGACCTCTCAGATGGCTGATGCAAATGAAAGGTGAAAATCCAAAACTGTTGAGGTGGTCCATCTCCCTACAGGGAATGGACTTTATAGTGGAACACAGACCTGGGACTGCCCATGCCAATGCAGATGGCCTTTCCAGGTTCTTCCACTTAGACAATGAAGACTCTCTTGGGAAAGGTTAGTCTCATCCTCTTTCGTTTGGGGGGGGGGGTTGTGTAAGGAAATGCCTCCTTGGCATGGTTACCCCCTGACTTTTTGCCTTTGCTGATGCTATGTTTTGAATTGAAAGTGTGCTGAGGCCTGCTAACCAGGCCCCAACACCAGTGTTCTTTCCCTAACCTGTACTTTTGATTCCACAATTGGCACACCCTGGCATCCAGATAAGTCCCTTGTAACTGGTACCTCTGGTACCAAGGGCCCTGATGCCAGAGAAGGTCTCTAAGGGCTGCAGCATGTATTATGCCACCCTGGAGACCCCTCACTCAGCACAGACACACTGCTTACCAGCTTGTGTGTGCTAGTGAGAACAAAATGAGTAAGTCGACATGGCACTCCCCTCAGGGTGCCATGCCAGCCTCTCACTGCCTATGCAGTATAGGTAAGACACCCCTCTAGCAGGCCTTACAGCCCTAAGGCAGGGTGCACTATACCATAGGTGAGGGTACCAGTGCATGAGCACTGTGCCCCTACAGTGTCTAAACAAAACCTTAGACATTGTAAGTGCAGGGTAGCCATAAGAGTATATGGTCTGGGAGTCTGTTTTACACGAACTCCACAGCACCATAATGGCTACACTGAAAACTGGGAAGTTTGGTATCAAACTTCTCAGCACAATAAATGCACACTGATGCCAGTGTACATTTTATTGTAAAATACACCACAGAGGGCACCTTAGAGGTGACCCCTGAAACTTAACCGACTATCTGTGTAGGCTGACTGGTTCCAGCAGCCTGCCACACTAGAGACATGTTGCTGGCCCCATGGGGAGAGTGCCTTTGTCACTCTGAGGCCAGTAACAAAGCCTGCACTGGGTGGAGATGCTAACACCTCCCCCAGGCAGGAGCTGTAACACCTGGCGGTGAGCCTCAAAGGCTCACCCCTTTGTCACAGCACAGCAGGGCACTCCAGCTTTGTGGAGTTGCCCGCCCCCTCCGGCCACGGCCCCCACTTTTGGCGGCAAGGCTGGAGGGAACAAAGAAAGCAACAAGGAGGAGTCACTGGCCAGTCAGGACAGCCCCTAAGGTGTCCTGAGCTGAAGTGACTCTAACTTTTAGAAATCCTCCATCTTGCAGATGGAGGATTCCCCCAATAGGATTAGGTGTGTGACCCCCTCCCCTTGGGAGGAGGCACAAAGAGGGTGTACTCACCCTCAGGGCTAGTAGCCATTGGCTACTAACCCCCCAGACCTAAACACGCCCTTAAATTTAGTATTTAAGGGCTCTCCCTGAACCTAGAAATTAGATTCCTGCAACTACAAGAAGAAGGACTGCTGAGCTGACAAACCCCTGCAGAGGAAGAACAGAAGACACCAACTGCCTTGGCCCCAGACTTACCGGCCTGTCTCCTGCCTTCCAAAGAAACCTGCTCCATCGACGCTTTCCAAGCGACCAGCGACCTCTGAATCCTCTGAGGACTGCCCTGCTTCGAAAAAGACAAGAAACTCCCGAGGACAGCGGCACTGCTCCAAAAGAACTGCAACTTTGTTACAAGGAGCAGATTTAAAGACCCCTGCAACTCCCCGCAAGAAGCGTGAGACTTGCAACACTGCACCCGGCGACCCCGACTCGACTGGTGGAGAACAACCAACTCAGGGAGGACCCTCCGGCGACTCTACGACTGTGAGTAACCAAAGTTGTCCCCCCTGAGCCCCCACCGCGACGCCTGCAGAGGGAATCCCCAGGCTCCCCCTGACCGCGACTGTCTGAACTCCATTTCCCGACGGCTGGAAAAGACCCTGCTCCTGCAGCCCCCATCCCCTAAAGAAACGGAACTTCTGTGCAGGAGTGACCCCCAGGAGGCCCTCTCCCTTGCCCAGGTGGTGGCTACCCCGAGGAGCCCCCCCCTTGCCTGCCTGCATCGCTGAAGAGACCCCTTGGTCTCCCATTGAAACCTGAAGGAAACCCGACGTGTGTTTGCACACTGCACCCGGCCGCCCCGCGCTGCTGAAGGTGTACTTTCTGTGCTACTTTGTGTCCCCCCCGGTGCCCTACAAAACCCCCCTGGTCTGCCCTCCGAAGACGCGGGTACTTACCTGCTGGCAGACTGGAACCGGGGCACCCCCTTCTCTCCATTATAGCCTATGTGCTTTGGGCACCTCTTTGACCTTTGCACCTGACCGGCCCTGAGCTGCTGGTGTGATAACTTTGGGGTTGCTCTGAACCCCCAACGGTGGGCTACCTTGGACCAAAAACTGAAACCTGTAAGTGACTTACTTACCTGTGAAAATTAACAATAACTTACCTCCCCTAGGAACTGTGAAAATTGCAGTGTCCACTTTTAAAACAGCTTATTGTGTTTTATGTAAAAAGTATACCTGCTAAAGTAATGATTCAAAGTTCCTAGAGTACTTACCTGCAATACCTTTCAAATTAGATATTACATGTCAAATTTGAACCTGTGGTTCTTAAAATAAACTAAGAAAATATTTTTTTTTTTAACAAAACCTATTGGCTGGATTTGTCTCTGAGTGTGTGTACCTCATTTATTGTCTATGTGTATGTACAACAAATGCTTAACACTACTCCTTGGATAAGCCTACTGCTCGACCACACTACCACAAAATAGAGCATTAGTATTATCTCTTTTTACCACTATTTTACCTCTAAGGGGAACCCTTGGACTCTGTGCATGCTATTCCTTACTTTGAAATAGCACATACAGAGCCAACTTCCTACATACACCAAACATCTTTTGTCACTTTACATATTTTTCATCACTCATAAATGGGTTATTCTAGCTGACTTTGAGTGAGCGCTCAAGTGGTTTGCTCATTTTAGCCCATGGCGTATGCAAACCAATATACACAGCCTAGGTATACTGAGCTGTTGCTGTTGTGCCTGATGCACACATGAGCATTTCACAAAATAAACAATAGTCAGTGCTTTAGGGACCCAGGCCTATTTTAGAATCAACTTTTGTCCACCTTCTGCTTGCTGAGGTAATGTCATTCACAGTTATCAAGCAATGACACAAAATTATCCAGAGGTATGTTTTGCATCTCAATCTGAAATTTGCATTAACTTACAGACCAGACTTTGGATCTGATTAATAATGTGTTTCTGCTCGTTTATTGAGTTTTAGATAATCTCATAACGCTCCTTCAGTGTAGCAGTCGGGGGCTTAGTTTTCAATGTATTTTTGGAAATGCTACAATTCTTCAATAACTTAGTTTCCCGAGTTTGGTAAGATTTGTATTTACTTTGATAGCTTGCAAGTCCACAAGTAAATTGGCAATTATTATGACTGATATAAGGATGTATTTTAGACTGCGTTACTCTAATGACATAACTTTGTACACACCAGCGTAGGGGCCAGTGCTTTACAAGGCATGTGAACACATTACATACATGTTGAAGTTGCCTTTTCAATCTGCCACTACTGAATGGATATTTTTCGAGTATAACAATGGATTTACTATTTTAATTGACCGTTTGGTGCAAATATTCACAAAAATGCTGAGTTCAATGTCTAGAACTGCATTTATTACAGACCACCGATGAACGCACTACTGCAATAAGATGAAAACATTACGTGTTTTGGAAAGATGTGAGTAACCCTTACAATGATAATGAGATTAAGGTATTCTACTGTATTTTACATACATTACTCATGATCACCCTGATGGGCTTTAGATGTGATTTGACTTGCACGTTCCTGAAAAATCACGCATACGTGCAAAGTGCATTACGTTTATTCGTTATGTGCAAGGGGACTGATTAACACTCAATAATATTAAGTAACTAATAAAGGCTATTGATTGAGAAATAAACCTAGAAATGTAATTAATTAGAATGTGTTCCTTAGTAAGACTACTAAATTAGAAGAGAATCACACAAATAAATAAAAATAAACTATATGGAACATCTACAAGCTATTATGTCAGGTCAGCCTGCAAGAAAGTTCAGTGGTGTTATCTGATATAAAGGTCCATGGATTTAGCATATTTGGAATGCCAGTCTGGCCCATACCATCTAAAGTAATTTCACCTTGTGATTTAAAAGTCATCTCTGACTGGGAGTCTAGCACTGTGGGCCTGATTACGACCTTGGCGGGTGGGCTACTCCATCACAAGAGTGACGATATCCCGCCTGCCATTTTACAAGTTCTTTAGGATATAATGGAACTTATAATAGGGCAGACGGGATATCCATCACCTTTGTGACAGACTGTCCCATCCATCAGGCCCTATGTCTTCTCTATCATAAAAGCATTTAAAAGAGGCATTTTTCTCTATATAGTTTAATAAAGAGATTCTGAAAAGCAAGATGCCTGAATGACAACAGCACAGGTTCTTTTCCAGAAGCCAACATTGACTGGCAAATGATCATATGCCTTTATTTCGGCAGGCTGTTTCAAAGTGGTCAATAACACTAGAATTTGACAAGAAGAGTACGACTTAAGAACCGTTTTGTGACCCGCGATTAAGGTAACAGCTTAAAGAAAGGGGAGCCCCAGTTTAATTTGTGGTTCTCAAGGTTATCGCAAAGTCATATAGAGCTTTCTTCCTACTGGAAGTTAACTTTAAGATTGGGAATGGTTTATCTGCTTCGTATTTCAGCACAGATTAGAAGACCATGAGTGCAAAATCAACATTCCACCTCAACTTGTATAATAACCAAACTGTAAATACAGGGGCTCTAACGAATCCTAGAGTTTGCCCCCCTCTACCCACTTTAAATTTCCCTGGTCATTTCTGACGTGGGAAATTGGTCCAGCTGTAGCCTCAGCACTTTAGCTAAATTCAGAGCTTACTGGGGACTGAAAATACTTATTCGGAGGATATGTTCTATCTTGTGATAATGCATTTAAAAGTCAGTCCTGATACAAAATTGTGTAGAAGGATTATTTTCTGTGGAATCGTAACCTTTCACTGTTTTGTTTGGGAGGATTTTGATTTGAAGCTTTATGTATAGGGTGACCAAAACTATGAATGTCAGAGGGTGTTGTGGTGGATTCATTAACAAATTTACAATACTTTGATATACAATGTAATGTGAAGAAATTATTTGCTATTAAATGACTTGGCAGTGGAGGTCTACTACATAGGACAATTAGGTAAATAAATCATATTCTTCAGCCTGCTGTAGAAGTGTGAAATACCACTATGGATACTTTTCAGACAGGTGTACATACAATTTGACTTTTCTGACCCAAAAATGACCATAGCAACTTTTCCTTCCTTAACATAAAGGTTGAAATCTTTTTGTCTCATTCACAAACCAGAGCCAGTGCCCACGATGATAGCTCTCACATTGTCATCCATGCCACAGGCCACGTGTCACCTAAAAGTCAACATTATCAGTTTTTCTGAGTCATTACGTAGCCAGTTTATGACACTCTTCCACAAAATTGACCATTATACATTGTCCTGCCAAAATATTGTATCCAGAATATGGATTACCACAATATCGTAAAGATAAGTATAGAGAGGTATGCATCGATTTACTCTTCTTAACTCCATGCATATGTATCTCAAGGATATTTATAATATAATAATGTTCAAGGTACAGAAATGTGGAAGAGCAAATCTATATTTACTGGTTTATTTGTACCTTGATGATATTGTAGCAGGTGATTTTTTTGTCACTCATATTGTAACATAAATCCCTCACAAACTAGTGTTTTGACAATGCTATTGTTTAAATTCCACCAGCAACTTCATAAATTGCACCTTAAAACAACGTATCTACCAGATGGAAACAAAAGTTTAGTCTCAATCACTTCTAATCAAATAATCTTTTTTATTCTTAATCGTGGCCTCTTCTGCTTCCCAGTTATGTTGCACTGTGTAAATACCACTACTTAAAATGCATACAGATATTCATATGTTCAAATTGCCTTTGTTCAAGAGGTGTAAGTCGCCATCAGAGACAAGTCTTTAGTTGGTTATTATTGAATGCACATATATTACTTTGTAATCCAGCTACCATCTTTCTTTATTTAACCACGGTGTTTTAGCCCTGATAGGGCTATATGCATCGATGTTCACTCACTTAATTGCCTACAATCTTCGATGCCCTATTTAAAAAAAAAAGTCTGTAGAGCGCCTTGCAGCATACACAAAGCAACAAACTCAGGTCAGAGTCACATTTCCTAAACTGCAAACAGACCAATTTTTGTACTCATGCTGTTTTTCTCTACAGGAAAAGGTGTGAGGTCTCTAGGCCATTACAGATCTTTATATATTATCTTATTGTCTTTGACACTCAAGGTGAATGACTATGCTTGTATAGCACGATGTTATTTAAGTAGTCTTTCAATACTGATTTAAGCCATTTGACATCAGAGTAATGAAACTGTGCCTAATGATGAAAAAGGGTAAGAAGTACTGTAATTTTAGATGATTCCTTAATTTAACACTTAGCAGGACAACAATTCACCTATATCCTAAAGAGGTAAGCCTGGAGCATGATGTCGTAAGGAGATCCACATGTTGATGTTATAAGTGAATGGTGGCATGGTTCAGGGCCTGAGAAGTTAAACAGTTTAAATGCTCTACAGGGGATCTCAAACAGTCCTCCTTAACAGCTACCAGAATCCAGTGTAGAATTTATTTTGCTTCTCAGATGTGATATTTTTGAGCAAAGCTGCAGGTCAGCCACACTAGAGTGTTTTTCACTTGATAAAGGCACACACCCTGCATGCAGAGTGTCACAGTAGTAAGTCTGGATTCTACTAGAGTGGCTTCCACATTCACCTGATGCCTGGAAGGTTGGAAGGTGTTGACAAAATTCTATGAATTCCGACCTGAATGTTCTTCAATATTTATGCTACTAGTCTTCCAAACACCGAGGCAACTCCTGCAGTAAAAGATCTACCTATTAATTTCCCTTCCTAGAATTTGAACACGAGTCTAGACAAATTGTGGCATTCAGCAGAGTTAAGACTGTTTTTTTTTCCAACACCTGTGAGTTGACTGTTATTGCTCTGTACAATTCATGATTTTTGGAGAAGTGGACTAAAAATCCCCTTTTGGCTAAAGTTGCAATCCATCCTAATAGTTCTCATCACTGCTCTGGGTTGACAATTTCCAACTACTAACGGATTCGGGGCCAAGAGTGAGATGTACTAAGTTACTGGTCATGATAACTATTCACAAATTGCATCTCTACTTTTTGCAGCCAGTATCTTTTTGCAAACCAACCTATGTATTAGGGTGCTTTATAAAAAAAAAAAAGTTTCATTTTTTTAAAAACCTCAATGACAGTTGCCTTAAAGGAATGCAAATGAGTTGCCACCCCAGATTAGGAGATGGAAATTTATGAATGCCTTGTGATAGGATCTGCAGTGTTAAACCTTTGATACATAGGGATCCGAATCTCAATTTGAAACAAATGTCCGCAGCACATCCCTTTCAAAATTGTGATTCAATATCCATTTGTAAACCCATTGAAGCAGTCGTAAAAACTTTGCCAACATCTAAAATGGACATAGACCATTCAAAATTTCTTTTTAGCGGTCTTTTGCATCTGTTAACATTTTTAGTACATTAGGCCCTAGGTCTCTAGGTTTGTTTCTCAAATAAAGGTGAATCTGGTAGAACATAGTGCTCATGATGCCACACATTTAATCTATTTCACTAACCAGACTCTGGATTCATGCTACCGTCCAATCATTTTCTCAGATCCAGTAGAGTCAAAAATTAGAACCAACCTCAATTCTTTACCAGCTCTCTTGGATATTAGCAAATGTGCATCAGATTTTGCCCTAAGAACAAAATATTCTTTAGAAAAAAAAAACTGTAAACCTTGCACTTGTATAGCGCACTACTCACCCGTAAGGGTCTCAAGGCGATGTACGCATACCGCTGTGGAACCCCTCCTGGCTTTTCCCTGTGAGGCGCCCACTCTTGGACAGCCCCAGGATGAAGCCAGGCATCCAAGTGCTGAGAGGGCCATTGTGGAGATTAAGCAAGCTATTGCCCAGAGTTACAGAGTGGGACCCATTAATTAGATGAGGCACTGAGGCGAGAATTAGCTGGTCCAAGGGAATTGAGCCCAAGACCCGACAAGGCGGGAATTGAACCCTGGTCCTAGGCCAGATCTCTGCATCAGGGTCTGCCTCTCTCACCATTGTGCCACACTTCTCTTTAGGACATTCTCTACACTCCACCCATGCTATTCATTATCAGAGTTCCATTCAGGACCTCTTATGGCACACTCACAAAATAGGTTTGTCTTTCACTGTGGATGTAAGAGTAGAAGTGTCTCCACCTCAACAATCTAGATAGTTCAGCGAAAAGGGCTTTAAAGGGCACTATGGTAATCCTGGATTTCAGATGGTGCCACTCAATGATTCTACCCATATAGAAAAGGCTTCTTGTACTTTACTTTCTTTTGCAGAGAAGCTGTTCACCTCTGTGATTCAGATCTTTGTGATTTCCAATAAGTGTCTTAGACAATATTTCAGTTCCATCCCTAATGCAACTTCAGGGATTGACAGATCCATTTCCAGACAAAGCTCTACATTTTTCATATCTATCTATCTTGCTGATCATGCTGTAGAAATATCTAATGTAGTCTTCCTTGAGGAACATGAGAAATAAACTTGTTGAGAAGCATACTCGTAGTTGCAAGGCTTTTCACTTGCTCCATTCTTTCTTGTGCTAGTTAGAAATTCAAACTGAGCAGTGCTTTGTTTTAATTTTTGGATCCAGGTTTGGATTTCGATCTCAATAGTTCTGTTGGTGTCTGCATGGTAGACATTGATATTCACACAGCTGTTCTTCCTGATCCATTGTAGACCAACAGAGAGAAAGTACCCTACTTACTTACTTCGTAGACTGGGGTAACCAGTCTTAACACAACATCAAAAAATGCTCTGGGGCTTTTAATCATTTTTAAATGGGGCAGTCCGCTAATCTGAAAGAACACTGATGATAATTGAAAAGAACAAAATAAGTATTAAATGAATTTTATTATATATATATTCCTTAATAACATGAAAAGTATTGGTGTACCCAAAATCTGTCAATTCAACGTGGCTGTAACTTGTCCTAAAGTTCCTCTGAGGATATTTCTTCTTCTCTGAAAACTTTTACTAGAAAACAGTAACAGAATATATAGATCAAAATGTGGATTCCACTAATCCATCACTTGGACTATAGGACTCTTTCACATATTGAATCCTAAACATGATTTACTGCCAAGTCGATCAAACAAGTAGGCCTGAGAACCTTTTTCTAAAATCAATATAGGTGTCAAGAAAATGGTATATAGTATCCACAGCACCAGACATTTCGCATCTTGCACTGCGTCAAAGAAACAGAGTGTTGTAAATGTGGAAATATCTGAGGGAAAGGATAAGGGGCAGAGGAAAGTGGTGGAGCTACCCGGGGGCTCCAAACCCCCTTCTACCCACATAAAAAAAGGACCAGCGATTCTGGGGTGGCACCACCCCACACAGCAAATATTTTTTTTTTAAAAGAGAAAGAAAAGGGCGAGCCGCAGATGCACTTCTTGGCTTCAAACCTATATTGCGGTCCACCCATTCTGCTACTGAGATCCACCCTTCCTGAAAGAAGAAAAATGTGGGGAAATAGCAACTCAACATTTAAAACTAAAAACGTAAGAACAAGGGAAAGTGTGAAAACAGGCAAGCAGAGTGGAGACTCCACCACAGGATAGTCACTTGTGATAAATGTGCATCAGTGGCCTTCCCAAAGTGGAATCCGGTAAAACGTGTAGCCATGTCAGGCATTGGTATAGTGTGCAAGAGCGGCTTGAAGGCATCTTTAAAGGAACACATCTACAATAACAATAAACCAGTCACTGCCAACCACTGAATGAATACCATGAAGACCATATATTCTCCACTCATAGTCCCAAACCATGAAAGGAAACCGAGGGAAAGAGAAACCCTCTTGGTCTTAAAACTGAACACAGTGATGTACAATTTAAATAAGAAGTCTGAATTACACCTCTTGCTCTAGGACGCTAGCCTGCTTCCGGGTCACCTGACTTCCTAATACAATAGACTATTATCTGTGGAATGCACACAAAATCATGTCTACCAATGCCTAACCCTTGGTCATTCTGTACATACTTGTATTTACTGTAATCCAACGGCGGCTTGTACCCTTTGAAAGTGGTGGGGCGATTGAAGTGCCCAAATACTTTGCACAAAAAAAATTACAAACCCTCCCTCCAAAAGCCCAAATTACACCATAACACTCACTATAAAATAAATACAACCACTACACTTACATGCATTACACAATTACATACAGTACATACACACATGAATTACACATTTAAAATAAAAATCTGCACTTACCCACAGGCTGCTCATCCTCCTCCGTGTTCTTCTGCTTTGCGAGAGGAAGAGCTCTCCTAACCAATCCAGATGCTGCTGTCATGCTGATAACCAGCATGAGAACAGCACCTAGATTGGATGGAGCAGCCTGGCTTGGATGCTTCTTTAGGCCCTAGAGGCGCAAGCTTGGTCTCCACCCAGCTATCTTAAGACAGCTGAGTGGAAAGCTTCAAAGTGTGCATGTCACTTTGGCCGACGCAAAACAGCCGGCCAAAGTGACATGCACACTTTGGAGCGTTCAGTCAAGGCACTGCTCCAGTCATCTGCTGGCAGCAGCAGAGGACACGCCCAGCATGACTTTGAGTTGGTACACGCTGTGCAGGTAAAAATAAAATGGCAATGAAATCTTTTCATTGCCATTTTATTTTTGCCTGCGTGGCTCGAAGCGGGCGGTTTCTTCTCCCCTGCCCTCGAGAAGAAATCGCCGCTGTTGTAATCTTTGCTTGCTACCAGAATATTTTCATGATTTTTAATACAGTTTAAAAATCTACATACTTAATACAGTATTAATCCTAATACTTTCACTTTTTGTTGGAATAACTATTGATGTCTCTTGTATACTTACCTTTGCTATTACACTCACTTTCAACATAAGTACCTTCAAAGATGACTAATTTGCTTACTATTGACATTGCTTATCTATTCTTGAATGGACTAATTCTTAAATTGATTTTAATGTTTAAATGTCTTAAAATATAGAGGATTTCTTACAGTAAGTTTGATACACATTTGTGCAATAGGGTTGTCCCATAATCAAAGACAGTCTACTACCCCTTCGGTAACATACATCTCTAATGACATAAACAATCATACTGCTCACCGATTAGTGATGGACCTCCACAGATTTGTATACATAATGGATCAACAAATGACTTAAGTAACTTAATTTGATTAATCAACCATACATTAAAATGTAATATGATTAAGTGGGCAGTTTGAAACTGATCAAACTGCCGCTTCCTCTAACAGAATGAAGTGTACATACGCTGTCACAAGAGCACTGCTCCTAAACCTTAAGACACACAGATTCTACTAACATAGTTCATGTTGCTGTGACATAGACCCATCCCCACTTCTAAACCCAATTAAGAACTACATTTCCCACGTCCACACACTACAACGGGACTGTCGCTAGACCACAGAAAAGACCATAGGAAGCCCCTCTTTCAAGCATCACAGATGGTAAACGTGCACTCCTACAACCTCCTGTGTTTTCTACCTAACCATGGCATTGCTATGTATCTTTTTCTTCTCATGCAGTCTATGGGAGAATCTATGGAGTCTAATCATAAGGTACCTGAAAAGATGGTCTCCATTGCCTTTGTCAGCATTTTCCAATAAATACACCCGGTCCCCTGTTTGTCTCCTGAATACTAATCTTACAAATCAATCCTTGACTTAGGGCAGTAGGTGAGGTAGGAGATTCCTTCTTGCTTCTTGTGCAGGCTGAAAACTCTTCATCCTCAGAGGATGCAGAGCCAGGGGAAATGTTGCAATTGCTAGAAGGAGCTGGAGAAACAATGTTGCAAAGTGGAGCCATCGCTGGAGTTGCAGATTGTTTGTTCCTGGAGGGTCCAGTTGCTGTCCCGGTGGCCAGAAGATTAAGTAAACGATGCAGAGTAGTCCTGCTGGAATTCTGAACATCGAATCTGAGGACCAACCAGGAGGGAGACCCTAAATAGCCAAGGAAGGGGGTTTGGTCACCTAGCAGGGTGACCACCTAACAGGAGGGGGCTATGATGTCTCCTACCTGACCTGGCCAGTCAGATGCTCCTAGGGACACAGTCAATTGTAGATTCAAGATGGCAGAACCAAGTGGCCACTTGGAGGAGCTCTGGGCACCACCTGTGTGGTGGTGATGGACAGGGGAGTGGTCACTCCTCTTTCCATTGTCCAGTTTCACGCCAGAGCAGGGACTGGGAGTCCCTGGACTGATGCACACTTGTTTATGCAAGGAGGGCACCAAATGTGCCATTCAAAGCATACCGGTGGCTTGGGAAGGCTACCCATCCCAAGCATTGTAACATCCATATGCAAAGGGAGAGAGGGTGTTGCCTCACACTCCCAAAGAAAATCTTTTGTTCTGCCTTCCTGGGCTTGAGCTGGTCAAGCAGCAGGAGGGCAGAAACCTGTCTGTAGGATAGCAGCCGCAGGGGCAGCCCATTAAAACCCTGCAAACTGGAAGGAGCAAAGCTGGGGTCCTCTAAGGAGCCCCCAGAGTGCAAGGAATCATACAGTCAATACTAGAAACAGTACTGGGGTATGATTCCGACATGTTTAATACCAAAAATGTCCAGGTTCGGAGTTACCATTTTGTAGTTTGACATAACTTTGACCTATGCCCAGTACACAGGTAAAAAGGCTTCCCCGCACTCACGAAGTCCAGGGAAGTGGAGCTGGAGTTCGTGGGGGCACCTCTGCTCATGCAGGGGTGCCCTCACACACATGTACTTGCACTCTGCCCTCTGGGCTAGGAGGGCCTGCCATAGGGGGTGACTTACAGTGACCTGTAGTGAAAGGGTGCATGCACCTTTTCATGCACGCTGCAATGGCAGGCCTGCAGACACATTTTGCATGAGCTCTCATGGGTGGCACAATACATGCTGCAGCCCATAGGGAACCCCTGGTGCCCCAATGCCCTGGGTACCTAGGTACCATATACTAGGGACTTACTTGGGGGCACCAGTATGCCAATTGTGGGGTGTACTAAGTCAGGAGCAACCAAATTTAGAAGGAGAGTGTACAGTCCCTGGAGTCCTGGTTAGCAGGATCCCAGTGAACACAGTCAAAAACACACTGACAGCAGACAAAAAGTGGGGTTAACCATGTCAAAAAGAGGGTAATTTCTTACAATAGGTATACAGTAACTTTCCCTCATACACTTAATTAACTTAATTTCATTCACTGGCACTCACATCTGACACAGAACTATCACTTTTGATTCATCCTGATTAGAGAATAAAGTGTCATGGTTTGCTGTGCCACTACTCCACGCCTCTGCATGTCAATGTTGTGATATGTCTTATTGAGGGAATAATTAATGTCAAATGCTATTCCAGCCTCGATAAACCACACTACTTAATAGAGAAAGGGCAAAATATGTAGACTAAGTCATTCAAGTGATGACTAAAGATGGGTGTATGATGAAACAAAAATACAACAAGAATTCAAGCCACAAATTGAATTACATCTTTATATTTCCATGCGATTCACCCATGTCTGTCCTATATCTACTCAACTTTCACCCTCCAATGTTCTTTTTATTTACAGTCTCTTGTTTACACCTTCCTAGCCCCTCCTACATTAACCAATTGAAGGGTCTCAGTTCTCCCATACTTTGCCTATTCCAGTTTATGCTCCCTCTACAGCAAAAAAAGTGCAGCTGGTGTTCGTTTACACATCTTCTACACCAACATTCAAAGTGCCGCCGGTGTTAATTTATATATCTCTTACCCCATTACTGAAAGTGATGCCGATGTCTATTTATAAACCTCCAACACCAACGCTCAGTGCCACAGGTGTCCATTTATATACCTTCTACACCAACACTCAGTGCTGTTGGTGTCTTCCAACCTCAACGCTTCCATGCCCACTTGTACCCCAGTTTCCTTTTCATCTGTTCACCTGCCGTTATCGTAAGCCTTTCTTTTTACCATTACTGTCCTGCACCACCTGCACTCCATCACTCATTTATTTAGCTTTAGTTTGTTTTGCATTTTGTGACATGCAGAATTGCCTATCTTCTTGTCGATATTTTGTGGCCCCAACAATTTAGTTTTTGCTTTTTGAACTCCTCACATCACCTCCATTGCTTAGTCTTGAAACACCCCAACTCAAATATCTACACTTCCACAAAGTCACCTACTCTTGTGACACCATTCCACGCAACCACTTACTTTTATCCATTACTCTTGTGCCCTCCTGTCCTCCAACATTCCCTTGATTCCAGATTGACCATTTCAGCACCCTCTACAAATTACCTTATGACGGTCTTCCCTTGAACAGGCCAATCGCCCACTTTTAACAACTTCCTTCTGCAGCTTGCTCCTTACAACCTGCTGCATAGTAATTGCCAACTTCCTTTCTCCACCGAGCTCATCTCTACATCATTTGTCCCCCTAACAAGATCTCTGACCAAACCCCTTACAGTAGCATGCATTGCCACGTCTCCCTATCAGGGTAAAAAAGACAACCAGAACTCCAACAATCCAGTATTAACTCATGTAGCAGCTCTTTCCGGTGGTGCTTCTGTTACCTTTACATTCTTCTAACTCGATCCTAAAATTACATAATGCCCTATTGTACAACATTCTTATTAAAGGACCAACTTCGCCCGATGGCAGTAACTGTACATTTGCCAAACACTTTAATTCAAGACTGTGGTAGGACGCCCTTAGAAAGGATGCTATGACATGGAAAGTCACTCACTGTATACAGACAGCATGAGTTCCAGCCTCGCTCTTATTACTGCTGCAAAATATGTTATGTCCTGTAGGAAATCACCCTCTTTTTGGCATGGTTACCCAAACTTTTAGCCTGCTGTCAGTGTGCTTTGACTGTTTTCACTGGGAACCCTTATAAGTCCCTAGTATATGGTACTTAGGTACCCAGGGCATTGGGGCATCAGGGGTTCCCCGTGGGATGCAACATGTATTGTGCCACCCAGGGGAGCCCATGCAAAATGTGCCAGCAGGCCTGCCATTGCATCCTGCTTGAAAAGGTGCATGCACCCTTTCACTACAGGTCACTGCACCAGGTCACTGTAAGTCACCCATATGGTAGGCCTTCCTAGCCCAGATGGCAGTGTGCAGGTACCTGTGTGTGAGGGCACCCCTGCGAACTCTAGCTCCATTGCACTGGACTTCGTAAGTGCGGGGAAGCCATTTTACCCACATACTAGACACAGGCCACTGTCCAGCTACATAATGGTAACTCCAAACCCGGGCATGTTTGGTATCAAACATGTCAGAATCATACTCCAATACTGTTGCCAGTATTGGTTGTATGATTCCATGCACTCTGGGGGCTCCTTAGAGGACCCCCAGCATTGCTCCTACCAGTCTTCTGGGGTTTTCCAGGCAGCTTACGCTGCTGCCACCCCTGCGACTGGTTTCTGCCCTCCTGCTGCTTGACCAGCTCAGGCAGCGGAAGGCAGAACAAAGGATTTCCTGTGGGAGAAGGAGGTAATACTCTCTCCCTTGGAAATAGGTGTTACATGGCTTGGGAGGGGTAGCCTCCCCAAGCCACCGGTATGCTTTGAAGGGCACATTTGTTGCCCTCCCTGCATAAACGAGTTGGCACCACTCCAGGGTCCCTGGTCCCTGCTTTGGCACGAAACTGGACAAACAAAAGGGTAGTGACCACTCTCCTGGCCATCACCACCCCAGGGGTGGTGCCCAGAGCTCCTTCAGGTGGCCACTTGATTCTGCCATCTTGAATCCAAGGTGGGCACAGGCCCCTGGGAGCATCTGAGTGGCCAATTCAGATACGTGATGTCACAGCTCCCTCCTGATAGGTGGTCACCCTGCTAGGTGACTAATCCCCCTTCCTGGGCTATTTAGGGTCTGCCTCATGCAAGATTCCAGCAGGACTCCTCTGCATTGTTTATTTAATTTTCTGGCCACTAGGATTGCAACTGGACCCTCCAGGAACCTACAATCTACAACTTCAGCGACAACTCTGATCTGCAACATTATTTCTCTGGCTACTTCCATCAACTGCAACATTTCCCCAGCTGTGCATCCTCTGAGGGCAGCGAGTCTTCAACCTGCAAAAGAAGTAAGAAGGAATATCCCTTGGACTGCAGGAGTCACTCACTCCCCTGCATTTGCAGGCACCAACTGTAATGACGACCGGCTGCGTGGATCTGCTCTCCTCCGGAACTGCGTGGATCCTGCATCACAGGTAATGGTCCCCTCGGTTCTCTCTACCAGCTGTCCAACTTGGGAAGTGGTAAGTCCTTGCCTCTCCTAGCAGAACAGTACCCCTATGCACCGCGACTCTTGCAGCTACCAAGGCTTGTTTTCCCCTCCAAGGGATCTTCAGGCTCCGTGCAGCCCCAGCCCTCAGCACTCCTTCCTACAAAGCACAGTCTCGGGCCTGCTGCTCCAGCGACGTGGGACGCCTCTTCAGGTGTGCTGAGTGGGCCTCACTGCGATTCCTGTGCCTGTTGCCAATAGGTTGCCTGTAGGGGTTGCATCCTATTCTTGGTACTCTCCCAGCTGCTGAGGGTCACCCCAGACTCCCCTGCTTGGGTCATACGAGTTTGGACCTTGCCATATGACTAGTTCCAGGATGCTTTTTCCGGTCCTGGGAGGACCTGGCCTGGAAGTTAAGGCTGGACTGTTCCCATGGGAGCAGGGTCAAGATTGATTTGCATATGGCTGCTTTCAAACTGGGGTGGCATGGTGGGAAAAAAAATAATGTATTGGAATGCAGCTCGAGCGATTGCCAGTGGCTGAGATTAATTCAGGCATTCCATCCATCACATTGTTGTTTTTGCGTTTGCTCCCAATGCAGTGTCAATGCTCATTTTGATGAGCAACCCTTTGTTGTTTATTTGCCTTTTGCTTCTTTGGTGCAATTATCCCCTCTCACAATTCTCATATTAATAATCTAACCTTAAAATTATGAAAGGCCCAGTTTCTCAATTAAAGAAAAGTGACTTGCTTTTGGTAATTCTAGCACTTTATGGCCCTCATTAATGGTCCAGTGTTTCCCAACCCTTGAGCAAACGAATTATAGGTTATGTAAATGTTAGCACACCCGCTAATGACTGTGAGAAATTAAGCTCACACACCTGGTTAAATTTTGGTAGGTCAAACCTGCTAGAACTTAGTAGGTGGAGGGGAGGCTATTACCACAACATTCAGATTTTTATGTGGGAAGCAGCAGAATCTGCATTGTATTCCCTATTATTGGGGAATACTTTACCAAAGGTGCTATTTATCGCACCCCATAAATTATTACGAATGCAGTGTCTGATTTTATCAGGGGCACCCTCCTCTGGGCCACTGAAAGCTTTAGCTGGTTCTCATTAGTTAACAGCATCAACCATCTGAGGCCCTGCTACAGCTTGAAAGGGTACTTTTGGTTAGTCTTCATACATGAATCTGAAAAATGAGTGCAGCCTACATTACAAGTAAAAAATTGTTTTGTTTCTGTCAGGAATGGTTGAATGTATGGGAGCTTTTTAATACTCCTCATTGGCTGCATAAATTCAGTTTTCTAGTAAAAGTAATAAATTAGGAGGTGATTCTCCCATTCAGACCCATTATATATAAAAGTATTTCATGGGTATTAAATGAGTAAATCCTGATCTGCCGTCACTTATTGAAGACAGTCAGCAAATATTCAGATGCTAATGTCTCTAGGAACACATGTCTGTGGTTCTAGCGTTGAATAAAATCTTCTATGCGTCTAAATGGTGCTACTCCTGGTTTTATGGCATTTATTTTTTTTCTTGTTGAAATTTCCAGCTGTATTTCTCCATGTTTGTTTTTTGCCCTTGTTACCAGTATTTATCCATGTTTAAATTGTCAGGTGAACAAATGAAGTTGAAACCAGTACCATTCCACTATTCCATTATTTCGGTGATAAATGTCATTCACATTTGTATGCCTTTCGACTTTTAGTTATGACAGCAACCACATAGATAAAATAAAAATACACTCATCTGAAAACATTAGCTTTGTCATACAAACACATGCACACATATACTCTTTAACCTTTTTTAACAACTGGAACTGTCAGTCTGCAAATGTGCTTTCATGACTGACACGTCGAGTTTATCTAAAGAAGGCCCAGGTTCCTTTTTTCTGTTTTTGAAAATAAATACAGACAAGGAAGTACGCTGTATTCTCTATTTATGTTTAAACATCAGTAAAAATGTAAAACTAGGAGCTTTCTCTATAAATGGGGCAAGGTCATTCCTGCCCACAGTTCATCTAACACCTATTGCTTAAGCTGTTGCTATCAATGATCTCCTGATGGAGTAAGTGGATAGGTGAAATAGCCTGCACATTGCTGACTGCACAGTGTAATGGCAATTCCTAAAGCCACAGAAAACAGTGCCTCCCTATTAGTATTCTCTAGAGGGCTTCTTTTCCTAGAGCCAGTGCCATTTTGCCTGACATTAAGATGGTCACTTACTTGACTCCATATGAATACATAAATTGCCCGGAGTATACACCTTTGATGCAGTCCTTTGCTCCCACTGTTCCTTCTGAATATGACACTTCATGGAGTTTAAGAAACATGTCCTCTGTTGCCACACTCATTGTTAATTTTTTTTTATAATTTAGACAATATGTTGCAGTTTTAATGATCTTATAGTTCTTATCGCACGTCCGTTGATATCTCTGCTGTTGAACTACTCAGATTACATAGGCTGTACAATGTTCATTGTGGGAGTGGCGGAAGGGATGCCTTCTCCAATCTGTGCCCTGTTTTTTTGGTGGGCAATTTGAAATTTAAGGTGAGGCTGAAAGGTTTGTTTGCTCAGTAACATAGGAGTTTGTTCTCAACAGTTTACGAGAAGCAGTGTGAACAAAGATTGATTTGTTGCAGTTTCAACCTTTTCCCAGCCTTCAAAACTTTACTATCTATCACACGCTAACATTTTCAAAAGTACACGCTAATGCTGTGAATCGGATGTATGGCAGATTATCTAGTGAAGTATCAGTTTCATTTAGAATCAAGACGGTACACAGAAAAAACTTTTTTGATCACGCAGTATAACCTGGAAAGTGACTGTATGAAGTCTTTTGTAAAATTCTCGAGCCCTTTATAGACAAATATTCTACAACTCTCGCGAACACTTCTATGATAATATGATTCCTCGGGTGCCTAGAGCTTCCATTGACGTTTATGATGTGCATGTTGAAGAGGTTTAACAGGGTACTCACAAAAGAGAACATCAAATCTACATAGAGATAAAATGAGGAGCTGTAAATTAAATTAAAAGGAACAGCTAACAAATGTGTACAGAATGTCCGGTTTTAAATGACTAAGTAATTGCATAGGAATAGAAATAATTGATTTGTTTCTATGACAGCCGATCCCACAGTAAAGCTATATTTGTCCCAAATTTTCTCTTAATGTACAGATTTCTAGCAATATATCAGTAGTTTGAGATTTGGCCTAGTACAATATGAAAGTCAAGTGACGTAACAGTCATTTGCAATCATTACTTTTAAAGTCAAGTGACAGAACAGTAATTCCCAAATATTACTGTTAAAGTCAATTGACAGAACAGTCATTCTTGCCTATGATATGATGGTGAATGTATAAAACTATACATCTTTGACAAGTGATTGTAGTATAAAGAAGAGCTGTAAAATGATAGTTTATTAAAAAGCAGAATAATTTTCTATTGAAAATAGATATTTGCGATATCTTACTTTTAATGCTACTCACATAGGAACAGGAAATAGCTACAAAGCAGTTGCCAAAGTCTATCGGTAGAAATGAAACACAGGCAAACCTGGTAAAACTTACTGCTTTATTGCCTGGATGTGTTTACTGTTCAATATTTTCTTTGGCTGCCATTGATTTAAAATAGCTTGTACTCAAAATGTATTTTGTCATGACATCGAGGACAATAATAGAAATATTAAATGCATTATAGCTATAGTTTGTATTGCCCATTTTCTGTTTTTTTAGGCATGAACACCACACCCGGGGACCACTGCAACTTTGAACATACATATGGCATAAATAATCGAAGATTACTTTGGTAGTACGGTCGTCGTACAGTATACAGTGCATGACAGTCTGTCATCTTAGCTGCAGTCAGTCAATCTTATTTAGGATCCATTAAAAATTTAGGGATACCATTGAAATATTTGTTTTAATTAATGAATTTAGTTCACATCAAACTTATTTTAAGTTAGTGTAACCCCAATGTTTCCAGTAGGTTAATGTAAAAAAGTGAATAATAAAGTAAAATGTGTTAAACACATCAAGATAGGTGTGCTTACATATTTTTTCAAAGATGGACGTTGAAACGTAGATTTGAAGATGATTAGCAAAACACTTATTTGAAATTACATTTGGTGCCAAGATCAAATACTGTATTTTGCTTCTTTCTTAGCTTGTGGACAACACCTGTACTAGCACAAAACATTCAGTTTCCTTGCAGAATAAATCAAATTATGTATTATAAAATCAGTTGAAATTTTTCCCAGAGAGAAGGTAAAGTAGCCCATGTATGCACATACTGACTCCCCATTTTCCTCTTTATATTTGCTCAGAAATGTAGTTTTGCACTGCATAATTTGATCTGTGTAGTAAAGGGGTTAGTTTACATTGAATAATATTCCATTGAGAAGTCATAAAACCTTTAACCTAGAATGGTGGAACACTGAGAACGTTGCTGTATGTGGACATTTAAATAATATGGATGCTAAGCATAGTCCTGGCTCATAATACACCTTAATGTGAGAATAATTTCAGATTCCTATGACAAAAGTGAATTCTTTCTTGTTATATGTACTTATGACTGCTGTGATCCAGTCTTCTATTGCACTTAGCTTCAAGATCTTTTCTGGATTTGCAATTCATATGCTCTGATCTCAGGTGACCAGTTAAGCCAAGTTTATATAAATAGTTTCTTCCTCAGTGAAATGGTCAAATGGGAGGCATGTAAAGAAAGCATTGCTTGTGTCTGAATCATAACTGCAGCCACATTTATGATTGGGCACTCCTTTCCACCCGACCAAATAAACCTTGCATAGCCTTGTGTGTGAACAATATATATTGAAATTTAAATTCCCATGTGGCCATTGTTATCCAAATTGTGGAGCGATTTCAAGTATGTGTTCCCACTCACTCCTAAACATAGTAATTTCTAGTCCCTTAATCCTGAAACGAGTAACAGTACTTAATGTAAACTCCTATGACTAATTTATTTCCTTTTTTTCTTTTTGTCCTATTTCTTACACCATTCCTATGACCTCCTTCTTCACTGCTCCTTGCTCATCATCCACCTACCATTTGTCCACCCCATCACTCTTGCTCTTGTCTCAACATAAATTAATTTACTGAAAGAACGTAGTATGCACTAGTTTCTTTCTACATGCTCCCCACCGTTATTCTGTCCTCCCCAGCCCATTATAACATTAAAACCAATCTTCTATCCACTTCCCACCCCCCTTCTTTAGTTCCTGTTTTTCTTGCTCTTCTCAATTTCTTCTTTCCCCAGTGTTCCATGCCTCCATTCTCTCTCACACACTTTGTGTTTTCCTCTCCTATATCCCTCTCCAACTGTCCCCTTCCTTCACCATCTTCCAACCCTTCTCCCGTCAACAACCATTATTTCTCTTCTTCCTTTGTCTCAACCTTTGTCCAATCATTTCTCTGTCATTTCATCTTTCCCAATCTTCTCCTTATTTTTATTCCTTTTCCTTCTACAGAGCAAACTCATTGCTGGTAAAATAATCCCAGCCATTGCTACGACCACCTCAGCCGTTGCTGGCCTGGTATGCCTGGAACTCTACAAACTGGTGTTGGGGCTGAAACACATCAGCTCATACCGGAACAGCTCACTCGAGCTGGCCCAATTGCTGTTTGCCTTCTTCGAGCCACTACGAGCGCGTCCCAAAAAGGTAAGCAATCTGCCAAACCGACAACACCGATCGATGCACTAGTACTTACCAAGAAAGTAAGCATCTTCTACTACAATCCTCACAAACAGTCACTTGAAAGGTAAGTGTATTCTGTGCCCGCACGTTCCAACCACCATCCTGCACGCGGTAACACGCTCCTGTAGATCTGAAATATAATCTAAAAGAAAATTAGCAAACTCCGGGCCTCATACACAATGTTGTGAATTATTCATGCTCCACCCTATGATTCGTTCTCCTCAAATACATTTACCAGATGCCAGATTTAGAGCAAGGCTACATTAGGAAGCCATCAACAATGGTAGTCAGAGAAGAAAAGCCTGCTTTTAGAGGCAGTAGTTGTTACCGTATGTTATGGGCATGAAAACCCCACAGTGCCAAGAGTGAAATAACACATTACAGCGACCTTCCCCTTTACATTACTCACACAAGCTAGTCTGTCCAATAGCTGGGCCATTTTAATTATGTTCACTCTTCTTCGAAAAACATGTATGACCCTTTTTGTGATCTTAGATGATTCCAAGAGTTATTGAGTGACAGACTGCATTTGGCATACTCGCAGCAGCCAGGTGCTTATTTACAAGCGTTTTTAAAAAAAGAAGTAAGACATTTTATATAAAGGTACAGGGACCAACAGCTTGAAAAAAGTGGGCAAACTCTCTGTATTTAATGCATGTATCCACTAAGAATATGAGCTAGCATGTAGAAGCATATTTCTTTCCATGAGCCTTGTCTATGGTAGATATTTTGCCACTGAATTCACTCCTGCATCATTTTTAGTAGTAATTTACATATTGGTTAAAAAAATACTTTTCATTCTGCGTGATGATTGGCACAAATTATAGGAAAACCAAACCTGTTCTAATATCCAGAAGCTAAAAAGAAGTTAAGAGGATGGTTTCAGGTTTGTAGATGCACATTAACAAAAAGGACGTAGCAATTGCATGTTAAGACCATGAAGGAACTCAAGAGTAGAGTTAAAGGCTCATTATTAAGTCCTTTCCAAAGGATGTTTATAAAAAGGCAATACGTCTGACGCACTTCTAATGGTCATCATCCCTACCCTCTTCCCATACCACTGTCAAGTGCACTGTCTCTGTGTTAATTGTGGGGGCCACGTCGAGGGAAAATAATCCATGGCGAAAGGTTCACCATTCCCTGAGAGCATGGTGAACCTGTGGTCACTTCTATGATTTCTGAAGATAGACCTCCAATGTGAAGGACCTTTCTTCACAGAATTAATGCCCTCCACATGCTCGGAGTGTTCTCAGTACTTAGGGACATATGTAAGATTTTGCTTTCCAGGGTAGTTACAATGGTGGTCCTTGACAGAAGAGATATCAGTAAAAATGCTGCCAGAGGGACTGCCCTAATTTTTGGCAAGACCTACAATGGAATGTCCACTGGCGTTGGGTATGCCAGAAAAATACTTGGCCTAAGTACAATTGCTTCCTAAGGGGAGCGACCCTTGCCTAAGGGGTCGCTCCCCATACATAAAAACATAAAGTAAATAAAAAAATATATATGTCCCTGGTGTCTAGTCTTTTCTTCCCCCCATGAGGGCAGATCGGCCTAATTATAATAGGCCGATATGCCCCCGGGGGGGGCGGAAAAGGCCTAAAAATATTTTGCCTCCCTGGGGAGCGGCCCTTGCCCAAGGGGCCGCTCCCCTTATGCATAAATGTAAACAAATACAATTTCCCGGGTGCCTAGTGGGCATTTCTACTGCAGCAGAAATGCTTGTATAGACATGAAAGGAAAGGCTTTTCGTTTCATGGCTTTGCCTGCCCCCTCCCAACCGTGGCCGAGGGCGAGCCCAGCTCATCCACGGCACCTGAGGGGTTAAAAGGAAAATTAAGGGAAAATAGGATATTATCAGCCAATAGGCTGCCACTTAAAACACAAGAGAGAAAACTGATACTGTGCCTTTAAGACACCCCAAGTCTCCATGTATCCTATCATGCCTCACAGGTGAGTTCGGTCAGTTCATTTTTTATGGTGACATGAAGTCTTGTACCACAAAGAGTGCGAGAGCTGCTATAAGGATTTGTCTAAAGAGTTGGGTGGGTTGCTTATTACTTTGATGATGATTCCCCTGGAAGAGCACTAGGATTACAGGTAAACAATCATCAATGGCCATAAGCACTGAATAGAATAGCAAGCCTATCCCACAAACCTGCCGGCGAACCAAACAATACCAGCAGTCACAATTATCCACAAAGATTCCTCAAGGAAGCCTGCCCTACTTAGGTATCTGCTTTTGAGTCTTAGTCTAGACAGAAACACCTAGCAAAAGTATGGATAGACCTCCAAGTTGCAGCTTTACAATCTCAGAAAATGTTTATGTTCCTTAATAAGGCAGCTGTTGCCCCTTTACTCCTGGTAGAATGGGCTTTAGGTCTGGCAGGTAAGTGTTTATTGTTTAACTGATAGGAAATCACTATAGAGGAAAATATCCAGTTTAAAATTGCTTACTTGGAGGAAGCTATGCCTGTTCTCATTGGACCATAGTTGACAAAAAGATGATCTGACTTTCTGATATCCTTAGTTTTATCCAGATAAAACTTTAATACTCTTTTAACAACCGAAGAATGTAAGGCTCTTTCCGCTGGGGTAGGGGGATAAGGAAAGAAAGTTGGTTATGAAATAGTTTGGTTTATGTGGAAATCAGAGACCACCTTGGAGAGAAAGATAGGATGAGTTCTCATGACCACCCTATTAGATTGAAAGACCATATATGGTTCTTTGGCACACAAAGATTGCATTTCACTGACTCTATGCACTGAAGTAGGGCTACTAGAAAAGCCGCTTTCCATGTAAGATGTTGTAAAGAGGCTCTGTTGTTTCAAAATGAGGACCCATGAGTTTTGAAAGGACGAAATTAAATTCACACGGAGGTGAAGGAGACCTAACCAGAGGATATACCTTTTTAGCCCTTCTAAGAAATCCTTGACCTCTGGCATTTTAAAGAAAGAGGTCTGAAAGGGTGACTTTCTCTAAGCTCTAATAGCTGCAAGATGTAACTTAATGGAAGAGAACTGCAGATCAGATTTCGCTAACTGGAGGCGATAAAGTAGAATTACACTTTTTGACCTAAAATAGGCTGGAGATCATTCAAGACACACCATAAATAGAACATCTTCCATTTGAAAGCATACAATTTTCTGGTAGAAGGTCTTTTGGACTTCTTTAGAAGATGCATACATTCCTCCGAAAGCCCTAGAGTCCATAATGCCGAATTCGGGAGCCATGCTGTCAAGTTGAGGGGGGAAAGGTTTGGATGTAGAATTTTTCCTCCAAACTTGTACAGAAGATCCTTTGGGCACAGCAACCTCTTGTGTGGCCTCTGACAGATGGAGAAGGTATGCAAACCACCAATGGTGATGTCATTCCGGCGCTATGAGGATCATTCTGGTCTTAGACTTGTACAACTTAAACAAGATTTGTTGATCAACATTGTAATCAGTGGAGTTGGTGAAAACGCATAGATACATTTCCCTGACCACAATTCTGGTTGGTAGAACCTGGATGCATAGTTGCAGCATTTCTTGTTGTTTGCGTCTGCAAACAGGTCTGTTTGTGGATGGCCCCATTCTCAAAAGATGTTGTGCACAACATTGCTGTGTTGGATCCAGTCATGATTTTCATAGAAATATCAATCAATCAGTTTTTGTAAAGTGCGGCTACTCACCCGAGAGGGTCTCAAGGCACTGGGGGAAGGGGAAATATCAACCCCGCTTGAGTGTTCTGTGCTCCTGGCAGGTGACTGGCTATTATTGTTAAGTTCCTGGCTATTAGCCATTTCCAAACTGCCTGAGCTTCCTGAGATAAAGGATAAGAACATCCTCCTTGTTAGTTTAGATAGTACATGTCGGTCCTGTTGTTGGTTTGTACAAGAAGAGAGCATGATGTTTTTGATGGAAGAGAAGACTTTAGCACTAGATGAACTGCGCTCAATTCTACATTGTTGATGTGATAGTTTTTTTCTTGGTCTGACCACACTCCCTGAATCTGAACGGAACCCATGTGAGCAACCCATTCCAGTAATGAAGAGTTCATGATCAGTGTCTGTGTGGAGGGTCCAAGTGAGGAGGAACTCCTACCAGAAAGTTTTGTTGTTGAAACCACCATGAGAGTGATTTGATACCCGTTTGAGGTGCAGCTTGACCCCCCCCCCCCCAAACGATCTGAAAACTGGTTCCATTAATCCTCTGGACATTGTTGCAGAGGTCTCTTGTAAATTCATGCATGGGGAATTATGAAAATATAGGAGGCCATTGATCCAAATAGCGAAGCGATCCGTCTTGCAGATGGATGTGGAGTATTCAGGAGATTGTGACACTTCAGAATGATTGATGATAGTCTCTCCTTTGAAGGATACACTCTTGCAGTTATTGTGTCCAGGGTAAGCCCCAGGTATTGAAGTCTTTGTGTTGGATGTTCTATGGATTGCTTGAGGCCTAGATTTTGCAGCATCTTGATGCAGTCACAAAAATGTCCTCTTGTTCATGATTGGGAGAAACTCTTTATGAGCCAGTCGTCTAAATATGGGTAGACAAATATCTTTTTTTTTCCTTAAGGCTGCTGCGACCACAGCCATGCATTTCAAAAACGTTTGTGGGGCCAACTGTAGGCCGAAGGGTAGTGCTTTCTATTGTTGTGTGATCCCACTTTGAAGCATAGAAACGTCTGGTGTTTTGTGATTATTGGGATGTGGAAGTATGCATCCTGCAGATTGATCAAGCACATCCAGTTCCCTTGGTGTAGTTGTGGGTAGATTTAGTGCCGAGACAGTATTCTGAATTTCTCCTTGGATATGAATTTGTTGAGTACTGTCAGGTCCAGGATAGGTCTGAATCCTTGCTTCAGACCTTTTAACCTTACCGGGAAATAACATGAGTAGATTCCCAATCCCCTATGATGATGTAGTACCTCCTGTATGGCCTCCTTTTGTAGTAAGATGTTGACTTCTTTTGGCAAGAGGTCTTGATGATGGTACACTGTTTTTGCTGTTGGAATAGCAGGAGGAGGGGGATTTAAACCGAAGTGATGAACTATTCTGAACAATATGTAAGACCCATTTGTCTCCTGTAATTGAAGGCCACTCGTCCAGGTACTTTGTAATACTTTCCCCCCACCGGGGGGTAACAGAGATGGGAGAAAGTCTCATTGCTTTGCTGGTTATTTGCTATAGGATGCAGATGGTTGCTGGGATCCTCTGCATCTGGATTGTTGTCTTGGATGGTAATGGGCCATGCTTGTTGTCAATGCAATTGAGTCAAGGGGGGGTGGGATTGAACCCTCTGCTGATAGAAACTCTTGTCATAAGGTTGGTAACTCTTATGAAATTCCTTTCTTTTCTCCAGACCCACCACCTTAAGAGTGTCCAACTCAGATTTCATTTTGGACATTTCCTCATCTGCATGTGTTCCAAAGAGTGAGTACAAGGGAGATTTATGATCCTGTACTGGGCCTCTGGTTTTAGGCCTCTAATGCAAAGCGAGGAAGATCGTTTGGCGCAAGTACCATGGAAGTAGCCATGCTCTGTGATGAAGAGTTTCAAAGATAACTGAAAAGGAGGTTGTAGGTGTAGAAATGTCAATATTCAGTTTTGATGCACCTCTTATGAAGACCTCATTAAAGGTGGTAATGTAATTTATATGTATACACACTTGCTGGTGATGGGTCTGTTAGTGCAGGCGAGTAGTCTCTTACTGAAGAGCGGGATTTGGTGGACTAGGAAGGTTCTGTCAGTCTCCTATGCATTGACCTGGAAGAGTGAGATCTCCGAGATTCTGTAGTAGATCTGATATGTGTCGATTTTGATCTAGATCTGAGTTAGAGGATTTCTAGATCTACGTGGAGACCTTGGGGCAGGAGTATGTCTCTCCAGAAGAGCCGTTCCAGTATCTCGAGAAAATCATGGGGATGGTGTCCTTTTTGGTGATGGTGTATGCAAACTAACCATAGATGGGGAGTATGTCGCAAATAATCTGCATCAGAAGCGTGAGGTACATGTTTCTTTTGAAGAGATCCCAGCCAACAAGGAGAAATGTTCAGTGAAGTGTATCAGGACTTTCTATCACGGTTCCCCCTTTTCCACGATTGGGAAAATCCTGGGGGGGGATGTGTGAGGAAGGGGGTGAGGAGGGGTATTATCAAGATGACTCACCCGACATACTGCTGTTGCTGCTGTCAACGCTGCTGTACAAATGCCTGTCTTTCACTTTCAGGCAAGAGCACTGAACACTAACAGAGAGGAAGTACAAGGTCAGGCATCTCCATTTTGAACGACCAGAAGTTCCGCTTATACCTCCAATGACAATAGGAAGTGGAAGGAGTTGTCATTCGTAAGGATCAGAGAAGAACCCTTTAAAGAGCTTCTCAGTGTTCCTGAGTGAGGGCCTGATGAAGAAATACCTTCCAAAGGTGAGGGAGCGAAGGGCAACTCTAACAAACCACGCTGCAATCAGCCCCAAGAAGAAGCAGAGCAGAAACCTGTTCCCAAGTCATGAGGCCGCCACCCGAACACTGTGCTCTGCCACGCTCCCAGAGGAGCGTGGCTGACACAGGTACAGAACCCTATCTGGGGCTGGCAAATGAAACAGGAGGGGCTCGCTTCAGGGATTAAGGGACCCGTTTTAAACATCCATCTGTAAATACTGAGATCACAGTATTGTCACTCGTGGGGGAAGACTTGTTGTATGCACAAGTGATTTCACTCTAAACTGCTACACGGCTATAAGGAAGTGGAAAAGTGAAGGGAAGTTTCAATGGAGCACTCAGCTTTATGGGAAGCTGATAAGCAGAGCATGTATAAAGGGCCCTGGGCCTGAGTAGAGCACTTATTCTTGTTTCTTTTTGTTTTTACCAGCGGGTGAAGTTTTATTTTCACCATTGCACAGCTATTAATCACCTTCCAAACCGACGCACAGCCCCCTTCCTCCCTAGCACTATTCCTATAGAAGGGAAACGGGGGTGTAGCAATACATTTAAAGAAGAGGAGGCGTAGTATTTACTTTTGGCTTCCATCTTTTTTCCGAGGGAGCTTCCAACTTTGCCAGTGTGCCAGTCTTCTGGAAACTTAGAAGGAGAAAGAAGACAAGGAAGCTCACAGACTTCTCTACCACCTCGTAATCTACCTTCAAACAAAGTATAACACCATAAAACCTACAGTCCCAGTGTTGTAATTCCCATGCCAAGCAAAAGTGGTGGAGAATGTGGGCACAACTCTATTGATGTATAATGACCCCTGTGATTCAACTGTTGATTGGAGGACAGAGAAAACCAGAATGGGCCCTGGAGAGACAAATGTAATCCACCAAAGCAGTCAGAGATATTTTGAGATGCTTTTAAATCTCAGTTGGAACCCCAACATAAAGTCTCTGAAGCTAAGTCCAGGTAACCTCTGGACCGACCATGGGCAGAGGTGCTACTTCCATGAGTCCCAAAATCTTGCTACAAAAATACGTCATGAGTGATGATCCTGACACTTTTTTGTTAAACTTTGAGAGAAAGGCTAGAGCTTGTAATTGGCCTAGAGAGAAATGGCGTTTCTTTCTCGTGCCTCTTTTGACCTGTGAAGCACAAGCCGCTTACCAGATTTTGAATTTCCAAAGTGACACTCTGTATGTTGATATAAACAAAACCATATTGGACCACCTGGGTGTAGATGTCAAAACATGTGGAGTGACATTCCAGAAAAGAGGGGTTCACAGGTAGATACCCCTACAACACTCGCCTTTATGTTAAAAATGGACACCAACAAATGGTTAAGGCCACAGGAAAGTAGCAAGGAAGAGGTAACAATTCTTATCTACTCGGAACAATACCTGGAAGCCTTAGCCTTACCCTTACCCACTACTCAGAAGTGGGTGAGGCAACATTCCGGGATCACGGTTGAACAAGCAGTGTAAATGGCTACCACCTTTTTTGAGGGCTCCTCCCATGTTCTATTCGTGGGAACTCAAGAAAAGCATGCTTTGTCTTTCCCCTTCAACAGCAGGAAAATCAAAGGGAAAAAAACAAGAATTTCTACGAAAACCCAAAGAGTCAAGCTGTAATAATCCGTCTAACGGTCCCCGATGCTTTGAGTGTGGAGAATGGGGCCACACAGCCCAGTTCTGTGCCAACAAGAAGCCAACAGAAGAAGCTATGGAGGTCAACTATGCTCCCCGATCCATCCTTTTGATGCAAGAAATGGGCCCCCCTTTTATGTAAGTGTACAGGTCAATGAGAAATGGGTAACTGCCTTATTAGATTCAGGCTGCAGGTAGTCCATAGTACATGAAGATCTAGTTCCGTCATCTCGGACCATTCTTGGCCGAGATGTGAGGATAAGGTGTGTACAAGGGGATGTTAAGACACATCCAGTGGTCAGCCTAGCTTAAGAACAACTGAGGGCCAGGTCATGGATATGGAAGTAGGAGCATTAGGTAATCCACCTGAGGACATTATGGGCCAGATGTAGCAAAGGTTTTTACCCATTCTGTGTCTATGGGAAAAAGTGTTCGTACATATGGCCCTACATGAGGTACAGATAACCCTAACTTTATGGACCTGTTTATGTAAAAGTGAGGAACTGCCTAAGAAGTCCTCAGGGACAAACCAATCCTGAATAACCTTACTAACTCTGGAACCATGGGAGATCAATAGGAATTCCAAATATGCACAATTAAATGACGCCAACCTACAAAATATTTGGCAGGACGCCAAGGCCAATGAGAATAATCCTTGCGCTGCCTATCCCCGGTTCATCATAAAGAAAGGCCTTTTATACCGCATAGGTAAAGAAAATGACTCACCCAGGTTGTTGGTCCCTCATGATTTTCGTGAGCAGGTTCTTTTTTTTGCTCATTCTCATTTATTAGCAGGACCCACAGGGACCCTAAAAACCAGTCAAGCAATCACATGACATTTTTTCTGGCTGTGGGTACTAGCAGCCAAAAAGTATTTTTGTCAGGGGTGTAAGGTGTGTCTGAGGAAATACCCCCACAGGCCTCCTTCTTTCCCAGTACAACCCCTGCCCATTATTGGTACTTCCTTCTGAAGAATTGGTATGGACCTTATCGGGCATCTGCCTAAGTCCAGCAAGAGTAATTAATATGTTTTGGTATTGGTGGATTATTCGACCCGATATCCAGAAGTGCTTCCATCAAGGTTTCCTACCACCCAGAGCACAGTCCAGTTCCTGGCAGAAGTGTCTGCTCAAGTTGGTTTCCCGAAAGAGATCCTCACAGATCAAAGGACACCTTTTGTGTCTCAATTGATGAGACAGGTTTGTAAGCACTTACATTTCCCACATTAAAACCTCAGTATACCACCCACAGACATATGGTCTAATGGAGAGGTATAATGGGTCCCTGAAGCTTACGTTGAAAAAAATGTCAGCGGGGGAAGATAAAAACTGGGACCAGTTCTTACCCTAAGGCCTTTTTGTAATAAGAAGACAAGTCCGACAGAGCATGTGGTGCTCCTCTTTTCAGTTATTATATGACTGGAACCCTTGTAGTTGCCAAAAACCCTCAAACATGTCATGCAACAACTATAAAACGAAAGAGAAAAGAAGTAGGAGAATGGGTAATGAAGTATCCACAATGGAAAAGGCAAAGTCCTTGTTGGAAGATGGTTTGCCGAGTCATGCTGCATGTGTTGCAAAGGAAATGCAGAAACGAGAAATCCAAAATGGCTGACGAGTAATCCAAGGGCTAAATTGCAGTTATAGTGTTGCATTCAGTTTTGGTTGCTACGATACGCACGAGCCGCTAAAGAGCTTCGCACTTCAACTGAGACCTGGCAGGTATCCAGATGTGTGAGAAGAGCGCTTGTTATGAGGTAAAAGTTTTTGAGGCAAATTCCGCTTCGCACGCTTTCAGAAGGACATTTCAAGGTTAACCTTTTGATAATATGTAACCATTAGAAACAAGTCGAACGTTTGTTATGAGGAGAAGTTTTCTTTTAGGCGAGTTTCGTTCGCATGTTATAAAAAGGACAATTCAACTTCAAATGTCAATAAATGGACCTTTATGAACAGATCCTGTGAGGAAAGAATTATCAAGCAGATTAGAGAAAACCTTGGTGGTTGTAGGTTTTAAAAGACATTCCACGAATATTCCAAATATATTCACCATTCAATCTGACCAAATTATTTTGTGACTATCAAAACAACCAGAATTCAAAAACTGAATTAACCTTTGGGAATTCGAAGAAGTTAGCGAAGGACACAGGATACAAAAACTAAAAAAGACAACATAAATCCAGAGATCCAGAGAACAAGGAATTCCGGTTTTCATATCAAAACACCTTTATTTGTTTCTACCTACATATATATATATTTATATATGTTCGATGGCATGTGTAGCTGCAGATACACATGCTATTCATATCGATTCCGACATCTAGTGTTGGGCTCGGAGTGTTACAAGTTGTTTTTCTTCGAAGAAGTCTTTTAGAGTCACGGGATCGAGTGACTCCTCCTCTCGGTTCCATTGCGCATGCTCATCGACTCCATTGTTAAATTGTTTTCTTTCCGCCGTCTGGTTCGGATGTGTTTCCTCTCGCTCCGAAATTTCGATTCGGAAATCTTTTGAAAACCTTCCTTTTCGTCGGTATTGTATTGATCGTGTTATTCATCTAACATTGAATCAGTAATACCATCAGAAAACCACTTTGTTCGTCCTTCGGGGTGCACGCACCCAACTCTGGCCTATTCGGGCCGACCGCGTGGAGAGCCTCATGGATCGGACTCCATTCCGATTCTGCCCTCGGTGCCACGCTAAGTACCCATACACAGACTAACATCTGGTTTGCAACCTCTGCCTTTCTCCAGACCATCGGGAAGAAAACTGCGAGGTTTGTTGATCGTTCCGATCGCAAAAGACTCTTAGAGACCGAAGAGCAAGAAGGCTGGAAATGGCGTCAAAGAGCGGGGAACATTTCGACGTTACCGAAGAGGAACAGACGCAAACAGCAGTCTCTATCCGAGACATAGAGTCGGAGCAGGAATCCCAGGATGACAGGCCCAGCACGGCTGGCCAGCATGTGAGTACGTCTGCCTCTGCACCCCCACACAAAATGCAACAGAAGTCCTTGGGGACACCACTGCCGGAAGGCCATGGTTCGGCCTGGAAAAAGACTATTGGTGACCGACCCTCGGGTTCAGCCCCAAAAAAGGCCACACCCCTGGCGACTTCGGAGTCGACAAAAAATATCAAAGGCTTAATTTCAGACTCCACCAAAAAAACAAAAATTTTCGGAGTTGAAAATTAGAAAGACTGCTTCGGAGCTGAGACCTTCCTCAGCATTTTCGATACCGAAAAAACATCAAACTTCGGAACCGAAAAAGACAAGCTATACAGAGGTGCAAGGACTTTCCAAAAGACTTTGAGAAAGCCATAAAACCTCTGAGGAAAAGTCCAAAATTGAACCAATCCTCCAAATTATGGATGAGAGACAATCTAGGATACACATCCATAAAGAAACAAGGAGAATCATTACAGCACCACCACTAAAGACAAAGAGAAAGCTGGCATTTCAAGAGGAATTGGACACTGCACAGCTCCAGCTAAAGTGCCAAAACAAAAAGAGAAGCCAGCACCTCCTCAGTCTTCTCCTCCTCATTCATTCACCTATCTACCTCTCCTCAAACCAGCCCTACACCAATACAGTCTCCAACACATTCTTTTGATTCTCAACAAGACACTATTGATCCATGGGATCTTTGTGACCCCGACCCCATCCCAAGCAACGACCCAGACACATAGCCCTCTAAACCATCTCCACCTGAAGGTACTACAGTATACAATCAGCTAGGGCTGCAGCCTATCATGGGCTAACAATGCACACAGAACCATTAGAGTAACACGTTTTGTTTAATACCTTATCCTCAACCCATTCTAGGTACCAGTGCCTCCCAATGCTACCAGGCATGGTAAAGCACGCAGACCAAATTTTAATGAGCCTGTGAAAGCAAGGATAATCACACCTAGAATAGCAAAAAAAGTATAAGCCTGCACCCTCTGACCCTGATTATATCACCCATCAGGTGCCTCCCGATTCAGTAGTGGTTAGTGCTGCACGAAAAAGGGCAAATAGCCAGTCCTCAGGAGATGCACCCCCTCCTGATAAGGAGAGCAGGAAATTTGATGCTTCAGGAAAGAGAGTTGCGTCCCAAGCAGCAAACCAATGGAGGATAGCTAATTCCCAGGCACTACTAGCCCGTCACAATAGAGCCCATTGGGATGAGATGCAGGATATCATACAGCATCTCCCAAAAGAGCACCAGAAAAGGGCACAACAGGTAGTAGAGGAAGGGCAAGCTATCAGTAACAACCAAATAAGGGCTGCCCTTCTGTGTTAAACATGCCTTTTGATACGAAAACTCTTTTTGGACCAGAGGTAGACACAACAATAGAAAAATTCCGAAAGGACTCCGATACAGCCACAGCAATGGGTGCTCTCTACTCTACACCATATAGGGGGTCATTTAGTAAGCCTCAGTTTTGAGGGTGTTTAAGACCACAATCCTCAGAGGCATCAACCTCACAGGCAAAACCAACTTATCAAACCCAGTACCAGCGAGGTGGGTTTAGAGGCCCACATAGAGGACAATACTCTAGAAATAGAGGTAAATTCTAAACCTCTAAACAACCAACAACACAACCAAAACAGTGACTTTCCTCACTCCCTTCCACTCCACACATCTCCTGTGGGGGGAAGACTACAAAAGTTCCACACACAGTGGAAAAATATCACAACAGACAACTGGGTGTTGTCAATTATCCACAATGGCTATTGCCTAGAATTGATAAACACTCCTCCAACTATTCCACCAAGGTATCACAAATTAACTCCAGAACATACAGTTCTGTTACAACAAGAGGTTTAATCTTTACTACTCAAACAAGCAATATAGTTAGTTCCACCGTCTCAAATAGGAACAGGAGTTTACTCACTGTACTTCCTGATTCCCTAAAAAGATGGTACCCTAAGGCCAATATTAGACCTTAGGCCACTAAATCTCTATATCCTATTTGAACATTTCCATATGGTAACTCTGCAAGGTGTTATCCCACTGCTACAAAAACAAGACTTTATGACAGCATTAGACCACACAGATGCGTATTTCCACATACCAATCCATCCAGCTCACAGAACATACCTCAGATTTGTTATACAATGAAAACACTACCAATTCAAAGTTTACCCTTTGGCATAACAACAGCTCCAAGGGTATTCACAAAGTGCTTAGCAGTAGTAGCAGCTTACCTAAGGAGACAACATATCCATATATTTCCATATCTAGACGATTGGCTAATAAAATCAGTCAATCGTACACAATGCCAAAATCATACACAGTATATGATAGAAACTCTACACACACTAGGGTTTTCTATAAACTACCAAAAGTCACACCTGCAGCCAGCAGAAATACAACCGTATTTAGGCGCTATCCTAAATACTCAACTAGCTCTAGTGTATCCAAATACACAGAGGATACAAGCTTTTCAAAATCTAATTCCTCTTATACAACCAAATCAAAGATACACTGTAAGATTTGTCATGAAAATACTAAGAATGATGACGTCTTGCATTGCAATAGTCCCACATGCAAGACTAAACCTGAAGCCCTTACAACAGTGCCTTGCACAACAATGGTCACAAGCACACGGTCAACTTCAAGATCTAGTGTTGGTAGACCATCAAACACATATGTCCCTTCATATGAATCGCAGCAACCTAATCAAGGGGCAGTCATTTCAAGACCCTGTGCCTCAGACCATAATTACAACAGATGCATCAGTGATTGGTTGGGGAGCTCACCTAAACAATTACAACATTCAAGGGCAATGGGATGTCAAACAGAAACAGCTACACATAAACCATTTAGAGTTATTAGCTGTGTTCCTTGCTCTCAAAGCATTTCAACCTCTTCTCAAACATAATAATCTTCTTATAAAAACAGACAACATGACAACCATGTATCATCTCAACAAGCAAGGAGAGGGACACATTCATCTCAACTGCCCCTTCTAGCCCAAACAATTTAGAAATGGGCAACTCACAATCAAATTCATCTATTAGCACAGTACATTCCAGGGATAGACAATCAGTTGACAGATGTCCTCAGCAGAAATCACCAACAAACACACAAATGGGAGATTCATCCTCAAGTACTTCAAAAGTACTTCCAAAAGTAGGGCACACCAAACATAGATCTATTCGCAACAAGCGAATACAAAATGCCAAAACGGCGCATCCAGATACCCACATCCAATGTCCAAAGGCAATGCTCTATGAATCAATTGGTCAGGGATATTTGCTTATGCTTTTCCTCCTCTCCCACTCCTGCCATTTCTAGTAAACAAGTTGCATCAAACTTCACTCAACATGATACTCGTAGCACCAACATGGGCATGTCAGCCATGTTACATAACACTACTAGATTTACCTGTGGTACCTCACTCCAAACTCCCATGCAGACCGGATTTGTTAACATAAAACAAAGGTCAAATCCGACATCCAGACCCCAAGGCTCTCAATCAAGCGATTCGGCTCCTGAAGTCATAGAATTTGGATATTTAAAACTCCCATCAGAGTGTATGGAAGTTATTAAACAAGCACGTAAACGCACTACCAGTCAGTGCTACGCAAACAAATGGAAAATATTTGTTTATTATTGTCAATCTAAAACCATAGATCCTCTCTCAGCATCAATACAAGACACTGTATATAATTTACTTAATTTGCAGAAATCAAATTTAGCTTTCTCCTCAATAAAAATACACCTTACTGCAATATCTGCATATTTACAAACTATTCGACATACCTCTTTATTCTTAATAGTTCCCGCTATTAAAGCTTTCATGGATAGCTTCATACGCATCATTCCACCAAGAAGACTACCAGTTCCATCTTGGAATTTAACTATAGTGCTTGCCAGACTTATGAGACCACCTTTTGAACCCATGCACTCTTGCCAAATTCAATTTCTAACATGGAAAGTTGGCTTCCTTGTGGCAATTACTTCTTTAAGAAGAGTTAGTGAAATATAAGCTTTTACTCTTGAAGAACCTTTTTTCCAAGTACACAAACACAAAGTTGTACTAAGAACAAATCCAAAGTTTCTACCAAACGTAGTCCCACCATTTCACATCAATCAAACAGTGGAACTGCCTGTCTTCTTCCCACAGCCAGATTCTGTGGCAGAAAGAGCTCTACATACATTAGATCTCAAAACAGTTCTAATGTACTACATAGACAGAACTAAACAATTTAGGAAAACAAAACACATTTTTGTAGCTTTCCAACAACCACATACAGGCAATCCTATATCAAAACAAGGTTTAGCAAGATAAATTGTTAGATGTATACAAACATGCTATATCAAAGCAAAAAGACAACTTGTAATCACTCCTAGAGCACATTCTACAAGAAAGAAAGGTGCAACAATGGCTTTTTTTAGGAAACATATCAATTGCTGATATATGTAAAGCAGCTACATGGTCAACACCTCATAAATCTACTAAACACTACTGTGTAGATGTTTTCTCACAACAACAAGCCCCAGTAGCACGAGCTGTCCTGAGAACATTATTTCAAACAACTTCAACTCCTACAGGCTAGCCACCGCTATTTTGGGAGGACAAACTGGTTTGTAGTCTATGCATAGCATGTGTATCTGCAGCTACACATGCTATTATTGTTGTGCTGCATATTCACATGCACCCTCCCTCCTCCCCGGAAGCCTGTAGTCGTTTAAGTTAACACATCTGTATAAATGTATATACATTCACATTTGCATGGACATCTCTTTTTTTCACTTATATACTTTATCACTCCTTTCTTCACCCTCTGCGGGAAAACAATCTAACAATGGAGTTGATGACCATGCGCAATGGAACCGAGAGGAGGAGTCACTCGATCCCGTGACTGTAAAAGACTTCTTCGAAGAAAAACAACTTGTAACACTCCGAGCCCAACACTGTCGGAATCGATATGCATAGCATGTGAATCTGCAGCACAACATGCCGCAAGCAGATGTACACTGGGTAAGTGACATTTTCAATATACAGCAACTCCTTAAAACAATAAAGGAAGTTCAGATAACAACTCAAATATACTTAACAGCTCCAAGAGTGAGAAGCAACAAGAATTATATAAACTGAGAAACATTACTAGAAACTCATTTCCTACAATTCAACATATAACATTTACAGAGCAAGAGAGAGGCACAGAACTCGGGGTAAGAAAGTTAATGAAATAAAACATAGTGAATATTAATGAAGGTAGTAGGTTTAAAGTGTGTCCCTAGTAATTATATTTATGATTGTGCAGAAGCTGTTGTCCATTTAAGACAAGAAGCGAGTGGCAGACTGAGCATGTGAAGATTCTCCATCTCTGAGGCAGTCTCTCTAAATTCCATTCCACTTTCCCCCTCCAGGGTGCTCAAGATGGGAATTCAGATTCGTTACTAGCAGTCTGGGTTGGGATTGAGGATTTACCTTCTGCTCCTGAGGGAATTGAATCAAGGTATCCTCACAGATTGAAGTGCCTTCCCTATTATTATTGGGAATTAGATTACCCCCTGAGCAGAATGGCTGAAGGAATAGATGTAAAAGCCTTAGCTACTATATTGGAAGGGTTGCAGAAACAGTTAAACAATACCATAGAAGAGACAGTACAGATAAAAACAGAATAAATGAGCTAGGAAACATTTCTAAATCTAGTAATTCCATGTGTTCAGAGACCCTTAGTACTTCACAGTCCTCTAGCATTTCTACTCAAATAATTCATGCTGTTTCTCCCATAATTCCTCTGGCTCAGCCTGAGCGTTTTGGCGGAGATCCAAATAAGGCGCAATTTTTTTTAACTGAATGCTCATTGCATTTTCTGTGTAGACTTGTAATTTTTTCCTAAAACCAATCCAAGGTGGCATTTATATTGTCTTATCTGTTAGGTGATGCAGCTGCATGGTCCATGCCAATTGTTTCCCAAGATGATCTAGTTTTATATAATTTTCAAAACTTTAAAGAAGAGTTTTTAAGAATATTTGATTGTTGAACTGCTGCTCAGGCTACAGATAATGAGCTTTGGAAATAAAGCAAGGAAAAAAGGATTTAGTAGTGTATCTAGCTCATTTTAACAAACTCATTGTAGAAGTAAATTGGCCAGAGTCAAAGAGAGCTGCTATCTTCTATCAAGGGTTAAAAGATGAGTTAAAGGATGCATTCTCCTACACTTACCTATAAATGAGGTACTAACACCAGAACAGAAAGACAAACTACTAACCACCCTGTAACCCTTTTCCTATTTGATTTTAGACTTACCTGGAAGAACCCTCTATCCATACTGGTGAGGGGATTCTTACTAAGCAAAAACCCTATTGATTTCCTGCGGCTAGAAAGAGGCAGTTCAAAAAGAGATAAAACAAATGTTGCAGATATGAGTGATAGACCCATTCCAAAGTAATTGGTCCTCCCCTATAATTTTGGTACCCAAGCCAGATGGTACAATAAAAGTTTGCATAGATTTCAGAGCAGTGAATAAAGTTTCTAAGTGTGATACCTATCCTCTCCCAAGAATTGATGAGCTGAAGGAGAAGTTACAGGAGGGCCGTTACATTAACACCATGGACCTCACAAACGGGCAAGGGCAGGTACGCTTCAGACAGGAGGACCAAGAGAAAACAGACTTCTCCACACCCTACGACTTGTTCCAGTTCACCGTCCATGTGGCCCCAGCGACTTTTCAGCGTTTGATGAATCAGGTCCTAAAAAATCATCAGAAGTACTCCTCAGCCTATCTAGATGACATTGTCATCTTCAGTAGCTCATGGGAACATTACCTCACTCATCTTCAGGCTATACTTCAAGAACTGAAACAGGCCAACCTTCACATCAATGCAAAACAATAAAGGGCTAGGTATGGGCTAGGTATGCAAAAGTAAGGTACCTGGGGTATGTCCTCTAAAAACGTCCTCATCAAACCCCAAGATATGTTAAAAAAGGAACCACCAGCAAGGACTACCAACAACCTATTGCCACCATTAGAGAAGCCTTTTCCCAGTTTAAGCAAGCTATTACTTCAAGCCCTTTGTTGAAATCCCCTAATTTTAACCAAAACTTCATCGTACACACAGACGCATCTGAAGTGGGAATAGGCAGTCATCTCCCAAAACAATGATGATGTGTTTGAGGTTCCTGTCTTGTTCATGAGCCTGAAACTTTTTCCAAGATGACAGAAATACTGCGTCACTGAAAAGGAATGCCTGCCCATCAAGTGGGACATCGAGAAACTACGTTACTACCTCGAAAGCAACCCCTTTGTTCTCTATACTGACTATGCCCACTTAAACTTGATGAGCTGGAACAAGGGCATCAACCCAAGAATTTTGAGGTGGTTTCCTCTCCTTACAGCCCGTTAGGTTTGAGGTCCACCACCGGGAGGGTAGTGATCAGGGGGACGCTGACTTTTTATCACAGTTCCCCCTTTTCCCTGATTGGGAAAATCCTGGGTGGAGATGTGTCAGGAAGGAGGGGAGGAAGGGTATTATCAAAACCACTCGCCCGACATACTGCTGTGGTCAGCAGTCAGTGCCGCTGTACAAATGCCTGTCTTTCACTTCTAAGCAAGCGTACTGTCCACTAACAGAGAGGAAGGTCAAGGTCAGGCGTATCGGTTTTGGACGACCAGAGGTTCCACTTACACTTCCGATGATGAGAGGAAGTGGAAGGAGTTGTCATTTGTAAGGCCCGGGAAGAGCTGCTCAGTGTTCCTGAGAAAGGGCCCAATGAAGAAACGCCTTCCGAAGATCACAGAGAGAAAAGCAACTGGAACGAACCATGCCGCATTCAGCCCCGAGAAGAAGCGGAGCCAAACCTGTACCCAAGTCAGGAGGCTGCCACCCTGACACTGCTCCCCGCCACACTCCAGGAGGAGCAAGGCTGGGAGCGTGGATGACACAGGTAAGGGACCATATCTAGGGCTGGCAAAAAAAATGGGAGGGACCTACCTCAGGGTTTAATTAAGGGTCCCTTTAAAAAAAAAAAAAAATCTGTAAATATTGAGACCACAGGATTGTTACTGGTGGTGGGAAGACTTGCTGTTGAATGCACAAGTTATTTCACTCTAAACTGCTATGGGGCTCTAACGAAAGGGGCAAAGTGAAGGGGGTTTTCAAATGAGCTCTCAGATCAATGGGAACCCTTGGACCTGAGTAAAGCATTTATTCTTGTTTCTCCTTGTTTTTACCAGTGAGTGAGGTTTTCTTTTCACCACTGCACAGCTACTATTAATCACCGCCCAATCCCACGCACAGCGCCCCTCCTCCCCAGCACTATCACTATAGAAGAGAAACAGCTGTGCACCAATCCATTTAAAGAAGAGGCTTCTATCCTTTCTCTGAGGGGGTGCCTTCAACGTCGCTGGTGTGTCAGTCCTCTGGCAACCTAGGAGAAAGAAGATAACAAGAAAGCTCAGAGACTTTTCTATCACCTCTTGATCTACATTCAAAGCCATACAACCTACAATCCCTGGTCTTTTAATTCTCGTGCCAAGTGACAGACTGGCAGCAAAAAGCCAGGTTGGAGGTGGCCTTGGCTCCACTGCATCAGCTGTCAAGGTCTTTACATCTGATGGCATAGATAGGTCTCTTGACGTTGTTGGTATTTGGGATGCTGGTTTAGGTCTTTCAACGTTGATCGAGGATATTTTAAGTGCTTCGACGATGATGTTTGTGTTCTTGAAGTTGATGGCCGTCGTGTGTCTCTTGCCGGTGATAGATGTTTTGATGTCAACGAAAGCCTTTTGCTAGTCCAGTGGTTCCCAAACTGTGGTCCGAGGACTCCCGGGGGTCCGCAAAGCCTTCTCAGGGGATCCGCGAGAGCCTAGAAAATTAAACAAATATTAACAAATATTGACAAATTGGGTCCCCAGCTTCCAGTAATGAGTCAGGCTGGGGTTCTCGGATTCCCATGATGATTCAGTGGGGGTCCTGGGTTCCATTAATTTTAAAGTGGGAGTCCACAGAAATCAAAAGGTTGGGATCCACTGTGCTAGTCTACAATGCCCTCGAAGGCGATGTTGTTTTCAACATTGATGGATGATGTAATTTTGAAGGCAAAGTGTGTCTCGATGTCAAGTGGCTAGTTTGTGGAGACATTGCTCTGGATGTCGATGTCGACATTGACGTGAACACACAGTGATTTTCTCTGCTCTCGATGTCCTACCTTTCGACTTCGACCGAAAGCTACGCCTCTGGTGTCTTTCATAGGATTTACCTGTGTTAAGGCTTATGGGAGGAGGGCTATTTGACAACAGATTGATGCTCCTCAATGGCTCTTGAAGATCCTGCAGTTCCTCTCTCGTGGAGTACATGCAATCTTGTTTTCTCTCTGTCGTTCAGGGACCGTCTGGACAGCTTCTGGCAATGAGGACAGGAGTCTGGCCCATGGGACTCTGGAAGACCCACAATACAGAGTGTGGGTCATTCTGAGCCGCCGCCTTTCCTCAGGAGGGGCACTTAACAAAGAGTGAATGCAAATTTGACTGATAAAAGATATATGTCCTGTCGGGAAAGTAGTTGCTTGTACACGAGGTACTGAGATCTTTCAAAAACAGGAAGGTGCCAGTTTACTCTCCTGTTTTAAGTGGCAGCCAATTGACTAAAAACGTTGCAAATTCAATTTCATTTTCCTTTTAAATAAAAGTTGTGAAACAGGTCTGTGCTCTTTCTTTCTGTACTTAGCAGAAACAAGTTGCTGTCACCTATGTTCTAAAGTGAAAATTCAATGTAATGTAGACATTTTTTGTGTTTCATTTTTGTGTTGGGCATACTTTTAACAGCAAATGGCAGGCTGCGCAGGACGACAACAGGAAAACAGTTTATTTTACCACTCACACTTTTTATAGTGTCACAAAAAGCTCTGTGTAGAAATGTATCACACAAAGTGTTGTACAAACCTCTAGGACATAGGTGTAAAGGCCATAAAGACATTAAGCAGACCTGCCAATTTACACTGTGCTGTTTGTCACATGGTATTGTCTTCCTTCTCACGGTCACTTGGTGATGGGCCGATATCGCTTGGTGGAAGCGAGCTGAAAAATCATGCACTGAGTGTCTTTTCAGCTTATGGTTGGAGGCTGAAAGCAGCTGATGCCCATTAAGAGTTTAAAACAAAACACTTCAGACACTTAGCAGTAGCCTCAGCAAGCTTTTGTTTTTTTGTGGAGTGGGGGAAGGAATTGGTGGTGGCAGTGGGCAGAAATGCCTCTCAGGTGGTTGTCGAATTAAGCCCCATCTTATATAGTGCTTTTTTTTAAAAGCTAGCATTTCCTATTCTAGGATAAAGGGACCGCTGCTAACACCCTTAACTCTCCTTATCTGACTGTTGCCCATGAGTCACACGGATTCCTGAAAATATAGTATCTTTATAGGCCCACTTGATTTCACAGACAGAAGAAACACTGAACAAGAACACGCCCCAGCCATACAATAATGCCATAAAGTTAACGACACAGATAAGCACTTTAGCAAGCAAAGTAAAGATGAAAATGAAAGGTGCAACAAGGAAGAATATGTTTTTGGAGGGAGGTAACAGTACCAGAACAGTCTGTTTATATTTTGTTAGCGCAACCTGGTCAAATGAATGAACCAAAACACAGTCACCCACTTACAAAAAACATGAATAACTATGTTATGGCCTGGAGCATAAACAGGACTAACAAAATGCAGATAAAACCAATGGCACGTTTATTTAAAAACACCATCTTTTGAGGAAATGGGAATGTGCATTGGTTTGTTTCTCCTTTTGAGGGCACTTCAAGTGGTCTCTGTGATAATGGAGTTGTGTCAAATTTTAAAACTCACAAGCTAAATAACTGATTACCAGTATGCACAGAATTTGTGGCTCCAGCCAACTTGACAGCAGGGTGTCCACATCACCCTGCGTTATAATGGACACTTTTTCCCAGTCCTGGATGTTTGTGTGATAGCCAAGTGTAGTTGAGGCATTGTAGTCTTTCTTTGCTTCCACTGAGTGATTAGAAAATCAACCCTGCTATTACTGATTTGTGAGTGTAAAGGTCAAGATTGGAGCCAGTGTCTCTAATGACCTTATGTGAGGTGGTTATCCTCCTTGGGAGTCGGGAGGTACCTACTTTACTGAAATGCATACGTACCACTCAAAACGTTCTCGGGGCATTGAATGGCCCACAATACAGTTTCCTAAACTCATCAAGATATTTTTCCAGTGGAACTTCTGTCATTTTCCTCCAACTTTAACAGCTGAAACTTAACATTTGGCAACTGCCAAATTTCTTCCTATTCTCTAAAGTGTTTTAAGTGAAAGGGAGGGACATTATTTTGATACTTTATAGTGCTGCCTTGTATATCGTTTTCTTTTTAAATGTAGGAGGATATCAAGGAGGGAGAAAGATGGTTGCTACCACGTTTTAACGTAAGGTCACCCTCGCATCATTGTCATACAGTGTTTCCACTAACATAGGGAAGGTTTTCTGCACTTCAAGGCCCACTCCCTCTAGAAATCTCATCCACTGCCTTTTCACTGCGAAATTAATATTGGATCATTTTGAAATTACTGAAGCTCCCACTCTTCTGGCAAGTCAGGCCAATATGGTTAGAATGGCATTTAAGTCATGAAAGAGTTGTTTTGTTGTCCATCTCAGCAGTGTATTCTTGATTTAAGGGTTTTACCCTCCCTAATTGTTTCTCCAGCACAGGAGAATTTGGTCTCAGGGTTCTGATTGGAGGAGTTCTATCTTTCCAGCAATTACTTCAGGGGACACTTTGTTGTTTTAATTGTTTATCTTCAGCACTCCACTGCTTTAATTTCTCCCTCCCCATTGGCTTTGTCAATGTTTGTTTAACTTATTTATCCTCCTTGTAGACTTCTCATCTGCTCCTGCTCCTTGTGCAATGAAATCGCTGTGGAGATGGTTGTTCATTTTAGTGTATTATAAAAGTGATAAACAAAATTGGACAGGAAAAATGTCTTCTAAGGATTGGAAAGCATGGATAGAACTCCCTTGTGATTGAGAAGTACTTGCTTCAGAGAGGGACACAAGGTTCACCTGATATAGGCTGAAATACTTTTCACTCATTTGAAATGATCAACTAGAGAAAGGAACTGAAAGAGACCTGGTGTGAGGTACCCTTTCACTCACCTCCAAAAATAAATGGAGTAATGCTGGAGATGCCCTCTGACCTGTAGAGGCCCTCACTTGAATGGGCATGGAGGAAGATCTCAGGGGTCACCCCTGAAGGAGATTCGTCCAGACACAGACATAATGTGACTTTTGCATGAACATCCATCAGACCATTAGAAGTGAACACCCCAGAGACTGGCCTAGGGCTGCCTGTGCCAATCCCCTGTGGGCATTAAATCATGGAGTTGATAAATTGTCAGTCGCCAACAAATCCTGGAAGCCCACCCAGAAATTCTCGGGTCTGTCCAGTTATGTTGTATGCAGTACTGCCAGTCAGCTTGGTTTTAATTGCCTGCAATAGTGTGTGGTACAGATTGGTGAATGTACACGAGTAATTTAATTTTAAAATCATTCTAGGCTTCACTCTGGTGTGCGCAGCCAGTCTTAGCAGCCACGGGTTCCATTTGCCACCCTGTACTAATCTCCTAAACACATTCTGTTCTAAGGCCAAAGCCTAGATATTCCACCCTTTATTAAACAGCTGAGACCATTCACTGCTGGAGGTGACAGACTAAGTATACCTGTGCTAATCCTTGTGTTCATTCAGTTAAGGAGACAAGTTGGGGATTCCATCCTGTCCAAAACCTCAGGGCACATCCATGCAGGTGAAAAGCTTTAAGTCCCACCTTGTATCAATCTGCTGAGTCCATTAAATCCTAACAGAGATGGGCTTCATATCCCAGTGCAAACAAGCCTGAGGTTTCCCAGTCCTACAGATGGCAGACTTTGTAACTCTCCAATGACTTAACACTGGAATCCTCAACATTTCTTAGAGATGAGAGGCTCAGTATTACACCAAGTTATAATCTTCTCTGCACCAATAATTCTCACTAGTGAAGGGTCCTGTATCTATGATTCATGTGTCGTCACAACCTAACACTCTGGTTTCAAGTTTTAGACCTGTCAGCCTTGTGATGGTCTTCTCTCAAATGTTTTGCCTTCCTCCTCCATTTTGTTTCCTGACCTCGTGTTTTGCTGGCCTTGGGGCTCTGAGCTCTTTACCACTGCTAACCAGTGTTAAAGTGCATGTGCTCACTCATCCAAACATGGCAATATTGGCTTATCCCCAATTGCCATATTTAGTTTAACTGTAAGTCCCTAGTAATGTGGCACTACATGTGCCCAGGACCTGTGCATTAAATGCTAATAGTGAACCTGCAGCACTGATTGTTACCCTGCAAACATGTCTCAGACCTGCCACTGCAGCCTGGGTACTGTTTAACTGCCATGTCTATCCTGCAAAATAAACCTTCTGTTGAGCCCAAAAATTCAATTTTAATACATATAAAACACCCCTAGGGTAGGCCCTGGATCGCCCAGATGGCAGGGTGCACTGTATTCACAAAGTGGGACTTTTTTAAGTTTTACATGTTCTGGTAGTGAAAAGCTTGTAAATGTGTTTCTCACTACTGCAGTGCCTACCTCTCCTATAGGATAACATTGGAGTTACCTTATTACATTTTATAAGTGTAATTTCCAAATGGGAGCAGGTAAAGAGACCTTGTTTGATGTCTCTGGAATTGGGATTTAAAATCCTAATTTATGGTGAAGTCAGATTTTAAATTACAATTTAGAAAATGCCACTTCTAGAAAGTTGGCATTTTCCTGCCTTAGTCATGTATTATCTGTAGCCTTTTTCTAATCACATGACTTGGGTGTAGCTGACAGTTGGGCTTTGTGTATTCCTCTTAGACAGCCACAATAGGGAGCCTAGATGTGTCTGGATCGGCCATCACTGGCAGGATGAGCCAGAGGAGCTGGGCACAGCCCCACTTATAACAGAGTAGGCTGTGTATTGTCTCCACACCAAAGTCTGCATACCTGCTGTAGCAAGTCTGGAGCCAGGACAGGGGAGGCAGAATGGTTGTGACTTCAAAGGGAAACCTGTAGAAGCTTTTTCCAGTTCAAAGGCACAACCGGGTATAAACCAGGGGTGGCTCTTCCATAAGGGTGGAGGAGTGTCGCCACCCCCCCCCCCCCCCCCACCAGCAGTGGCAGCTGGAAACCTTTCCCCAAAAACTATAATAAACAATGTTTATTATAGTTTTGGGGGGAAAGGGGCGGGGCCACGGGGGTGACGAGCAAGCTCTCCCCCTCACTGCGCATGCATGTTTGGCCAGCTGTCTTGGGCCGGCCAAACACACATGCGCAGAAGGGTCTCTCCAGTCCAGCAACACAGTTGCTGGGCTGGGGAGAGCTTGCACAGTCTCCCAGCCAATCCTGACACTGCTTTGAGTTGCGTCAGGATTGGCTGCAGGGCAGGCTAGGAGCCTGTGCTGGAGGAGACAGAGGAGCAGATGGGGCGGTGTCTCGCAGGAGCGGAGGTAAGTGTTTTTTAATATATTTTTTTAGGTTATGTGTTGTCCCTCGAACACCTCCCCTCCTCCGTGCGCCACCCCACCCACTTGGCAACCCGTGACTGGTATAAACACTGGACTGCAGAAACCAACTCTTAATTACACCTCTGAATACTCTGCCAGGAATAAGGACTGCTGTGCTGCTACAAGGACTGCCACACTGCTGCTCTAAAGGAACTGCTGCCGTCCTGTCTGGGGAAGAACTGGACACAAAAGTGTCCCCAACATCCTGAACCAGCCGCAGGACCCAGCTCCAGCAAGTTTCTCTACCCCCACCCCCAAGTGTTGCCTCCCAGGTCCCGGACCCTTGGTGTGTCTCAAGGGCACTGAAATCAAGTTTTTGGGATCTTTGCGACTGTGAACAAGCCTGCCCTTAATGCCAGACAGCTCTTTACGCTTCACAAAGACCCTCATGCAACATTATCCCTGCTCCTCGTGGCACTTCAACGCAAACAGGACTCTTGGCACGAACTTGAGACGGTAAAACTTCAGCTGGACTAGCCTGGGATCGTGACAGTTTTTCCTGTACCCCACCATGTGATTATACACTCAGCCCATCATTCCAAAAGGTGACAGGTTGTTTTCCACCCTGTTTTAATCACCCAGACCAGTGGTTACCAAACTTTTGATTCCTTAGGACCCCTATTGAAACACTACTGGAACCCGGGGACCCCCAAGTAATTTGTATGATTTGAATTTCAAATATTAAAAACAGTAATTCACAAAAAATACACGAACAAGTACACACCAAACAAATCCTCAAATTACTAAAGATATAGGCCCTCATTATGACCCGGGCAGTGAGCGATAAAGAGGCAGTAATGCAGCCAACAGGCTGGTGGCAACTACCGCCAAACTATGACCATGGTGGTGATAACTCCCATAGACAGCCAATGTACCACACCAACCGCCAGAGTGGAAACAACACTCACCAACAACACCCAGGCGGGAGACAAAGTGATGCCCACCATATTATGACACAGCAAACCACCACCTTTTCCGGGGCAGTACCAATGCCATCAAAAGCCTGATGGAAATACATCACTGAAGAGAAAAGACGCACCATCGGAGACACAGGGAAGAACAACGCCGCCATGGAACCCGAACTGCAAGTTTTCCCGATGTTCTTCTACGTTATACTCCACCTGGAACGCCGACGACGATGGTGAGTACAGCTGCCTAGCACACAAGGGAGGGAGGGAGAAAAACGAGAGTGACACACACACACGCACAACACACACACCATACACACGTCCACCTGCACATGAAAAACAATTTGCACGCGATACACGGCAGAATAATGCAAGGAGAACAGGAATGCACGAAAGTGAATGTATTAATATCAACAGCTAATAAATTATTGAATTGTCTATGAAACAGATATGTACAAATGTACACAAAGGGGCACTGCCCAGTCTAATGTTCAAAGGGCCCACATGGCCACAGGGCACAGTCCAAGGCCCAACTTGAATCCTGACTTCATCTGGATAGAACTCTGCAGGGGCATCATTTTGCAAGTGGGCAGGCACCTTAAGGGGAGGGGGAGGGAAAGGAGGGGGCACCTCAGCCGGATTCGGAAACAAGCCCAATGGTTCTGGAGGGGGCTCCATGCCCATTACTCTGTCCTGGGAAGTGCAAGGCCACAGACTCTGGAGTAGGTGACTTTCCCACTGGTTCTGCAGGGGGTTCCATGCCCACATCTCTGTGCTGGGGAGTGCAAGGTCACAGTCTCTCTGGTGGGTGGCTTGCCCACTGGTTCTGGAGGGGGCAACATGCCCATTGCTCTGTCCTGGGGAGTGCAAAGCCACAGTCTCTGGAGTGGGTGACTTTCCCATTGGTTATGGAGGGGGCTCCATGCCCATATCTCTATGCTGGGGAGTGCAAGGCCACAGTCTCTGGAGTGGGTGACTTGCCAACTGGTTCTGGAGGGGGCAACATGCCCATTGCTCTGTCCTGGGGAGTGCAAGGCCACAGTCCCTGGAGTGGGTGACTTGCCCACTGGTTCTGGAGGAGGCAACATGTCCATTGCTCTGTCCTGGGGAGTGCAAGTCCACAGTCTCTCAGGTGGGTGACTTGCCCACTGGTTCTGAGGGGTTTCCCTCATACAGCAGCCCCTGGAGGGTGTCCTACATGGCGTCCGCTGGTGGTGATGGCTGCACATTGGAGGCAGATGGAGGTGCCTCCTGGGCAGCCTCTGCAGGTGGTGATGGCTTCAGTGTGGTGGCTGATGGAGGTGCCTCCTAGGCAGCCTCTGCAGGTGGTGATGGCTGCAGTGTGGTGGCAGATGGAGGTGCCTCCTGGGCAGCCTCTGCAGGTGGTGATGGCTGTACTTCCTCAGCTGGCGGTGGGGGCCCTGTGACCGCTGGTGGTGGTTGAGGTGTCACCCTGACACCCTCTACTGGAGTAGAGGGCTTTGGCCCCTCCATGACATGGGGTGTGGATTCCTTACCCGTCCTGGCAAGGGTTGATGGCTCCTTCCCCTTCTTGCCTGGAGGTGCAGGCTCCTTCCCCTTCTTGCCTGGAGGTGCATGCTCCTTCCCCTTCTTGCCTGGAGGTGTAGTATCCTTCCCACCACAAGTAGGTGGTGCCACCACTGTCCTTGTGGACTGTTTGGCTGAGGTGCTGGGCTGAGTCGTTGACGGGGGGAAGAGGTCAAGTTGAGCAAGGAAAAGCTTCTTAGGGACAGTGGGGTGGGAGGAGGGAGGAGTGATGGGAGTGGAGGTTGAGGGAGTGGTTGTTGGAGGTGTATGTCTGCTGGCTTTGGGTGCAGGTGCATGGGCTGTATGCTGATGTGAGGTGGATGACTGTTGGGTGTGTGAATGCTTGCGTTTGTGTCCTTTAGGAAGAGGGACTGACAGGGTGGGAGAGGACAGAGGGGACGCATGCATGGATGTTGTGGAGGTGTTTGCTAGTGAGGTGTGTGTGCTGCTTGGTATGGTTATGCTGGTGGTGGATGTTGATGTAGTACGTGCAGGTAGGAGTGTGGACGTGACTAGGAGGGAGGTGGAGGAGGGGAAGACAGTGGAGGCAGTGGATGTTGTTGTGTCTGCAACTGTATGGTGTTTGCGTGAGTACTTGTGGGATGAACTGTGGTGCTTGTGTTTGCCTGTGCCACTCTTGGGTGTTGTCTTGTGTGCATGCTCGTCTGTATGTGTGCCTGGGATGGGTTGAGGTGGAGGAGAATGGGACTGGGAAGTGATAGTTGGAGGCGGGACGGTAGAAACGGACAATGGCTGCCATCGGAGAGGAGGCCAGAGCCTGAATCGATCTCTGTTGGGCCGCCAATCCACCGTGAATGCCCTCCAGGAATGCACTGCATTGTTGCATCTGGGATGCCAGCCCCTTAAAGGCATTCACAATGGTTGATTGTCCTACAGAGATGGATCTCAGGAGGTCAATAGCCTCCTCACTCAGGGCAGCAGGGTCACTGGGGCAGTGCCTGAGGTGCTGGGGCGAAGCAGATGCCCACCCTCCTGGGTGAGTGGGCACGGGCAACTCGCTGAGGGGCTACTGGACGGGTGGTGCTGGTACGGGCGTGGCAGCTGGGGTGGTCACAGAGGTGTCTGCCACCACCAGCGAGCTTCCATCAGAGGAGGTATCTGAGTCTGTGTTGTCACCTCCTGTCTCTGCCGTGGTTCTACCCTCGCCCTCAGTCCCACCGGTTCCCTCGGCATCGGTGGACTCTGCCTCCTGGGCCCTGTGGGATGCAGCTCCCTCTGTCGCCAGTGCCCCTGCTCCTCCGCCAGATGATGCTAATGCACACAAGGACAGGATGACAGAACAAAAAAGGAGGGGAGAGAGACAAAGGAAACACTTGGTCAAGGACTGCACCAACACCACAGTTGGCATACACAGCACCGTCACACACAGGGAACAGGCTTAAGCACTATGCATTGTACTGCCAGTGACATGGCTAGATGCTAAGGCAAGATGAGGGACACACACTGCCAACTGCACCCCTCCTGGGACCCATGATGCCCTGCCTGAAATGGACTGCTAACAAGCTAGGTTACCTTTATTTGATATACACCCATCACCCTAGAGATGACCCATGCTGCAATGTTTGGCCTGGCCTTAGGGGCACCCACTAAGTCACATCCACCACCCGGATCCCACCCCACCTGCCAAAATTTGTAATGATACCCACTGTACTCACCCCTTGTGGCTGCTGTGATTCCCTCAAGCATCCATCCAGCTCAGGGTAGGCCACCCCCAGTATGCGGGCCATCAGAGGGGTCAGGTTCCGACGGGCCCCTCTTCCTCATTGGGAGGCCATCTTCAGCTGGGCGTCTGCGGTCTTCCGTGCCCAGCGTCTCAGGTCCTCCCACCATTTCCAACAGTAGGTGCTCTGCCTGCCATAGACCCCCAGGGCCCACACATTCTTGGCGATGGCACGCAACATTCCCTTCTTTCGATGGGCGCTAACTTACAGAGGCAATACACACAGGAGCACACCATTAAACAAACAGTCTAGCCTGTCACACAAATGGCCCACCATACCCGTTTCCATCACCATTGGCACACACATCGCCCGACGCACAGCATATACACCACCCCAAGATATTCCCCCCAGCTCCTCCTTACGCGATGCTTTCACACACATCCTTTCTACATGCATCGTGCCCAAAGTGTACTCACCTGTTGGTCTGGAGGCCCCGATAGTAGTCTGTACTGGGGTAGGACCCCATCCAGCAGTCGCTCCAATTCCTCTGAAGTGAAAGCAGGGGCCCTTTCCCCGGTCACACGGGCCATGGTAGGTTCCAGACACAGGTCACAGCAGCCCTCACAGTGTAGGTGTTCTCCTGTTGAAGGTCAGGAAACAAGTGAGGAATCAGATAGAAAATGACGGTCATGTCCGTGGCGATTTACGCTGCAGGTTACCACGCGCACGCCGCATCTTTCTTTTCTCCCTGCCTCTCGGGACCGGCGAAAGGTCAGTTGTGGGCTTATCAGGGCCCGTACACGTGCCATCCCTTAATTTTCGGATGCCTTTGATCTATACAGTCCTTACATCTTCAAGGACCGTCACTTCCCTGCGCAATAAGGGACATCTCTGGACACTGTTGTCTTCAACCATCTTTATGCCTTGAAAAAGTCTGTGTGGACGAAACACGTGTTGGCTGTCTCTGAACATTGATGTGATTTCTCTCAAACATGAGGATATGGCTATCTCTGAACATTGATTTGATATTTCTCAACACAAAGGAATAAAGAAATCTGCAACTTTCTTCATCGTGGACTTATTATTCGGAGTGCCCTGGTTGTGTTTTGTTTTCATATCCCCAATATTATTGGGGCGATTGACGGTACACATATTGTGTGTGTCCCCGCGCCAGAATGAACAGGTGTTCAGGAATTGTAAGAGTTTCCACTCACTGAATGTGCAGATGGTGTGCCTTGTGGACCAGTACATCTCCCACATCAATGCTAAGTACTAACTACAAAGGCACAGGGTGTGACTAATAGGTGAGCCTTGGTCCCCACCCACTGTATGTTAGTGTATGACTTCTGGTGTTAACCCCATAGGATTGTGTGAGGCTAAATGTGCTCCCTCAGTACTTGCAGGTGACTCTGGCTACCCAAACCTATTGTGGCTGCTAACCCCTGTGAGGAATGCCAGGACAGGGGCTAAGGAACGTTATAATGAGGCACATGGGCGAACCAGACGGATGATCGAGAGGACCTTCGGCCTCCTGAAGGCCAGTTTCAGTTGCCTTCATCTGACAGGTGGATCCCTATGCTACTCACCTGAGAAGGTCTGCCAGATAGTAGTGGCATGCTGTATGTTGCACAACCTGGCCATCAGACGCCATGTACCTTTTCTGCAGGAGGAGGAGACTGGAGATGCCCCTGTGGTAGCAGTACACCCTGAGGACAGTGAGGATGATGAGGATGAGGACAACAGAACAACACTTATCATTCAGTACTTCCAATGACACACAGGTGAGACAGTGCAAATGCACATTTCTATGACTACTGGTGTTTTCTGTGTGGCTGTAGCAAGATGGCATTAACTTCCTATGCATCTCAACTTACTGTCACCTATGATCTGTCATTTTACAGCTGTTGGTGATATAACAACTGTTTACTGATGTGCTGACTACTGCCAGCTACGGGTCATTATATCTGTGCTCTCACAGTGTAGAGTTAATTTGCACTAGATGTGACTGTTTCCATAAATACACATTTTCAATACATAAAATACTAGTAGTCAAGTTGTGTTCAAGGGTGTTTATTGTAGTGCTAAGAAATTGAGGGGAAAGTGCAATGGAATGGGGTTATGATGGAGGAAGTCCACGGTATTGTTCCAGTCAGTTTGTAGCACCGGTGCAGTGTCCAAGGGGCCATAGGAAGGGGTGCAAAGGCAGTTCAAAGTGGACAGTGGGACACAAGGAGGACAATCGGGAGAGTCTCATTTCCTGGTGGGGGTCTCGGCAAGTGTCTCTGTCTTCTGTCTGGGTTGCAGGGAATGTTTACAGGGTGGTTCACCTTCTGCAGGGGGAGGGGTGCTGGTGGCCTTTGGGTCCTATGGTAGGGTCTCCTGGAGGGCTGGTTAATGGACTGGCTAGTGGTAGAGGCCCGCTGTTGTGCTGTTTCCTCCCTCAGGATGTTGGCCATGTCTGACAGCACCCCTCCTACAGAGGTCAGGGTAGTTTTATTGGCCTGCAAGTCTTCCCTGATCCCCTGATACTGTCCCTCCTGCAGCTGCCTGTTCTCCTGCACATTGTCAAGGATCTGGCCTATCGTGTCCTGGGAATGTTGGTAGGCTCCCAGCATCTCAGAGAATGCCTCCTGGATAGTCTGCTCCCTGGTCCTGTCCTCTCTCTGGTGCGCAGCAGGCCTCCCAGTGTCCCTGTTGACCTGTGCCTCTGCCCCCTGAACGGTGTGCCCACTGCCACTAGGTCCCTGACTGTCTTGGGTATGAAGTGTGGCCTTGAGTCCCTGTACAGGTGGGCACACTGATGATTGACGTGCTCTGGGGACAGAGGTGTGAGTACGTTGGGTGGATGCTGTGGTGTTGGATACTGAAGGGGGAGGCTCTGTGGACTGTGAGTGGGCTTGGGTGACCGGCTGTCCAGTGGTCCCGATGGGCCAGGTAGGTCATCCAGATGCAGAAGTCCAGAGTTACTGTCATCACTGGGGGCATCTTCTGTTGGGGACTGGATGGTCGTGGCACCTATTCTTCGCTGACATGGGCTAGGGTACCTGTGGGGAGGTAAGTGATGTACTATGCTTCATGTGTGTGACATTGTACATCCCTGGCTTCCCCTCTATCGTTGGTGTTGCCCTGCCACTGTTTGCTTGTGTATGGTGATGTATTGTGGGATTGTTAGTTTCCCTATGCTGTTGTGATGGGTGTCCAAGCAGGGCTGGGAGGGCTGTCCATGCATTGGTATAGCATGCAGGGCTTGGCATTGGGGTTAGATGTATAGGTGCAGTATGTAGGGTGGGGTGAGGGTGAGGGTGTGAGATGGCATGCAGGTATGGGGGGTGATAAGTAGTAAATGTTGACTCACCAGTGTCTGTTCATTCGGCTACTCCAGTGAGTCCCTCAGGATGCAGTATTACCAAGACTTGCTCCTCCCAAACTGTGAGCTCTGGGGGAGGAATTAGGGGTCCACCGCCAGTCCTCTGTATGGCGAGCTGGTGCCTTGCTGCTATCAAACGTACCTTCCCCCGTAGGTCGTTCCACCTCTTCCTGATGATGTTGTCCCTTGTTCTTGGGTGCTGTCCCACTGTGTTCACCGTGTCCACGACTCTCCGCCATAGCTCCATCTTCCTTGCAATGGATATCTGCTGTACCTGTGCTCCAAAGAGCTGTGGCTCTACCCTGACAATTTCCTCCACCATGACCGTTAACTCCTCATCAGTGAAAGAGGGGGTGTTGTGTGATGTGTGTTGGTGAGAGTGTGTTGAGTAATGTGGTGGGGTGTGTGATATGGGGTGCGTGAGGTATATATGGGTGTAAGTGATGTGTGTGTAGTGGTCGCAGTGGTCTTGGTGTCAGTCTTGTGGCAATGATTTGTATTCGTAAAGGGTTGTGGGTAATGTGGGTGTGTGTATTATAGTGGTGTGGTTCTACACAAGCAAATCTTTTTTAGCAGCATACGGAAAATGAAAGACAGGGGAAACAACATAACTTTCTAATTTTTGCCAAGCAGTTTGCATTCAGCTCTTTGATGGCAGTATATAACGCCCTGTGCTAGAATATGATTTTAAGTTATGAACTTCACAGTAGCAGAAGAATCTCTGTGACAAAACCAATAACCCAATGTGCTATGACATAAAATACTGTTCTCTGCATGATGCATGTTCTTTGCAGCAGGCATAGTAACCATCTGTGCTACCTTAGATGAGTCAAAACTGCGACTAGACAAAACTCCCATCTCTCTCCAGCAGGTACATTAAACACAAGAGTTATCTTGACTATTTTATTTTGTCCAAACGTTGCTGGATGTACAAGTGCCTTTAAAACTGCTGCACCAAGGAAGTGATACATGTAAAAAGATGCCTGTGTTTCTGTCAGAGGCCCCAGCTGGAGAAGTGCCTTCCTGCCAGTCTAGGACTGCCGACACCCTGGGAAAGTGTCACAGATCCCTGGGGACCATGGACAACAGGTTGGGAACTTACCTAGACAATGTGGTTCAAGCTGAGACCGGCTTTTTAGCCCATCCACTATTAATCCGCCCAGCCTACCCATTCTTATCAATGACAGGCTTTGTCTCTCACTGGGTGCTAAATACCAGCACCCCTGGCATGCCAACATTTTAGAAAAGGAAAGCGGGAGATTTTGAAAAAACTTGATTGGGTGAATCCATTTTCCCAACTGACTTCAATTGAGGGAGAGGCAATTTCAGATGGGAGGCTGCAAAAACAAAGCCAGTTTAGGCCTAAAAAAATGGGGGGAGCCTACCCGCCTGAGTGAGGTCAATTGGCATATATATGGTACCCCCATATGCCTCATGGCGAAACACTTGTACCCCACCAAAATTATGCCCTCAAAACATCCATCTCTAGAGAGGACAGTCTCTCTATCACATATGGGAGTCAAGTTTCCCAGTTCCATGCTTGATGAGCTTTGCTAGTACAGGTTTTTTCTTTGAATTCTGAGACTAGTAGTCCTGGTTTTATACTGGAATAAACAAGATTACAAACCCCAGAATTAAAAAAAAAAACTGTACTGGTGCCGCTAGTCACGTATGGACCTGTGGAACTTGAATGTGCTGAACCCACGCAGAGCCTTTACATTTTCAGGCCTCTGGGCGGCAGGCCCTGCTCCCCTCCATCCCAAGAGGTAATAAACAAGAGGCCTCGGGACAAACATACATTGACACTCATTTCTAGTGCAAAAGGTCATTTATTTAGGACAGGATTTAACATAAACAACAACAACTTTGAACTGTATGAAATCCCTTCTCGCCCAACTTTCAACTTAAAAGCTTCCTCATGCCCTTCCTTCTTTTCTAATAGCTTTCTTCCAATCCCCTCCCCTAGACACTCCCCTCTTCCTTCCATGCCCTCCTTGTTTGTAAACAAACCTCCCCCCATTCTGATCCTTCACCTCATTTTTCCCCCTGGAAGGGGGGAACAAGCCCGCATCTGGCTCTCCCCCCTCCCCCATTTCCTGCCAACTCTTATGCACCGCACCTGTCCTAACTGACGTCAAACCTAACCCTACCTACCTAATCCCGCCTTTCCCTTGACAAACCCTCCCCTGCTGCCTACCTTCTATGCAGGGTGGGTGGGTGGTCCAAAACTTCCTCCCTGTAATGGTCGGCCTGGAAAGAGGCCGACCCCACCCCTCTACCCCCTTTTAACCCATCCCTAACGCCCACCCCCACTTACCTGTCCGCCAATCCTGGCGCACCCGCGCCACTTCCTGTCGTCCCGAAAAGACCCGCGGAGAGACTAGAGCGAGTCTCTCTCTCCGCGGGCCCCCCCATCGGGACAAACATACATTGACACTCATTTCTAGTGCAAAAGGTCATTTATTTAGGACAGGATTTAACATAAACAACAACAACTTTGAACTGTATGAAATCCCTTCTCGCCCAACTTTCAACTTAAAAGCTTCCTCATGCCCTTCCTTCTTTTCTAATAGCTTTCTTCCAATCCCCTCCCCTAGACACTCCCCTCTTCCTTCCATGCCCTCCTTGTTTGTAAACAAACCTCCCCCCATTCTGATCCTTCACCTCATTTTTCCCCCTGGAAGGGGGGAACAAGCCCGCATCTGGCTCTCCCCCCTCCCCCATTTCCTGCCACCCAGAAAAACCCATGTGGCGTTTTTCTGCCCCACCCGGCAAATCTTCGTTTGCCCCCTGAATTCTACTCATTTTGTAATCCACAGGTTCTCCCCGCATAACTTCTCTAGCATCGGCCTCAAACCCATCCAATAATACGCATTTCCCAATTGCGATAAATGTACTCCATCATCTCTGAACAATGTCCCCTCATGTTCCGTAATATCCTCGTGCCTCCGCACCTTAATCCCTTGTGCCCAGCAAAATCCCCTCATTGCCTTATTCAACTTTTTCCGAGCCCGCTCAATGGCTCCATGATTGATTGCCCCTCTCCATACCCGCCTGGGTATAAACTCTGTCCATACCAGACATGTCCCCGCACAGGTTTTGCTTCAATAGCACCAAATCTTTTTACATAAATTGTATCAATGTGGGCCCTGATTGCCTCACCAAATCATTTTCTCCCAAGTGTATCAGCAACAAATCCGGGCATCCCCACTGCAGCAAATTCCCTGTAATATATGGTAGTACACTCCCCACCTCATTCCGCTCTTTCCCACCAACGCACTTCTTGGTGTCTGCTGGGCAGTCCCATTGATCTGCCGTATATCTGTTTCTCAGCGAATTTTGCCGCCCAATGTACGAATGAATGGCCGACCAGCCAAGTCACTGTCTTATCGTTCCTCTGTCCGGCCACACACCCTGTAAAGAAAAAACACTATAACAACTGTGATGTACTTCTAAACCCCCCCCACCCCTGGGTTTCATCATGGCCTAACATAGCGCTCGCAGCATCTGGATTTCCATCTACCTATTGCTTTAATCTTAGCCCAATCCCATCCTAAATGAGCTGCTGCTGTTGCTGCCCCGATCCTAAAGGAGTGCGTTCCAAAATCCCCTGCTTGCCGACCAGTCCTATCCAAAGCCGTCCTCAAAACCTGCAGGAACTGATAGCTAGTGGTTTTCTTCCCTGAAGCATGCACAACACCCCTGCTTCCCCCGCCTGTCCCCACTTTTGTTTGAAAACCATCCCCTCCTTCACTGGGCATGCTAGATCATCACCTCCTTTCTCCACCCATACCCACTTCCCTTTCCCTAACTGGTCCGTCTTGGACTTCCTGAGCCATATGCCCAATCTCCCTTGATGCATGACGATCTCCCTCTCCTTCACACCGCGGTCCTTGCCTATACCCAACAATTCAGATACCCTAAAAACCCCGAAAAACATCCACACCATACACCACCTGAAGAGTCCTGCTTCGTGTTCATCTGTGCCACATACTGGCAAAACATGCAAAAGTATTATTTTTTTTTTTTTTTTTTTTTATTATCCCACAGGTAATGGGCTCTCTTGCCTTACTTCCCTCCCCGGCCCTAAACCTGCCCCATCCCTTCAAAATTTTTTCAAGTAAATCATTCCGTGCTGGATCCGTACCGAAGAAAAGCTTCCCATAAAATGAGACACCTGTTAATTTCCCGCCTATCGTGGCCGGGGATAGCCCCTCCTTGATCAAATACAGCACAAAGCGTAAGGCCCGTGCTTCCAACGCTCAGACCCCTGAGCCCAGAAATTGCCCTCAAACTCTTCAAAAGATTGAAAGTCCAACCATGCCAGCCTGTAACTTTGCCGCGTAGAGACTGCCAAAGACATCTCCACCAACCCCGAGATCATCATGCCCCCCACTCCCAAATGTCTGCCGGGAACGTAATGTTGGACTGCTCCGCTCCTGGCGCCAGGTCGCGAAAACGCCGCCACTGCGAACGAGATAGGGAGTCTATAATCTCGTTGTATACCCCTGGTATGTGTGCAGCTTTAAAGATAACATTGAGAGATAAACATTGCAACATAAAATGACGCAAAAACCCAAAACTCTTAAATCCCTGGCTCTCTGTCTGTTTACCAATTCCTCTACTGTCATATTGTCCACCTGGAAAACTACCGTCCTGTTGGCCAGTTCCCATCCCCAGACTGCCAGTGCCACCAACAAAGGAAAAAACTCCAGAAACGCAATACTCCTCCCTTGTTGCAACCACTGCCGTGGCCATGTCTCCGCGCACCACCTACCGTCCCAGTAAATGCCAAAACCCGACGCGCGTGCTGCGTCTGAAAATATTTGAACTTGCCATACTGTGTCCGCATCTCCAAAACATTGGTACCCCATTAAATTTCTTCAGGAACATCTCCCATACCTTTATGTCCTCCCTCAGACCCAAAGAAACTCATCCTATGGTGAGGTAACACCGCCCCTGACATGGACAGTCCGAGTCTTCCACAAAAATACGTCTTCCCCTCCCTACTCTACAAGCACGGTTGAGATAACCTAGTAGTTTTTGTGTAGTCCGTAACTCCCTTTTGTGCCGAGTTCGCACAGATGCTAGGTATTCTAGTATTTCCTTCACTTTTGACGCTGGCAATCTTGCCACCATTAGCTCCGCATCTAGCTCAATGCCCAAAAAGGTCATGATTGACAGCGGGCCCTCTGTCTTTTCCGGTGCCAATGGCACTCCTGTCTGCTGCATTAGACTCTGGAAAGGCTGCCAAAGCCCGTCCACATGCCCCATATGCCGCTTCCCTTACAAACAGAAAATCATCCATATAGTGTGTCCCTGCTTCGTGGACGCTTGTTTTCACAACAAACCCACTGCAGAGAAGGTACTGAAAGTTTCAAATAGCACGCATGATATCGCGCAAACCATAGGTAGAACCCTGTCCACCTATATGGCTCCATCTAACTGCATGCCTAGCAGGTCGAAATCTGCTGGATGAATTGGTAACAGACGGAAAGCAGACTGTATATCGCATTTCGCCATCTCCGCTTTTAAACCGCACCTCAATACTAATTTTACTGCATCCTCCACAGACGCATAAATTACCTTGGTATCTTCCTGTGCGATAAAATCATTTACCAACGCCCCCTCAAGCCATGACAGATGATGTATAAGCCGGAATTCGCCTGGCGCTTTCTTAGGTACTACCCCTAGTGGGGATATCATCAATTGATCCGATGGCCAGTTGAGGAATGGACCTGCTATTCTCCCAAGTGTCACCTCTTTATCTATTTTGTCGCGTATTACTTGCGGCTGCTCTTTTGCAGACCGCAAATTGTCTGCCCATCGCCTCTGCCGAGGACCTTGATAACCTACCCTACCACCTTCTCGAAAACCCCATTCCAATTGTCTGGCCCTATTCTTGTCCGGGTACCTGTGCTGCCACGGCAACAAAAAACTTCTAACCTAACTGGTGTAGGCCCCTTTTGACGCAGGAGCACCTTGTGAGCCTCTTCCTCTTGTCGCCCTCCATTGCTCTGCTGGGCTGTTGAGGGAGAAACATTGTATGACTGGATGACGACCCCCGCACTTGGAGCAGTCATGTTTGACCTACACTGAGCCCTTGAACAGCAACCCTTGTTGAAGTTCCAACAAGCCCCTGTGTTACCCACCTGCGTTTTTTTTTTTTATTTTTTTTTTTTTGGTATTTCCCGCCCCTCCCAAGGCGGGGCGCGCCTGAAAGGGCTTATATGTTGCCGGCAAACCGCTCGCCGTATGAGTGGATGCCGCTGCCTGTGCTGACGCCATCCATTGCCTCCATCGCTCCGGATCCCCGTCCCCCATGGTTTCTCGGGGTTGATGCTCACCCGGGCCCTAAATTTCTCATCATAGTTTTGCCATGCAAAAACCCCCAAAATACATCTGGGCCTTTCTAATGATATCCATGTACTTGAATGGCGCTATGGCCCGGTCTGGGTATTTTTCGCAGTATATACTAGCAAAAATCAAAAAGTGCGGACATCCAGTTGTCCATGCGCGTCACCTTGCTAGCTACACCCCCGTCACCCCAGACTGACCACCATCTCCCCTTACCTCCAATTGGTTCATCCACGTACGCGGTGGTTGCCTTGTCATTCCGCCCCATGGCCTTGCTGGCCTCACACTTGACGGCCCTTCGGCCATGACGTCGTCCTGGAAAAGAAAAACAGAGGCAAGGGGTTGCGCCGCACTTGCGCCCCGCTCCCCCCCCCCCTTTCTTCACCCCGATCACATTCTCATCACGCAATTCTCCATCCTCCCAATCTCCTTCCTCTTCGTCATAGACCAATTCCAAATCATCTTCCTCTTCCCAACCTCCTTTGTTTTCCCTATACCCTTGAGATTTGGTCGCCGGTGGTTCTGTTGTACTTTGCCCCACATGGCGTCCGCCAACCTGCTGCTGTCCCCGTTCCCACGGTGTAGAGAAGGCCGCCGTAGACCCCTCTATTGCTTCGTTCCAACGCGCTTGGGCCGTGTTGCGCCCCGTTGGTACCCCTTTTACCTTGCCAACCTCTGACGTTGACATTGTGCTGCCTTTCCCCACATGGCCGCCTGAACCACTGGGGCTTCCCAAGCCAACCTGTCCTTCGGCCGCACCAGCCTCTTGAACCCTACCTTCTCCTGCCTGCGGTACCCAGACCCAGCTTCCTGCTCCAGCCCCTGCTGCCTGTACCCCCTTCCTGTCTGTGACTTCTCGTGCCGCCTCCCCATCTCCTCCCTGTCCCTGCATAATTTTGCCCACCTGGCCTCCGTTTTCGCCACGGCCCTGCGCTGCTCGCGAATTCTAGCTTCCAGGTCCCATGTGGACGGGCCTGCGCAGCCCGTTCCTGTGTCACCTGTACCCGGGTCCTGTGTGCCCTGCGACTCCCCCACGAACATTAGTGGGCTAAATGTGTTAGGGAACTCTGGCCGTACCTCTGTAGCCTGTTCTTGCCTCACTGGGACTTCATCCTTGTCCCCTTCAGAAACCTGTGAGTCGCATGTTGCGATTGCCGCCGCTACGCTGCTTGATGCGGCCCGCGTAGGACGTGTCATGCCCACCCAGGCCTGATCTAATACCCCTGGCCTAAGCAAGTCCGCCCATCAGGCCTCCCCCAGGACCCGGAGCGCCTCTGCATCATGAATGTTGGCCATGTCCCCCACTACACTGCCCTTGACCCTTCCTTCTTGAAAAAACCTAAAGAATGTATATATATATATGTTTTTTTTTTTTTTTTTTTTTTTAGGGGCCCCCAATGCTGTGACTCTAGTCCCTGTGGTGTGGCCCGTGTGTCCGTTACCTATATACATCTGCTGTGGGCTGCCGCGCCTCAGGCTCCCAGAAAATATACATATATATACATATATATATACATATACACATATATATATATTTTTTTTTTTTTTTTTTCTTTTTTTTTTTTTTAAAGGGCCCGCCCAGGCGCTGTGTTCTATGAGGGCCCTAGTGGCCTGGCCCTATTTAGGAACTTTGCGCCGCGTTTCTGACGCACGCGCGTGTCGTTGTGGGCCCCCGGCGTCTAAAAGCCGGTAATTATACCTAATCTGGCCGGGGGGGGGGGGCCTTAAAACCCCCGGCGTTGCCCGAGGCCGTCTCGTGGCCTGGAGCGCGTCCTCTCGTGCACCGCGTTGATGTCCGCGGTCACTTGAAAACAGGCCTTCACGCCTGTATCTACAAAATTATTTGTCTCCCTGCCTGAGCAGGGAGCGCCCCCGCGTCCTCAGAGGGCGCGCACCGGGGCGCTGCTGCGACCCGCGCCGACCGCAAAAACCTTGCACGCCGCCTCCGTGCCTTCCCTTGCACGGCCAGGGAAAAACCCCTGGCGTGCACACACTCCCGTCTCCCACCGAGGCCCCCCAAGGGGAAGGTGAAAGAGCCCGGGTGCCCTCCCCGATTCCCCCCGACACGCCTGACTAACCTGGCCTGGGCCCCGCCGCGAAATCCTCCCTACCAAAACTTCCTCCCTGTAATGGTCGGCCTGGAAAGAGGCCGACCCCACCCCTCTACCCCCTTTTAACCCATCCCTAACGCCCACCCCCACTTACCTGTCCGCCAATCCTGGCGCACCCGCGCCACTTCCTGTCGTCCCGAAAAGACCCGCGGAGAGACTAGAGCGAGTCTCTCTCTCCGCGGGCCCCCCCATTATTTGGAGTTAAATGCACGCAGGGCAGAGGTCGAAACATCTGCCACTTTGTGGTTTATGTCCCGTATCCGCCCAACCCTAATACGGACCGCAAAGCCTGGTGCAACTCTCCTAGCCCATGCAATACTAGGCGTGGTCTTTGCTGATTCCGTGGACCTGCCTAGTGGGGGCATTCTCCCTCTCGCTTCCCTGCGACCGCACTATCACGCCCTGGCCGCCCTTTACCCCGAGCCAACGGCTGAGGCTTCCGGTGTCTCCGCGGAATATCGTGGCTGCTGTTATCAGTTCCATGTTCATCCTGCCAGGCTCCGCTGGGCTCGGGTCCAAAACACCAGTGCAGTCACGAGCCCGACTTCCGCTCGGCGCAGTTTGCTTTCTAACGAACTTTTTAGAGAAAGAAAAGAGGGCGGGCGGGGTCGTGGTCACATAGAGCAATGTCTAGCAGCGGCGACTCAGATGGGACCTAATCTCCGAGTCCTCGCACTGCTCACCTGGGCCCCGGTGTTACGGCAGGGGTGGCGGCGGGTTAGAGCGAGGACAAAGCAGCCGCCAGCCTCTTGGCGCCCTTTGTGTTTTTTTGTGAATCTGGGGCACGGCCTGTGTACTCGCAGATCTGGTGAGATTAGCCGCTTCAGCACCTGCCCTGGCTGGCGCAGTAGGCCGCCTGCATACTTTTATCACCCGGAGAGGGAGGGGCAAGGGGTTGCGACTCTCACCTGCTCCACTTAGACCTGCCAGAAGGGTCTTTGTTAGCCTGACCGCAAATGCAAGCTGTGTATATTCTTTGCATGCCTATGTGTGTGCTTTTTCTGTCTCCATCTTTTGGTGCTTGTCATTTTGGGTCATTTTATGCTCTCAGTCTTGGCTGTCGGAATGAGACACCTACAAAGAGGCGGAGAGGGCCTTTGTTATCCTGACATTCAGTGCAGTGCTATTCACGCTGTGTGTGTTCTGTGCATGCCTGTTTGCGCGTGTTTTTTGTCATCATATTTTGATGGTTGTCATTTTGTGTACGTATACCTGTGTGTCTTGTATTTGTCTTGTGTGTGCCTCTGCACGCCCTAGCACTTCTCAGCCTCTCCTCAGCCCTATACAGCACAGGATGACCAGAAAAAAAATCTTTTCATCTCTTCTACCCTCCCCCGGAGTCCACACTCCGTCAACTGTAGGGCAAATTGTGATAGATAAGAGAATCCCTTCACAGTGAGGTCTACTAAATACCACAACGTGTGTATACACTTGTTGGTGCATACTATTGTTTTTCTCTGGTTCTGTTTGTTCCTTGTGGTGCCTGCATGTATGCTTTTTTGCGTGTTTGTGTTGTTGTTGTGTGTACATAGCCTGTATGTAGTATCTTTTTATGTGATAACATTGGAGTTATGATTTTCCTATTTTTTTGTCTCTGTTATTGTACTAGTGTGTTATGTGTCTGTACGCTGCATACTGCACGGTGCACTCTGCTGTCTCTCACATGAAGGCTTCCAAGGCAAGACCTCGTCTACAGGTTCGAGGGCAACCCTCAACAGCCAACTCACAGCAGATAATTCCACTTGCGACTGCCTGTGATGAGTAAAGCCAAAGGCAATGTACTCGCTTCAAATACAGTGCTCGTTTGCTGTTACAGGATTGTAGGGCCATGGGCAATGTACTTGCCTGGACTACAGCGTCGTTTTGCTGTCACTACACACTGTTGTGAATTGACGAAATGTGTGTAAATAATTCTTCTGAATGTGCATTATGTCATGTCAGATACTGTGGTATTTCTTGGTATGTTGGTTAGATGATCTGATTATGAATCGCTGTGATATCCAGTCCTCAAGCATATCTCAGTTTAAAACAAGCATTGGCAAAGCTAGTCCTGTTCGCTTTTGTTTTATGCTCCTTGATGCAGATGTACTTATTGATCCCTCATAAATATTAACAGAGCTACTTGCACCTGCGCTGACAGAACAACAGGCGCACGGGGCACCCGTACATTAGATCACTAGAATCCATGGTATGCTGCATCACAGGGCGTGCCCTTTAGATACCCAGTTTGTCTTTGGAGTCTCTTTGGTATAATTATGCATGTGCAGCAATGTAATGTAGTACTGCATCTTTCTACAACTGACATGTCACTTGGGTCTGAATGATCCCTTGATGTATGCTAAACACCATGTGTACAGTCCTTGGCTTCCCTTTTACATATCTGTGGTACCAGATGTGTTAGTCCAGTAGAGTAAATTAAAGTAAACCAAGACTGCAAATCCCAAAATGAGATCATCTTTTAAAAACAGACCTAGAAATAAAAACATAGGCCCTCATTTTAACCTCGGTGGTCTTTTTAAAAGACCGCCGAGATTACTCCGGGCTGAAGACTGCCAGTGGTGCTGGTCTCCCGCCCACCGTATCATGACTGCTGGCAGCCCTCCACCTTTTTTCGGACGGAGAGCCGCCAGCAGCCATACTGGCGGTCGTCGGTGAAGTGGAGGCTGCTCCACCTCCACCACCACATCATCAGAACACCGCCCACCGAATCATGTCCCAGGATTCGGCGTGGCAGTGTTCTGGTGACGGGGTGCTGGCGGCGGAGTAGCCCCCATGGATCTCGTTCCCTCCTGGAGGATCACCGGACCAGTCCGTTAGGGGAGGGGGGTGGGGGGTGTTGTGTGTTGTGTGTGTGCATGGGGGTGGGGGTGTGCGTGTGAGTGTGTAGAGGGGTTGTGTGAATGCGTGTATGCATGCAGGGGGTGTGTTGTGTGTATGGGAAATGTGTGCATATATGTGTGCGTGTATGTGCATGAGTGGTGTGAGCATGCATGTAGGGGGGTGGCGGTGTGTGTGGATATTTCTGTGGGGGGTGGGGAGGGGGTCCTGCCACCTTTGAGGGGTGGTAGGGGGGTCGTGGGTGTTGGGGGAGGACTTGAGGAGGGGGGAGGGGGAGACCCCTATCAGTGCCAGGGAACGAATTCCCTGGCACTGTTAGTGCCTACCGCCATGGATTTCGTGGCAGTACAAAACCCCATGAAGTCCATGCTGGTATGCAGGGTCCTGATACCGCCGGCGGTCTAGTGACGGCCGCCGGGCTGGAGACCGAAGTCTCCAGCCCAGCGGTCGTTACCACCCTGGCGGTCGCAATGTAGTAACCACCATGGTTGTAATTCAGTTTTTTTTTCCGCCAGCCTGTTGGCGGTATTACCGCCACTTATACACTGATCGCCGAGGTTGTAATGAGGGCCATAGTGTTAGGGCCTATCGGCACTCTACTTACCATGGAGTCTGCATTCACTCACTGTATTAGGTCTTATTGCCTCAGCGGTGTGGAATTCCTATAGCCAGACGCCTAAGGACATATTTTTTGGGGTCAAGGATAACACGTTTTCAAGTTTATTTTGTCCTTGGGACAAGTAGCCCCAATCCCCTGCAGCACAAACCCTTTGGCTGCCAATTTACAGTACCCCACATTAAAGAGCAGGGAAAGGAATTGTCTGCAGTTCAGATAATGTCTCCATATGTTAATGCTATTCAAAATTATAATTAAGGTTCATTATTGCAAAGTTTTTATTATTAGGGTGGGAGTTCTAAATAAATGTAAGCTCGTACTGCACTACTGCCAGTGGTTCCAATAAAACAATATGTATACATATTTGCGAAGTTTCAAATATGAGGCTACATATAATTCTCCCAGAATGCTCTCTGATTCAGTGCAATTGTTTGTAGGAGCTTGAATGCAAGATTGATGATTTTTTGCTTTCAAAATTAAATGTTCACAAAAAATGCAACCTAGGAGGGAAAAACATTCTGCTAAACCTCTGCGAAATTTAGATACCATTTCTTTAAAGCATCATTTAATAAAATGTGTTTATGCTTTAAAAAAATATTCATAATGGGAACCAGTTTCAACAATGGCAAACAAGCATTAGCAAAGCTAATAAGTCCAGTATTGGTGGTCAGCCTTTTGGTTTTGTAAATGCGTGTCTGTTTTGACATGGCTTTTGTAAAACTTTATTGTTGTGGGAGCTGCTGGACCCTCACCATTGTAACACATATTAAAAAAAGCAAACATATTTTTTAGTTGCAATAAGCACACATTGCCACAGTAGTTCCTGGCACTGACCAAAACTACTGGTGTGCCGGTATGCTCCTTGTGAAAGAGCAGATTGAGACCATTGTAATGTTACATGAATTTATAGTGCTTGAAACTTGTCACTTGTGAGTGTATCCTGGCGCTGAGTAGGAGTGGGTGCTGAAGGTAGGACCAGATACAGTGAAGCGAAGCCGATAGATGGGTAGAGTGCTATATAATTTTAATAAAATAAAAGGTCTTGGTTAACTCCAGACCTTACTAGGTGCCCAATTCTTAAAGAAAGTCACAAAAGTGCGCCCATGGCATGTGTCTTTGCATTAGTGCAGATTTGTGTATTTCATGAATTCACAAGAATTTAGAAAAGTAGACCAGGAAATCGTAGTCCTAGAAAATATTTGTGAAGTGTATTTTAGCATGAGCAAATATGCAGCTGTAGATATGCTCATGTGAAAATCTGTTGAGCGTTTACAAGTTCACTATCCCTTTAACCACTTTTTTCCCAAACCTGGAAGACGTTAATTCTGACCGTTGGCACAAGTAAATTTCCAACCTTTCTCAATATGAGAAATGATTAGAGAACAGCTAGTGAAAACCCTTAAAAACATGCAAGTTAATAGGTTTGCACAGACTTAAAAAGGCATTCCAGCCTTGGAACTATTGCTTACAGCCACCTCCCACCCCAGTATGTAGATCTGCGGAAAGGTGACAAATAAAGGAATTGTTAGTATTCAAGTCCTACTGTAGTACGAGCCCTGGAATAATCAGAGAGGTGCTTATCAGAGCTCTAATATGAGATTGTTGCCATAATTTGATGCCACACTACACAGCACCAAAGGGACAAGCAGATTCTTTTACAGGACAAGTAGACTTATGAAGCAATCTGTCCCATGGACAAGTCACTTTTTTGTTAAATTCCACACCCCTGTTGCATACACAAAATATACATTTGATGTGTCCCATTTCACTTGTTTTAAATTTTCTGCTTGCTAAGAAATGAGAGTCCTGTCTGCCATATTGCAAGTGCATTGTATTTTATGGAACTTAATATAGAGCGGATGGGATATCCATCATATTTGTGATAGGGTATCCTGTCTGACAAACTCTAAGTCAGGCCCCAAATGTTTTTCATATTGGCATTTTCATCAGTGTAGAAGAATACCCTCCAAATCGGTTTCAGGAATTATTTGACTGTGACAGCTGTCAACAACCCTTTTCATTATCCTGAGCTTTAATTTCTCAGCGAACAAGAAGTTACCCATCCAATACATATTTTAATGGAATATGAAAAAAGGACCTGCAAAACATCTTTGAAATTGAAGACCTCTTTCAGTCAGGCAATTGGGAGATATAAAGACAAACCTTTACAGAAGGCCCATCCTCAATGTGTTGGTGAAGACAGTCCAACCAATTAAATAATTAGATGCTACATTAGTATGGGACACCAACTAAGCCCCACAAATCAATAATTATGGCCAATATTTACTACTGCTTTGGATAGGGTTTGTGTTACTTTTGTAGCGCAAATCCAATTCAAAGTGTTAAGGCTAATTTACTATTCAATGCAAATCTAAACGTTGGATGGCATCCCAAAGTAATAGACTGTTGCATAGTGCAGTGCCTTGCATTACTTTGAGCCAAAGGCATGTTCCAAGGCTGGTGCATGGGCGCAGTCCCATGCAGCCAGCAATGGGTTTTGGCCTAAATCCCTAACTACAAATCGTAGACTGGGATATGTGCCAACATCCTATTCCTCCTCCAAGCAGGCACAACATGGATAAAACAAAACATTTCTTCTTGTGCTTGCTTAGAGGAGGAGTACTATTTTGGCTCATATCCCTGTCTGATTGTTTGTCGTTCTCCTTTTTCCTACTTTGTATGGGTTTTCCATGGGACAGCACACATACAAAGTGGGAGAAGCCTTAACGCATCATTTATGTACTGGAAAGAGGTGCATTTCAATATAAAAGCTATGGTTTAGAGAATACACACACCCTTGCAATATGGCGCTACAGAGATACAGCACTTTCTCTCTCCCTTTCATGCAATGGAGCACAGCGTTAGTTGCTTCACTGCATTGCATGATTTTTTTTAGTAAATCTGGCCAGACTTTTTCATATTCTGTTTTGCTTCTCCAGTTACACAGCCTAAAATTCTGTACAGCACATTTGAGTCACTTATTCTTATATCTGCAAAACATTTGACCTGTATTCAGAAAGTGCCAATCAGCCAATAAATATCTAAACTAATTACAAATATAAACAAAACATGGATGTGAAGTGTGCCTAGGTAGGGTGCGAATATAAACAAAAACAAACAAACATAAAAATATTAAAAAAACATGGATGTAAAGTGCACTTAGGTAGGGCGCTTTTCCACACACTGTCACGCAGTCTGTCAGGTCCCTGTAACTTGTGCATTGTATCATTGCTTTTAACATTGCTGTGCTTTTGCTTACTTTGCTGATTTTTAGCGGAATTTTGGATTTGGGGACCGGGGCCTTTTAATTATCTTTTTGGGAGCTAGCACATGTTTACGTGCGGTTCCCCGCTTTGGTGGCCATCTTGTAAGTGATGCGTGGCCTTGCGGTTCAGCGCTCTAGCTCCCGGGTAGACCTTACTTAGGATGGCCGGTGAGTGGACGAGCAGCGCCTAGCCAGAGTGCTTTTCCAAACACTGTCACGTCTGTCAGGACACTGTAAGTTGTGCATTGTATCATAGCTTTTGACATTGCTGTGTTTTTAATTACTTTGCTGATTTTTGGGGGTAATTTTGGCTTTAATTTGGGGGACCCAGGGTCTTTTAATTTTCTTTTCGGGAACTAGCAGGTGTTCAAGTGCTGTGCCCTGCTTTGGTGGCCATCTTGTGAGTAACGCGTGGCCTTGCGAGTCAGCGCTCTAACTCCAGGCTAGATAGCCTTATTTACAAAGGCCTGGGAATGGACACGCTCCGATGGCGCACCAAAGGCAAGTTTGTCTGCGCCCATATATAACTAACCGGGGCCAGTCGGAGAAGCGAGTGTACACTGCAGAGTTTTTAAAATCACTGCGACCAGCTTGTAATACAAACTATCAGGTTCTTAATCCTTGGGTGAGTCTTTTAACCTTTAACTGGTGTGACTTTGTCTGTTTTAATTCCGTTCATTGTGCTGACGTTCATGTGCCACAACAAACTTCTGTCTATTGCTCATTAGCAGAGAATTATGCCGGTCTACCTAATGTTGAGTCTTCAGGTGGGCATTGTTACACTGAGGTATTCCACTTCTTCAGCTTAAATTGCTGCTCCCTCAGTAAACACCAACAATATTTATTCAATTTCTTATGCAATAACAATCCTGATGCCTTGTTCCTCACTGAGACCTGGCTAAATGGTGGATCATTACCAGATATAATTGCAGGACTTTCTGCCAACTTTTCTTTAGTTCGGTTGGATAGAAATGATTGGAGAGGTAGAGGAATTGCCATTATTTAAAAAAAAAAGATTATAAATGTAAAATCGGAAAATTCCAGGCCCCTGACAGTGAAGCCTTGCTTTTTACATTGTTTCTTATACACACATTTACGTCATTGGGGGCTTTGAATTATAGTCCCCAGGAAATGCAGGCAATTGGTGCCCTCCTCTTCCTGATTTATGGGTGCTGTAGGAAGTTGGCTCTGTATGTGCTATTTCAAAGTAAGGAATAGCATGCACAGAGTCCAAGGGTTCCCCTTAGAGGTAAGATAGTGGCAAAAAGAGATAATACCAATGCTCTATTTTGTGGTAGTGTGGTCGAGCAGTAGGCTTATCCAAGGAGTAGTGTTAAGCATTTGTTGTACATACACATAGACAATAAATGAGGTACACACACTCAGAGACAAATCCAGCCAATAGGTTTTTATATAGAAAAATATCTTTTCTTAGTTTATTTTAAGAACCACAGGTTCAAATTCTACATGTAATATCTCATTCGAAAGGTATTGCAGGTAAGTACTTTAGGAACTTCAAATCATCAAACTTGCATGTATACTTTTCAAGTTATTCACAAATAGCTGTTTTAAAAGTAGACACTTAGTGCAATTTTCACAGTTCCTAGGGGAGGTAAGTATTTGTTAGGTTAACCAGGTAAGTAAGACACTTACAGGGCTTAGTTCTTGGTCCAAGGTAGCCCACCGTTGGGGGTTCAGAGCAACCCCAAAGTCACCACACCAGCAGCTCAGGGCCGGTCAGGTGCAGAGTTCAAAGTGGTGCCCAAAACACCTAGGCTAGAATGGAGAGAAGGGGGTGCCCCGGTTCCGGTCTGCTTGCAGGTAAGTACCCGCGTCTTCGGAGGGCAGACCAGGGGGGTTTTGTAGGGCACCGGGGGGGACACAAGTCCACACAGAAATTTCACCCTCAGCAGCGCGGGGGCGGCCGGGTGCGGTGTCGAAACAAGCGTCGGGTTCGCAATGTTAGTCTATGAGAGATCTCGGGATCTCTTCAGCGCTGCAGGCAGGCAAGGGGGGGGTTCCTCGGGGAAACCTCCACTTGGGCAAGGGAGAGGGACTCCTGGGGGTCACTTCTCCAGTGAAAGTCCGGTCCTTCAGGTCCTGGGGGCTGCGGGTGCAGGGTCTCTCCCAGGCGTCGGGACTTTGGATTCAAAGAGTCGCGGTCAGGGGAAGCCTCGGGATTCCCTCTGCAGGCGGCGCTGTGGGGGCTCAGGGGGGACAGGTTTTGGTACTCACAGTATCAGAGTAGTCCTGGGGTCCCTCCTGAGGTGTCGGGTCTCCACCAGCCGAGTCGGGGTCGCCGGGTGCAGTGTTGCAAGTCTCACGCTTCTTGCGGGGAGCTTGCAGGGTTCTTTAAAGCTGCTGGAAACAAAGTTGCAGCCTTTCTTGGAGCAGGTCCGCTGTCCTCGGGAGTTTCTTGTCTTTTCGAAGCAGGGGCAGTCCTCAGAGGATGTCGAGGTCGCTGGTCCCTTCGGAAGGCGTCGCTGGAGCAGGATCTTTGGAAGGCAGGAGACAGGCCGGTGAGTTTCTGGAGCCAAGGCAGTTGTCGTCTTCTGGTCTTCCGCTGCAGGGGTTTTCAGCTGGGCAGTCCTTCTTCTTGTAGTTGCAGGAATCTAATTTTCTATGGTTCAGGGTAGCCCTTAAATACTAAATTTAAGGGCGTGTTTAGGTCTGGGGGGTGAGTAGCCAATGGCTACTAGCCCTGAGGGTGGGTACACCCTCTTTGTGCCTCCTCCCAAGGGGAGGGGGTCACAATCCTAACCCTATTGGGGGAATCCTCCATCTGCAAGATGGAGGATTTCTATAAGTTAGAGTCACTTCAGCTCAGGACACCTTAGGGGCTGTCCTGACTGGCCAGTGACTCCTCCTTGTTTTTCTCATTATTTTCTCCGGCCTTGCCGCCAAAAGTGGGGCCTGGCCGGAGGGGGCGGGCAACTCCACTAGCTGGAGTGTCCTGCTGGGTTGGCACAAAGGAGGTGAGCCTTTGAGGCTCACCGCCAGGTGTGACAATTCCTGCCTGGGGGAGGTGTTAGCATCTCGACCCAGTGCAGGCTTTGTTACTGGCCTCAGAGTGACAAAGGCACTCTCCCCATGGGGCCAGCAACATGTCTCGGTTTGTGGCAGGCTGCTAAAACTAGTCAGCCTACACAGATAGTCGGTTAAGTTTCAGGGGGCACCTCTAAGGTGCCCTCTGGGGTGTATTTTACAATAAAATGTACACTGGCATCAGTGTGCATTTATTGTGCTGAGAAGTTTGATACCAAACTTCCCAGTTTTCAGTGTAGCCATTATGGTGCTGTGGAGTTCGTGTTTGACAGACTCCCAGACCATATACTCTTATGGCTACCCTGCACTTACAATGTCTAAGGTTTTGTTTAGACACTGTAGGGGTACCATGCTCATGCACTGGTACCCTCACCTATGGTATAGTGCACCCTGCCTTAGGGCTGTAAGGCCTGCTAGAGGGGTGTCTTACCTATACTGCATAGGCAGTGAGAGGCTGGCATGGCACCCTGAGGGGAGTGCCATGTCGACTTACTCGTTTTGTCCTCACTAGCACACACAAGATGGCAAGCAGAGTGTCTGTGCTGAGTGAGAGGTCTCCAGGGTGGCATAAGACATGCTGCAGCCCTTAGAGACCTTCCTTGGCATCAGGGCCCTTGGTACTAGAAGTACCAGTTACAAGGGACTTATCTGGATGCCAGGGTCTGTCAATTGTGGATACAAAAGTACAGGTTAGGGAAAGAACACTGGTGCTGGGGCCTGGTTAGCAGGCCTCAGCACACTTTCAATTGTAAACATAGCATCAGCAAAGGCAAAAAGTCAGGGGGCAACCATGCCAAGGAGGCATTTCCTTACACAACCCCCCCCCAAACGAAAGAGGATGAGACTAACCTTTCCCAAGAGAGTCTTCATTTTCTAAGTGGAAGAACCTGGAAAGGCCATCTGCATTGGCATGGGCAGTCCCAGGTCTGTGTTCCACTATAAAGTCCATTCCCTGTAGGGAGATGGACCACCTCAACAGTTTAGGATTTTCACCTTTCATTTGCATCAGCCATTTGAGAGGTCTGTGGTCAGTTTGAACTAGGAAGTGAGTCCCAAAGAGGTATGGTCTCAGCTTCTTCAGGGACCAAACCACAGCAAAGGCCTCCCTCTCAATGGCACTCCAACGCTGCTCCCTGGGGAGTAACCTCCTGCTAATGAAAGCAACAGGCTGGTCAAGGCCATCATCATTTGTTTGGGACAAAACTGCCCCTATCCCATGTTCAGAGGCATCAGTCTGCACAATGAACTGCTTAGAATAATCTGGAGCTTTGAGAACTGGTGCTGAGCACATTGCTTGTTTCAGGGTGTCAAAAGCCTGTTGGCATTCCACAGTCCAGTTCACTTTCTTGGGCATTTTCTTGGAGGTGAGTTCAGTGAGGGCTGTCACAATGGATCCATATCCCTTCACAAACCTCCTGTAATACCCAGTCAAGCCAAGGAATGCCCTGACTTGAGTCTGGGTTTTTGGAGCTACCCAGTCCAGAATAGTCTGGATCTTGGGTTGGAGTGGCTGAACTTGGCCTCCACCTACAAGGTGGCCCAAGTAAACCACAGTTCCCTGCCCTATCTGGCATTTGGATGCCTTGATAGAGAGGCCTGCAGATTGCAGAGCCTTCAAAACCTTCTTCAGGTGGACCAGGTGATCCTGCCAGGTGGAGCTAAAGACAGCAATATCATCAAGATAAGCTGTGCTAAAGGACTCCAAGCCAGCAAGGACTTGATTCACCAACCTTTGGAAGGTGGCAGGGGCATTCTTTAAACCAAAGGGCATAACAGTAAACTGATAATGCCCATCAGGTGTGGAGAATGCTGTCTTTTCTTTTGCTCCAGGTGCCATTTTTATTTGCCAGTACCCTGCTGTCAAGTCAAAGGTACTTAGAAATTTGGCAGCACCTAATTTATCAATGAGCTCATCAGCTCTTGGAATTGGATGGGCATCTGTTTTGGTGACAGAATTGAGCCCTCTGTAGTCCACACAAAACCTCATCTCTTTCTTTCCATCTTTGGTGTGAGGTTTGGGGACTAAGACCACTGGGCTAGCCCAGGGGCTGTCAGAGCGCTCAATTACTCCCAATTCCAGCATCTTGTGGACTTCCACCTTGATGCTTTCTTTAACATGGTCAGATTGTCTAAAGATTTTGTTCTTGACAGGCATGCTGTCTCCTGTGTCCACATCATGGGTACACAGGTGTGTCTGACCAGGGGTTAAGGAGAAGAGTTCAGGAAACTGTTGTAGGACTCTCCTACAATCAGCTTGCTGTTGGCCAGAGAGGGTGTCTGAGTAGATCACTCCATCTACTGTACCATCTTTTGGGTCTGATGACAGAAGATCAGGGAGAGGCTCACTCTCTGCCTCCTGATCCTCATCTGTTACCATCAACAGATTGACATCAGCCCTGTCGTGGAAGAGCTTAAGGCGGTTTACATGGATCACCCTCTTGGGGCTCCTGCTTGTGCCCAGGTCCACCAAGTAGGTGACCTGACTCTTCCTCTCTAGTACTGGGTAAGGGCCACTCCATTTGTCCTGGAGTGCCCTGGGAGCCACAGGCTCCAGAACCCAGACTTTCTGCCCTGGTTGGAACTCAACCAGTGCAGCCTTTTGGTCATACCAAAACTTCTGGAGCTGTTGGCTGGCCTCAAGGTTTTTGGTTGCCTTTTCCATGTACTCTGCCATTCTAGAGCGAAGGCCAAGTACATAGTCCACTATGTCCTGTTTAGGCTCATGGAGAGGTCTCTCCCAGCCTTCTTTGACAAGGGCAAGTGGTCCCCTTACAGGATGACCAAACAGAAGTTCAAAGGGTGAGAATCCTACTCCCTTCTGGGGCACCTCTCTGTAAGCGAAAAGCAGACATGGCAAGAGGACATCCCATCTCCTTTTGAGCTTTTCTGGGAGCCCCATGATCATGCCTTTTAATGTCTTGTTGAATCTCTCAACCAAGCCATTAGTTTGTGGATGGTATGGTGTAGTGAATTTATAAGTCACTCCACACTCATTCCACATGTGCTTTAGGTATGCTGACATGAAGTTGGTACCTCTGTCAGACACCACCTCCTTAGGGAAACCCACTCTGGTAAAGATACCAATGAGGGCCTTGGCTACTGCAGGGGCAGTAGTCGACCTAAGGGGAATAGCTTCAGGATACCTGGTAGCATGATCCACTACTACCAGGATATACATATTTCCTGAGGCTGTGGGAGGTTCTAGTGGACCAACTATGTCCACACCCACTCTTTCAAAGGGAACCCCCACCACTGGAAGTGGAATGAGGGGGGCCTTTGGATGCCCACCTGTCTTACCACTGGCTTGACAGGTGGGGCAGGAGAGGCAAAACTCCTTAACCATGTTGGACATATTGGGCCAGTAGAAGTGGTTGACTAACCTCTCCCACGTCTTGGTTTGTCCCAAATGTCCAGCAAGGGGAATGTCATGGGCCAATGTTAGGATGAACTTCCTGAACAGCTGAGGCACTACCACTCTCCTAGTGGCACCAGGTTTGGGGTCTCTGGCCTCAGTGTACAGGAGTCCATCTTCCCAATAGACCCTATGCGTTCCATTTTTCTTGCCTTTGGACTCTTCAGCAGCTTGCTGCCTAAGGCCTTCAAGAGAGGGACAGGTTTCTTGTCCCTTACACAGCTCCTCCCTTGAGGGTCCCCCTGGGCCTAAGAGCTCAACCTGATAAGGTTCAAGCTCCAAAGGCTCAGTTCCCTCAGAGGGCAGAACTTCTTCCTGAGAAGAGAGGTTCCCTTTCTTTGGCTGTGTTGTGGTTGGTTTCCCAACTGACTTTCCTGTTCTCTTGGTAGGCTGGGCCATTCTTCCAGACTCCCGCTCTACTTGTTCACCCTGTGCCTTGCATTGTGCTCTTGTTTTCACACACACCAGTTCAGGGATACCCAGCATTGCTGCATGGGTTTTTAGTTCTACCTCAGCCCATGCTGAGGACTCCAGGTCATTTCCAAGCAGACAGTCCACTGGGATATTTGAGGAGACCACCACCTGTTTCAGGCCCTTGACCCCTCCCCATTCTAAAGTAACCATTGCCATGGGATGTACTTTTCTCTGATTGTCTGCGTTGGTGACTGTGTAAGTTTTTCCAGTCAGGTATTGGCCAGGGGAAACCAGTTTCTCTGTCACCATGGTGACACTGGCACCTGTATCCCTCAGGCCCTCTATTCTAGTCCCATTAATTAAGAGTTGCTGTCTGTATTTTTGCATGTTAGGCGGCCAGACAGCTAGTGTGGCTAAATCCACCCCACCCTCAGAAACTAGAGTAGCTTCAGTGTGGACCCTGATTTGCTCTGGGCACACTGTTGATCCCACTTGGAGACTAGCCATACCAGTGTTACCTGGATGGGAGTTTGGAGTGGAACCTTTCTTGGGACAGGCCTTGTCTCCAGTTTGGTGTCCATGCTGTTTACAGCTATGACACCAGGCCTTTTTGGGATCAAAGTTTTTACCCTTGTACCCATTGTTTTGTGAAGAGGCTCTGGGCCCACCCTCCTGTGCAGGTTTTTGGGGGCCTGTAGAAGACTCTTTACTATTTTTAGTTTTGGTTGTCTCATCACCCTTCCCCTGGGGAGTCTTTGTGACCCCTTTCTTTTGGTCACCCCCTGTTGAAGTCTTGGACACCCTTGTCTTGACCCAATGGTCCGCCTTCTTTCCCAATTCTTGGGGAGAAATTGGTCCTAGGTCTACCAGATGCTGATGCAGTTTATCATTGAAACAATTACTTAACAGGTGTTCTTTCACAAATAAATTGTACAGCCCATCATAATTACTTACACCACTGCCTTGAATCCAACCATCTAGTGTTTTCACTGAGTAGTCAACAAAGTCAACCCAGGTCTGGCTCGAGGATTTTTGAGCCCCCCTGAACCTAATCCTGTACTCCTCAGTGGAGAATCCAAAGCCCTCAATCAGGGTACCCTTCATGAGGTCATAAGATTCTGCATCTTTTCCAGAGAGTGTGAGGAGTCTATCCCTACACTTTCCAGTGAACATTTCCCAAAGGAGAGCACCCCAGTGAGATCTGTTCACTTTTCTGGTTACACAAGCCCTCTCAAAAGCTGTGAACCACTTGGTGATGTCATCACCATCTTCAAATTTTGTCACAATCCCTTTGGGGATTTTTAACATGTCAGGAGAATCTCTGACCCTATTTATATTGCTGCCACCATTGATGGGTCCTAGGCCCATCTCTTGTCTTTCCCTTTCTATGGCTAGGAGCTGTCTCTCTAAAGCCAATCTTTTGGCCATCCTGGCTAACAGGAGGTCATCTTCACTGAGAGCATCCTCAGTGATTTCAGAAATGTGGGACCCTCCTGTGAGGGACTCACTATTTCTGACTAACACAGTTGGAGACAGGACTTGAGGGGTCCTGTTCTCCCTATTTAGGACTGGAGGAGGGACATTGGCCTCCAAGTCACTAATTTCTTCCTCTGTGATGTCATCATCAGAGGGGTTGGCTTTTTCAAACTCTGCCAACAGCTCCTGGAGCTGAATTTTGGTAGGTCTGGAGCCAATGGTTATTTTTTTGATATTACAGAGAGACCTTAGCTCCCTCATCTTAAGATGGAGGTAAGGTGTGGTGTCGAGTTCCACCACCTGCATCTCTGTATCAGACATTATTCTGCTAAGAGTTGGAATACTTTTTAAAGAATCTAAAACTGTTTCTAGAATCTAATTTCAAACTTTTAACAAACTTTTAAACTCTAAAAGACAATGCTAAACAGGGACTTAACACACAAGGCCCTAGCAGGACTTTTAAGAATTTAGAAAAATTTCAAATTGCAAAAATGAATTTCTAATGACAATTTTGGAATTTGTCGTGTGATCAGGTATTGGCTGAGACTGTTGCATAGTGCAGTGCCTTGCATTACTTTGAGCCAAAGGCATGTTCCAAGGCTGGTGCATGGGCGCAGTCCCATGCAGCCAGCAATGGGTTTTGGCCTAAATCCCTAACTACAAATCGTAGACTGGGATATGTGCCAACATCCTATTCCTCCTCCAAGCAGGCACAACATGGATAAAACAAAACATTTCTTCTTGTGCTTGCTTAGAGGAGGAGTACTATTTTGGCTCATATCCCTGTCTGATTGTTTGTCGTTCTCCTTTTTCCTACTTTGTATGGGTTTTCCATGGGACAGCACACATACAAAGTGGGAGAAGCCTTAACGCATCATTTATGTACTGGAAAGAGGTGCATTTCAATATAAAAGCTATGGTTTAGAGAATACACACACCCTTGCAATATGGCGCTACAGAGATACAGCACTTTCTCTCTCCCTTTCATGCAATGGAGCACAGCGTTAGTTGCTTCACTGCATTGCATGATTTTTTTTAGTAAATCTGGCCAGACTTTTTCATATTCTGTTTTGCTTCTCCAGTTACACAGCCTAAAATTCTGTACAGCACATTTGAGTCACTTATTCTTATATCTGCAAAACATTTGACCTGTATTCAGAAAGTGCCAATCAGCCAATAAATATCTAAACTAATTACAAATATAAACAAAACATGGATGTGAAGTGTGCCTAGGTAGGGTGCGAATATAAACAAAAACAAACAAACATAAAAATATTAAAAAAACATGGATGTAAAGTGCACTTAGGTAGGGCGCTTTTCCACACACTGTCACGCAGTCTGTCAGGTCCCTGTAACTTGTGCATTGTATCATTGCTTTTAACATTGCTGTGCTTTTGCTTACTTTGCTGATTTTTAGCGGAATTTTGGATTTGGGGACCGGGGCCTTTTAATTATCTTTTTGGGAGCTAGCACATGTTTACGTGCGGTTCCCCGCTTTGGTGGCCATCTTGTAAGTGATGCGTGGCCTTGCGGTTCAGCGCTCTAGCTCCCGGGTAGACCTTACTTAGGATGGCCGGTGAGTGGACGAGCAGCGCCTAGCCAGAGTGCTTTTCCAAACACTGTCACGTCTGTCAGGACACTGTAAGTTGTGCATTGTATCATAGCTTTTGACATTGCTGTGTTTTTAATTACTTTGCTGATTTTTGGGGGTAATTTTGGCTTTAATTTGGGGGACCCAGGGTCTTTTAATTTTCTTTTCGGGAACTAGCAGGTGTTCAAGTGCTGTGCCCTGCTTTGGTGGCCATCTTGTGAGTAACGCGTGGCCTTGCGAGTCAGCGCTCTAACTCCAGGCTAGATAGCCTTATTTACAAAGGCCTGGGAATGGACACGCTCCGATGGCGCACCAAAGGCAAGTTTGTCTGCGCCCATATATAACTAACCGGGGCCAGTCGGAGAAGCGAGTGTACACTGCAGAGTTTTTAAAATCACTGCGACCAGCTTGTAATACAAACTATCAGGTTCTTAATCCTTGGGTGAGTCTTTTAACCTTTAACTGGTGTGACTTTGTCTGTTTTAATTCCGTTCATTGTGCTGACGTTCATGTGCCACAACAAACTTCTGTCTATTGCTCATTAGCAGAGAATTATGCCGGTCTACCTAATGTTGAGTCTTCAGGTGGGCATTGTTACACTGAGGTATTCCACTTCTTCAGCTTAAATTGCTGCTCCCTCAGTAAACACCAACAATATTTATTCAATTTCTTATGCAATAACAATCCTGATGCCTTGTTCCTCACTGAGAATACAGGTGCCTTATTGAGATCTGCAAACTTTACCCGGTGAGATCATTCTCCATTCAGATGATCTGAAGAGTAACCAGGTTGCCTCTTTTTTCTTGAGAATCTAGATGTACTTAACTTGGCACTCTGTAATTCCACTTCCACTCTTGCAACTGGGCGACTTTTGGATCCTATTTTCTCAAGTACGAAGGATTTGATGATAGACCCTCCTCTACCGCTTTGTTGGTCTGACCCCTATGATGTGCCATTCAATGTTATGGTATCTTCTTATCCTACAACAGCACAACCCAATTCTACAATTGAATATAGGAACTTGTCCAGACTTAAAATCCTAGCATTGAATAAACATCTGTATAGCACTAGACCTTGCTTAAAAGAAATGGCTGATTTAGCTCAGACCTTGATCGATAATAGGTTCACAGAGGCTGTTGAAGTTACTCTACCAGCCACAGTAAAGTGTGCTAGCAGGATTCATACGCCAGCTCCTTGGTTCACTGAAGCGCTTAAAAGAAGAAAAGAAACATTGTCAAGCTCTGGAAAGATGCTGGCGGAAGTTGTATGCTGAAGAGGCCAAGTCCAAGTAAAGGGAGGCGTTAAAACACATCATGCTCTTTGTGAATCTGCTCGAGCCACATATTACACACACAAAAAATAACAAATTTACAAAACTGCTCTAAGATTCGTTTAGGATGCTTAAGGAACTACCTGACTCCAGCATTGTATCTCCTGTGTCCATTCTGTCCCAGATGCAATGTGAAGAGGCAGCTATTTCTTTCACTCATAAAGTGGAAAATACATCGTAAGCTGACTAAAGACGTTATGAATGATGGTTCCAACTCAGATAAGAATGCTTCAAATCTGTTTCAAGTGGGAGACAATCACCCTGCAACCAAGTCTGGCTCTAGATCCAAATTGAGAGACTGGCTTTTTCTAGTTCTTTCTAGCTATTTTACAATCTGTGAAATCTGGATCTCCGCTTGACCCCCTACCACCTGGCAAGCTTAAACTACTGAACCTAGATTTTCTGTCTGTGATAACGTAGCTTCTTAATTCCTCACTGAGGGAGGGGTTTATACCTCAGAAGTGGAAGCATGCTATGGTTCTGCCACTCCTTGAAAAAGATAATCTGGATACCTCTAATTTGTCAGATTTTCAGCCCATTTCTCTATCGTCTGTATTCTCCAAAGTTTTTGAAAAAACATGTTATTGCACAGCTTACTGCATTTGTAGAGGCTCAACATTTTTTCCATCCCTTGCAGTCAGGATTTAGGGCAGGACATAGTACTGAAACCGCCCTATTAGGCGTTATGGAGCACCTGAGATATAACTTGGATGAGGACGGCACTTTTGACACTGTGTCCCTCTCTATTTTGATGGAAAGACTAAAGGCTTTAGGCCTTTAAGACTCAGCTATAGGCTGGCTCGCTTCTTTTTTAAAAGACCGCACCTTTCAGTTTTTTTTTGGCAAATGCAAGATCTAAACCACATGTTTTGACTTCAGGAGTTCCACAAGGTTCAGTCATGAGACCCTTGTTGTTTAACATCTATATCCGCCCGCTAGCAGATTTAATAGAGAAATGTGGTCTGACCGTTTTTACATATGACGATGACACACAGATCATCTTTACTTTGTCATCTGCACAGAACAATGGACCGCCTGACCTTAACCTGGGCTTCAGTAGAATTTCCTTATGGATGAATAAAAACACACTCAAGCTTAAAGGTGACAAAACTGAGGTCATGGTTCTGAGTAAGAACCCTTCTCTATGGGGCCCTAGACACTGGCTGGAATTCTTGGGGGCCTTGCCTACTCCATCTCCTAAGGTGAAAAACATTGTCATTCTCCTGGATGAAGAGCTATCCACTTGTTTTGCAGTCCTCAGGGGGCTGAGAAAGATCATTCGGCTAATTCCTTCATCTCAGAGAACTGTGATTCAGGTTCTAATCTTATCTAGATTAGACTGTGGCAATGTGCTGTACCTGGACACCGATGAGGCTATTGCACATAGACTACAAATAATCCAGAATGCAGCTGCTGGGCTGCTCTACTGCCTTGTTTACACAATTGGCACACCCCTGGCACACAGATAAGTACCTTGTAAAAGGTACCAGTGGTACTAAGGGCTGCAGCATGTGTTGTGCCACCCTAAGGGACCAATCACCTAACACATGCACACTACCATTGCAAATTGTATGTGTTGGTGGGGAGAGAAAGGCAAAGTCGACATGGCATCCCCCTCAGGGTGCCAGGCACACAAAACACTGCCTGTGGCATAGGTAAGTCTCCCCTCTAGCAGGCCTTAAAGCCCTAAGGCTGGGTGTACTATACCACAGGGGAAGGCATAGCTGGGTGAGCAGTATGCCCCACAGTGTCTAAGTCCATTGTTAGACATTGTAAGTACAATGTGGCCATATTAAGTATATGGTCTGGGAGTTTGTCAAAATGAACTCCACAGTTCCATAATGGCTACACTAAATACTGGGAAGTTTCGTATCAAACTTCTCAGAATAATAAACCCACACTGATGCCAGTGTTGGATTTATTAAAAAATGCACACAGAGGGCATCTTAGAGATGCCCTCTGTATTTTACCCAATCCTTCGGTGCAGGACTGACTGGTCTGTGCCAGCCTGCCACTGAGAGACAAGTTTCTGACCCCCTGGGGTGAGAGCCTTTGTGCTCTCTGAGGCCAGAAACAAAGCCTGCACTGGGTGGAGGTGCATCACACCTCCCCCTGCAGGAACTGTAACACCTAGTGGTGAGCCTCAAAGGCTCAGGCTTCGTGTTACAATGTCCAAGAGCACTCCAGCTAGTGGAGATACCCAGCCCTCTGAGAAAGCCCCCACTTTTGGCAGCAAGTCCAGAGGGATAATTAGGAAAAACAAGGAGGAGTCACCACCTCAGCCAGGACCACCCCTAATGCGTCCAGAGTTGAAGTGACCCCCCCTCCTTGCAGAATCCTCCATATTGGTTTGGAGGACAGGGACCAGTAGGGACAGGAATGTGCTCCCTTCCCCAAAGGGAGTGAGCACAAGGAGGGTGTAGCCACCCTCAGGGACAGTAGCCATTGGCTACTGCCTCTAACCCCTAAAAACACCCCTAAATCTTGTATTTAAGGGCTCCCTGAACCAAGCTAGTCAGTTTCCTGATGACCTCATAAGAAGAAGGACTGCTTAGCCAAAACCCCAGCAGAGAAGGAAAGGAGACAACATCTGACTTGGCCCCAGCCCTACCGGCCTGTCTCCTGCTTCAAGAGCCTGCAGAAGAAAAGTGACACGTCCTGCAGGTCTAGCGACCTCTGAAAATCCTCCAGAGGTCTGCCTGCATCACAGAGGATCAAGAACTCCTATGGACAGAGGCCGTGGCCAAAGAAAAACAGAAGAAGAAACCTCTTCTGAAGGACTCCTACCTCACTCCAGAAGCGTGAGTCCTAACCACTCTGCACCTGACGCCCACGGGCCGAATCTAGGTGTCCCAACCGATCAGAGAGGACCCCCAGACGTCGGCGACCAAGTGCCCTGCCTGGGCTGACCTCTCCACCACTCCATGATGACGCCAGCAGAGGGAATCACGAGGACCCCCCTGACCGCAACTGTCCTGGACGAAGAACACAGACTCCAAAGGACCCACTGCCCCCACAGCCCCCAGGCCTTGGAGAAAGCGACACCCAGTGCAGCAACGATCAACAGGCAGCCCTCTTCCCTATCCGACCGGTGGTGTGCCAGAGACACCGCCCCCGGTATCTCGCCTGCAGTGCGTGGGTGACCCCCGATGTCCCCTTATAGAGTGTCATTGGAAACCTGACGCCCTGTTTGCACCCTGCACCCAGCTGCCCCAGTGCTGCTGAGGGTGTGGGATTGGTGCCTACTTGGGGCCCCTCCAGTGCTCCTTTAATCCTCCCTGGCCTGCTCTCCGAGCCGCGGGTACATACCTGCTGGTGGACCGAATTCTGAGAACCCCCTGTCTCCATGGGAGCCCACGTTAAAATTGCTCAACTTTGACCTCTGCACCCGGCCAGCCCCGTGTTGCTGGTGGTCTGTGTTTGGGGTTAACTTGAATCCCCGACGTTGGACTACCTATAACCCGGAGACTGGAACTGTAAGTCGTGTACTTACCTCTAAAACTGTACTTTATTTTCTTCCCTTAGGAACTGTTCTGAAAATGCACTGTGTCCACTTTTAAAATAGATATTCTCTGTTTTCTTTAAAACTGTTTACGTGACTAAAGTGAAACAAAGTTACATTGATGTCTATGCTAAGTACTTACCTGCAACAGTATTTACTTCTGAACTGAGTCTTGCGGTTCTTGTAATAAAGTAACAAAAAGAATATTTTTCTGTATAAAAACCTAGTGGTCTGGAGTTAAGTCATTGAGTGTATGTTTCTTCTATTGCTTGTGTGTGTGCAACAAATGCTTAACACTACCCTCTGATAAGCCTAACTGCTCGACCACACTACCACAAATAGAGCATTAGTATTATCCATTATTGCCTCTGTCAAGCCACTTGGGGAATCTCTGGACTCTGTGCACACTATATCTCATTTAGATATAGTAAATGCAGAGCCGGCTTCCTACACCGGATTCAATCCATGGGGTGACTGTCACCTCATGATGTTGTGACGGATCCGCACCGGGTCTGTTTATGGTGTTTATTTTTTTTAATGAATTTATATGTTCTTTTTAATTCTATTTCGTAACTATAACTTCCCTTTAACCTTTTTATATATATATATATATATATATATATACATATATATATATATATATAGTCTTCCATCACAGCTCTGCTGTAGTATTGTTTCTACCACCACAGCACGGGCCACCAGATCCGCTATTTGCTTACCTGACTGTGAGTGATGGCAGTCTTCTATTGCATAATGTGCACTTCTGCACAATATATAGTTCCGTTTGGACTATATGCAATTTGTGCTTTTACGTTAAAAAATATACATTTTGGCTTTCAAGAAATCGCTTTTTTCTTACAATGCGTGTCTTTATACTAAAACCAGTCACAAACAAAACCAGCATTGACAAAGCCAAAAGGTCAGCCGCCAACGCCAGAACTGTTGGCTTTGCTAATGCTTGCTTCCTCTTGTGGTCACTTGCTTCCTATACTTCATTGTTTCACCTCCCACTTGTGCTAGAGGTCACCTAGTTTGCGAGTTGGTGAAAATGTTGGTGTCAAGATATTAATATAAGTTGTAGCGCACCATTCACTACCAATGGGAGCTCTATAACTGTCTTGTTCGAACTGCCTGCATCGCAGCTGCACAGCTAAAATAGGTTTAGCTCCACACAAGGAAACACAAAATGGTGGCATTTTGCATATTATTTAGACCTGCTACTTGCATTCACCAACGTTTTATCACAAAAGTATCACAATATTCTAGTGAATTTGTATATCTTTTCGGATGGGTGTCTGGGTACAATACTGAGAACACCCATGTTTCGCAATGCCTCCATGTGCACATTGCCAGGAGCAGGAACATGTTCCTGTGTGGTAATGTTTGAAGGGTTTTCTGTGGGCGTGGAAGCCCCTCTCACACTCCATCATCCATTCATCATGTTCTGAAAGAGGAAGTGACTCACTAAGCTTCGAGCCACAAAACGATGCCATTTGCATACCCTGTGTAATCAAATCGTGGCAGTATTTAAGGAAAAATATAGGAGCACAAAATTACTGTCTCAGAACGACACAGTATGAGGTCGAAACGTCTCGTGCGGTGTCGAGGGATTTTTTTTCTTCTGTGCTATGTTTTTCTGATAGAGAAATATGGGTTCTTATTTCCCTCCTCAACAAGCATGGTAAAATATGCCAAATCTCGTATTTCACTTTTTTATTCACAGATTTTATTTTTTCCCCTTAGTTTTGTTATATATTTGCGTTTTAAAACGTGTCAATCTCAAGGCGTCTATTTTTTTTTTTACAATAGGTATTTGCAGAATGCAGGTTTGTTTTACATAAGTAACAGAAGCCAGGCACATCACTCTGAATGGAGATGTATACGTCTACCTACATCTATGAAGTGCACATTTTATGGACAGCCTTCATGAAGTTTTGAGTCCTTACATACATTCATTTTTGAAAACATGTCATACTCTAGAGTGAGTGCATTATACTATAGAGAACAGTGAGTCCAAAGTAAGAATCACTCACACTTCAATAAACCATGAGAAAGAAGGAAGTGCCTCTGTGTCATTAAAATAAAGGGGAGAAAAGACTGGTAAAAGAGGCCAACTACGTGTTCGTTTTTATACAACAAAATAAAGAGTGAGCTCTGAAATTTATCACTCCAGTGGTTTGCGAAGTTTTGCACTTTCCAGTTTTTCGTCTTGCCACTCGAGACTGAAAAGCATAACTTTTGCAAGTATTTGTCACACATGCCTGTTTATTCCACACACATACTTTTTTGATTGGATTTCTTTATTTGGATTTATAAAACAGACGATCAATAATTACAACACTATGATATGAATACCAACTTGGGTGTAAGTAATACACCAATGTCACTGCACATGTTTGAATGCTATGCTTCATGGTTAACAGATGAGAGGTAAGGAAAGAAAATTAATCTGGAGGGGGACGAAAGAACAGGGGAAAATAGGACAAAATGTGGGAGATTGAACCAGGAGAAGAAAGGGTTGGGTGCTCAATTGGGGGAGAGGGGGTTGTTAAGTGCCAGATGGGGCAGGGCAACCCAGTGTTGGGTACTCAATCTGCAGGTGTGGTGGTGTGGTAGCTGCACGGTTGACACTGCTGTCAGGAGAGGGGACACATACTCTTTAACATGTGTGGGTGGGTGTATGTGAATATACTTCCAAGTAAAGGGGTCTTTTTCCTGGTCAGTACTACTGTGCATAGAATAATTCTGTAACCTAATCTTGCAGAGGAAATGTCTGCAAAGGTTTGCCATTGTGCATGGAACAACTCTGCAACAGGCAAACTTACAGACAGATATTCCAGAATACATTTTCTAGTTTGGTGGAGCACGAACAGCTTGAAAATTATACCGTTCTGTGATTAAAATTGTCTTGTAACCCAGAAAAAGCTTTTCTTGGGTCAAGGCGAAGATATAAAGGAAACTTTGGAACCTTTACAAACAACAACAAAATCAGACCTTGGCATGCCTCTAGTTGTTACTAGATAGATGCAAACAAGTTCTTTAACCTAAGTAAATAACATTGATAATTATAATGAGTTCTCCGAGGAAAGTAAAGAATAGCTGATATTCTTCTACATATCACACATACTTGAAGCAGAGCATGAAACATACTCCACTTGAGCAAAACGTGTAGTCAGGATACCAAGTGCAAGTGTCTTTTTTGTCAAGTTCGAAATAGTAGAAATAATTGAAGAGGAAGCTGAAAGAAAACAAAACGATATTTAGTTTGATTATTCTTCAAATTTGGACAAATATGTTCCAGTTAAACGTTAAGAAACAGCATTGGATATTTTAAGCCGGTAATACTAGTTAGTATCTCATTCTGTCCATAGATCCCCAAACTATGTTTGCAGCATACATAAAATAAATGTTTTCTTTAATTTTATGATACCAGGTTACCAGTTTCATCTCTTAGAGCAACTGTTTTTCTTTTCTAACGTTGTGTTAGCTTGACAGTGATGACTTTGAGAAAACATTTTTTAACTTGGGAGCATTAAATGCTTTTTAAAAGTCCTTTAGAGTAGCAGTGCGCTCTCAAAGCTTAGTCCTGCATTAACAAATGACGTAATGCCAACATTCCTCTTTGTACACAAGGTTGCAGAAGTGCTGAAGGGATTCTTAACAAGAGGAGATTTTTGAAAAGGGAGATTTGTCCACTAATCTCTGTGCTTTGGGTTTTTCCCCCCTTAAGCAGACCTTTAAAATGTGGTGTTAGACATAGCGAATTATTTTCAAAATAAGGGACTGCCATGAAATCATAGGCCTACTTTTTGTATAGCATTACTCATTGTTTCGATTCTGAAAAGGGACACACTTGTGCCTGTTTCCTTAGGTTTCTAGGAGGGCGTCTTCCTGCCTGACCCTTCGACTGTGGACAGACCACAGATAAGACAACCAACAGTTTAAGAGTTCGTATTGTGCACTTGTAGTTTTCTCTCCTTAGATGGTGTCAGTGGTGGAATAATAGTGTGGTAAAGTCATAGGGGAATGGGTTTCATTCCCTTATGACTTTCCCACACTCTTATTCCAACACTGACACCTTAATTTTTACGTGTGCGTTTCTGGTCTGAAATACATTACAGACGTCTGTCAAGACCCAAATAGATATGAACATGTGTGGGTTCTCCAGAAATACATCTGCTCCAGTGCCACCAGCATCTCAAGAAATTATAGGTGCTAAGACATCAAGGTGATTTAAGGAGAGCTTATGAGGTAATTGTTTGAGGATTTATTTTCTGGAGAACATTGCTTCAAACTCTGGCTATTGCCTTACAGCTCCATCTCCTGCGTTAGTATTTGTAGCCTAATTTGGCTGTTGTTTGCATGCCTCTCGATCCATACAAGCATCCACTGCCCATTGTTACCACACAAAGCATGTATCCTGGCCAATGATGATTAATCTGCTTCAATAATCACATTCTAATGCCCACCTTCTGTGCTTCATTTCTGCTTTGGAGCTGACAAAGTAAAAAATGGGCCTTATGCCTATTGTGTTTTTACCTTCCATGAAAAAGAGAGTGAAAGAGGCCCCACAGAACATTGTTTTCTTTCGTGATTCTCTTTTGTGGCAAGGGTCTTAGTCAGATAACAGTATAACACCAATGGTGACTTAGGATAATACTAATAAGAAATTCCCCAAAGCACTTTTTTCAGTATTTGAACTATTTTCAAAGTACTTTTAAGTTTTTTTGTATGGGTGGCAACTAAGACTTTGGGAGATAAATACATTTTCCTGTGATTACAGAATGTTGTAAAGTAGGGAAGCAGCATTGCAACCTAGGCTTTCTAGGTTCGTAGTTGTAAATTCTATATACCCTCAGTCATGGATTTTTTTCTAAATTGTTTTCTCAGCCACCTTTATTAAAACCTCGAGTAAATTGCTGAGTAATCGCTTGGACAAACATAAAATGCCTTGAGAAGGAACGCCTACTCTTTCAAGGGTCTCTTGGGCTGTTAGTCTAGAGATTACACTGGTACCATCTCTCCTCTCATTAACGCCCACCCTGTTAACCAATAATCCGCATTTACTGAGAGATTCTAACCCCTCTGGCTCGTAGTACCAAGTGGATGTTGGATGTCCCTTCAGACTAAATATTTCTGTCCTATCCACTGCCATAATGGCCCTCAATAATTACCCCATCCTCTGCATTCCCTAAAAGAAGGCTGAACACACCAGTTGCAGGCAGACCTTTTTCATGTTGTATGATCATAGGCATGGAGAAACAAGTATTCAAAATGTAATATCGATTTGTGAGCAACTTCAGCAGGACTGACCATATTCAGTATATTGGAAAATGAATACAAGATACCCATTGAAGAGCATGCCTTTTGTGATGCGAAACTTGTCATTGCGTTGTGCAGTCATTTATGTTTCCCTGTGCAAGGAAAGGGCCCGGCTTGCTTCCACTTACCCATTGGATAAGTAGACTGGTAAAAAGGATGCATATTGCAAACGCTGTCTTTAAGGCAAGTGTATTCCAAGTTATTGGTTAAGTCCTTGGATTAAACATACAGGTTAGCAGAACTCCTCCCAGATCACCATCAAAGAGAATACCTCTTGTTTTGTAGAGGACGAGGAGGCAGCAGAGTAGCAGAACAACCTAATACATCAGTCTGGGCAAAGGCTATAAGAGAGTCCAGGGAGCAGCAGGCTTGCTTGCTTTCCTTGCTTTAAGCTAAGATGTGCAAGTGAGTCATTGGCTTGCCCACTATAGGAAAAACGATTTCAATACGTTAATTTGATTCTTGGCAGCACACCTTAGTCATTACAATGACATCCCTTTGCATCATTATTTATTTTCCATCACTCATTTATATTTATTGTTCTTGGCTTTTAAAACGTACAAAGTCAGTCAAACTTTGAAATCAAAACTTGCTACACAAATTAAAACATACATATTTTGTGCAAAGCCTCTTTGCATGACCCAGAGAACAAGTAGATAAGTAGATTTCTTGGGGGAGTAGTGCCTTGACCTCCCTCTGGGCTAGATGCATTCCTTCTATTTAGACTTGTGTGTGCATACGTGTGTATGCATGAGTTTGGGTTAAGTTACACACATCATATTCCCCTTCCCGCCATCATGTTAGCCAGCACTTTGAGGTTTATCTCCAAACCATTGAAAGACACCCAGCTAAGTTTCATAGAGTGGTTGCTCAAATGAATGCAGGGCCATCATTTACATTGTGTAGTCATAGCAGGTGCAAACTGCAATAGGTATAACTTCCTAAACTTCATTCAGTTCATCAGTCTCATTACCTTCAATATGATAGCTCTGGCACTGACCTTGGTGAAAGTGCACCCTGGTGATTTACTTTACCGATTCGACAGATACTTCTATGTCCCATACAACAGCCTGATAAGCCTTTTATCATATTCATTTGAGGAAGTCAAATTGAGCCCTATTAACCCTCCAGGATAAATGCATCCCAAAGATGTTTTTCAAAGGTCCAAACAGTTGCAGTTTACCTGAGGATTTAAAGGTCTAGAGATAACTTTCATAAGTGACTCAAAATATTTTTCTATATTCTTCTTACTCAATATTTTATCTTCTCTGTGCTGCTATAGTATTGCCTTGCGCTGACATCTAGATGACTGGCTTGTCAGTCAGTGAGCCCTTCTGCTAGTAATAAGCACTTTGCAATCAGATCTGTACTTCAACCCATATTCGCTGTCTATTAACTTAAGGCAATGGTGAGCTCATCAGTGTGGTACCGGATTCAAAGTTAGGCAAGCCATTCTATAGTTTTAGTCCTTTCTCCTGAATCGATCTGCTCAAGTCTGCCAAGACCTGTCCTCCAATCCTCCAGTAGTTTCCTCCTGCAGAGTGCCCTGGGCTATAGTGGACCCAAAGTACTATTTAACATCTATATGCAACCATTGTCAGAAATAATACTTCTGAGTGAGATTTCCACATTCATTCAGGTGGCAACCAGCACCGTGCATGTTTATTGATCATGACGCACAAGAGTTGGAACACATCTGTTTCACCTTCACAGTCAAGCAATCTCAGGTAAATGATGAAAATCATTGAAACTGAGTTCTTGGCATTATGCTCCTCCATGGCCCTTGAAAGCTTCTGAACTTTCTTGATCCATATTTTCTTCACCCACAACACGTTCTTCTAAAAGAAATGCCTTGATAACATTCTTGACCTTCCTCTTTTATAGAAAGCTCAACTCTGTAGTCTTCTCAGTCAGTCAGTCAGTCAGATATTCTTTATTCGGTTACTTAAAACCATAAAAGAATCAAAAGCTAAAAACAATAATCCATATAAAACCACGTGAGCTGGAGTCTTTAAGCAAGACACCTCTCAGAATTGCACAGATAAATAACAATGATAAAATATCCCATAAAAATCCATACTGTGAGCATTGTATATTGTCATTGGACTTCTGGGCATATTAGCAACAGTTCTCTTTGTCTTAGTCTCGCTGCCCATGTTAAAAAACTAGCTACAGTAAAACATATAAATTCATTCGACAACATTTCTAATAAGGTTAAAGTGCGTCTAACTTGCACAAATTGGTACCTTCTCTATAAAGGTAAAACATACTGTTGTCTCAGTGAGCTATATTGTTCACAAAACATAACAAAGTGTACAGTGTCTTGTTCTGAAAAGGAATCACAACTGTAAGGCCCTAGGTTTACAACTGTGTTCCACCCCCTGGTTCGGCCAGCAGCCAATGCAATTAATTCAAACCTAAATCTCATGAATAGATAACAATGATGAGGATTTGTGACCACTATGAGATAATGTTCTATCAACATGCTTGATTTCAGTGTACTATAGGCTCGTACTGAGTGTTTACTCATCTCCCTCCCTTCTCTCTATGCATGGGCGGATAAAAAGTGTGTCTTGACTCATGCCAAATCCTCAAGTACAATCCTTTCTTCGGTCAGGTATAGATCAGGTTGTCCCAGTTTCGTAAATCAGGCTTTGATGTAACTAAGCCACGGTACAGTACCGGCCCACTCAAGTAACATGCAAGCATTCAAAACGGTCTGATTCAAATCCAAGTCTGGATTTAGCCATTTTATAATCGATCTCAGTAAAGGTCAGAGAGCTAACAAATCTGAGATTCAACTCAGCCCTAATTCTTCACAGACAATATAAGAGGCAGTAGATCGGGGAACTGATAAGCGCCTCGTGAATTTATTTTCGACAACTTGTAATTCAGTGGCCTCCTTAGAACCCCATATATCACCATCCATAATTAGCCAAGGAGATACATTTGGATTGGTTAATTTTACCAGCACCTTGACTGGCTTTGCTCCCAAACAAAAGGAAAATCAGATACTGAGGCTACAAGTCTGGCCATTGCATTCCTTTTAGCTGTCATCAGAGGGGATCACAAACACTTATCATCGAACAGGACCCTGAGATATGAGAAGGCATTCACTCTGGTGGTACCTTTACCTTCTACGCTACATTTCCTATCGCCCTTACTTCTGTGAACCATGACCATTACATGAGATTTGCTATAATGTGTACTCGGGTCCAGACTATTCATAAAACTAACAAACGATTTAAGGAGTTGCTGGAGTCCCATATCTGTTCTTGCTAGCTGCACCATGTTGTCAGCATACAGAAGTGCCAGAGTTAACTGAGATCTAGCACGAGAAATATCTTTACAAGTGGTGCTTAAAGGTGGACCCTGGCTTTAGGATTACACTGCCTCAGTATTCCGTGTTCGCACATTTAATTGCAGCAGCCACATGTTTAAGAGGTGGGCTTTGGGCACCGGCACCTTTTTAATTACAAATTAAGCAGTGCCCCCAATGTGCCTTAACACTAGACAATAGACTTCCGGACGGATCATATATCACTACCGCTGATAAGTCCCTGTGTAGCGCATTAAACAATCACTATATTTCTATGAACCTCCATGTTGAGGAGAATTAGCCAAGGTTTGCTTCTAATGGCTCTATCGAACTCTGGCGTCTAGTCCATAAAGTGCAAGATGTAACATCCCCCCTTCAGCTATTGTATATTTCCCAATAATCATCTGGAGATTCAGGCATTAATCTAATGTGCTCCTCCCTAATCTAAAGCCATACTGCAGGTTGGACAACACATCATCAGCCAGCCATGAAGTTAACCTAGAGAGAATAAACCCGCTCCGCAGCCTAAACCGTCTATTAATGATAATGGCCTATAACATTGTGGGTCTTTACCCTCCCCTTTTTTAAATACAGGTATAAATATTGAACTCGACCAAGATGAAGGCAATCTCACCTTCCATGCAGCATTTAGAACATTTCTTAAAAGTTTTGCCCATTTCCTAGGGTTCGTTTTATGTAGTTCACGCAGCATTTAAAACATTTCTTAACATTTTTGCCCATTTCCTAGGGTTCGTTTTATGTAGTTCAGCCGGAACTCCATCATAGCCTGGCGCTTTATTTTTGGGCATATTAGTAACAACCTCAAATAATTCATCTTTAAGAAAAGCTGTGGTAAATGTCCCATCAAGGCCCTCACTATTGCCATTTAAGATTTCCACTAAAGGTGACCTATAAGTCTCCTGGAAATGCTGAACCCAGATAATCAGAACTATATCACAGTCTACTTTTCTATTTGAAAACTATGTCCCAAAATCTGGCATTACTTTATAACATGGTAACCTGAAGGAGTTGCTTCCAGGCATCACTTTTAATTTCCTTCTTCCCGTCCTCTAGGACTGATTTGTATCTTTTCCTTCATAAGTCTATTTCAGTAATACTCCTCTGGTTTTTTTTTGGTTTTTTTTAGAGCTGTAAGCAAATTTGGTTGTCCCACTGAGCAGTAATGGTCAAACTATCTATTACTAGAGATCTTAGCTAAACTTAGTTAAATTCTTTGAATACACACCCTGTCAAATGCTGTCAATAACGCTTCAGGCTATAAAATAGCCTCTACACAAATACCAATATCCTGTCCACATTCATGATTTAAGTTATTTAAAAAGGAATCTGGGGAGACTTTGTTCCATTTCAATCTACCCCCTTGATCACAAAGCTTAATGTTATGATGCTTAGGCCCTTCTCTGGACATTACTTCGTCCTCAAATCTCCACTCAATAGTAGGAGTTAGTGGGTTATGATCGCTTCAGTGATTCCAATTTACTTTGAACCATACTACAAATTACACTAAACAGGTAGAAATAAACATAAAGTAAGTCAAAGAGTTAGAGCTTAAGCCAGTAAAAGTTGGAATAACGTCTGCTGTACCCTTGCCATTATCATTCTCATTTACAAATGTCAGATTGTGGTCTGCCAAAATAATTCTAATCAAATCTATGTGACTTGTGGGCTCAAAATGACCATGAAAACGGTCACCCATGGATATCTCCTCACTAGCTTGGTACAGGAGATGAGAGAGATGGATGTTAGTCTCCAAGGAGGACAGCGGAATACAGGGAGTGCTGCCTTTCTGCATAATCCTCTAAAAAATCTTCAGAGCCAATAGATGTTCATCAGGTTTGTTCTGTGTGAAGGAATTATAAAATGTAAGCACTAATATGCTAAGATTTTTTTAAATATAACTTGACCTCAAGTAAACATCTTGAACTGTTCTCCACATGAGATGTTTCACAGGGGAGATTTAAAGAGACCAACGTTAGTAAACCACCCCTGGGTCTACTGCCTAGGGAAAGTAAGGCAGGAGAAAACAACGAGATATACCCATTCATATGGACAGAGACACCTGTAGCCCAAGTTTCTTGTAACCCCACTATGTGATGACCTTTAAAAAAATCGGACCACCTCGCATCATATCTCTTGTTTCACATCCTAGCAATATTTCCAACTCAGAAACTTCATACAAGATCCAAGCTTACGTACAAAGGGGAAGGAATGGTTAGTCATCCCCCTTTCCACACCTCCCAATAGCGGGTAGAGTTTATATCCAAGGTGACCAGACAGTCATTACAGTCTGAGGAACACAAGGGGTCAAATCTTTTTGTCAATTGAATGGGTGTCACTTGCTCCCTCTCCCAATGCTCTCTTTGGGACCCTGGCAGTTTCCTAGACTCTCTGACATTATGATTGCCACTGGGCTGGTAGAAGAAACCTAACAGAGGCACCTTTATACCTGTTGGGTGGGAGTTGAAATGCAATGTCTGCAGTATTAAATGTCCTGCTAAGTCAGGTTGATCAAAATTTACAATACTCCTCTCAAGGTTTTTCCCTTTTGCCCACCCACTCTACTCTTCTAACCATATTAATGCAGGCTGTTAAGTGGTTTCCACCTCCCAACTGCATATTGTGCCAGTGCATAGCTTTGTTTTTACTGAATAGTCAATTCAGTCACTCCTGGTCTCAGAGACGGAACTCTCACTAAGATATCTACCAGGTGTGTAAATTCCGGAGGGAGATATAAAAGAGTCTGATGGCTACCACTCTGTCTAGAATGGGGGAAGAGAGGCCACCAGCCCCAGGACCTTCTTTGGGTTTAGAAATAAGATGGCCGCATTGGTGGGGCAGGGCCTGAGTAGAAGAAGATTAAATTATCTCTGCTGTTGCACAATTCCTATCTGAGATTCCACGTGGAATATACTTAACTTTACCTGCTTTGCCCCCTTATGGCTCCATTCCTATCTTTTTACTAGGATGACTGATTGGAAAACCATTCAAGGCCTTATCACGAGAACTATGGGATTGGATTGCCTTCTGAGAGGGGGGGTGAACTTGGTCAGTCTCAGATAATGTTTTCTGTACTACTGCAGAGCCTAATCAGCCAATAAGGGATCCTATAGCGGACAGTTTCCCATTAAAAAAAACCCTTCATGACAGATTTATTTAACTTTTCAGCTTTCTCATATAAATTATTCAATAAGGGTTCAGAAAGCATCTTGCTATTCCCTTTTGCATTGTTAGCAAGAAGAGCCAAGGAACCCAAACCGTCACCAACATCCTTTGTGGAGTTAGATTTTCCCGAGCCAGTCCTGATTCTGGTCCCTAAGTCTTTTTCTTAATAGGCTGTGTCACTTCAAACAAAGGAGTGCCAGGGTCATGATGGATCTCTGCTACTGTGACCTATTCTGGCTCGACCATTCCTTGCGGGGGATCTCCCTGTCTGTTTCCGTGAGGGATATCTAGTTCTTTCCCAACCCTTTTCACTTTTTGCTTGGGGCCCAGACTGGAAAGTAGGGTGTCCGTTCCCAAACCTAGTTTTTCTTCCATACTCTGGATTTCTTCATTTAAGGCCCCAATGGCAGAGGTGAGGAACGGGATGATAGACAATTCTAGTGCCCATTTTGGTCTGCTGGGCCAGTGGGACATGAAGGTTTTCACTTGCCCATTGTTGTTTCAAGCTTGTAGATGCAAGAGCGGTGGCCCAGCCCAGCCTCCTCTGGGCTCGGACGGGCATAGACAGGGGACTGCTCTTGGCCTCGTCTTTGCACGAGGGTGTCCTGTGCTGCAGGCAGGGAAACAGGATTTATAGCACTCAACCAGCACAAAGCAGCATCCTCTCCTCCTCTGGGGCACTCACACACTGTGGGTAATATAGTCCACCTGCTCCTCCTGCGACTTAAAGCACGTCCCGCGCTGCAGGCAGGGAAAAATGATTAATAGCGCCACTGGTGCAAAGCAGCAGTCCCTGCTCCTCTGGGGCACTCAGGCACTGTAGGCAATGTAGTCCTCCCACTCTTCCTGCAATTTAAAGCGCATACCGTGTTACAGGCAGGCAAACAGGATTTATAGCTCCTGACTGTCGCAAAGCAGCAGCGCCTCCTGCTCTGGGGCACTCAGGCACCATCTGTAATGTATATTCCACCTGCCTTTCCTGCGTTGTAAAGCACGTCTCGCACTGCGGGCAGGGAAACAGGATTTATAAAGCCCGACCAGTGGAAAAGCAGCAACCCCTCTTCCTCTGGGACACTCGGGCACTGTGGGCAATGTAGTCCACTTGCTCCTCCTGCGATCTAAAGTCTTCAATGGCAACCTCATAATCAAGTGCAAAAACAATATTAAATACCTTCTGTCCCCAATAGCCTCTGAACTGTCCCACCATCATGAATTCCCCTCGCTCTTCATAACTGCAACTCCCTTCTAGAACTCACAAACACCTACAATCCAACACTGTAGCTCGACTCATTTCCAACACGTCACTGCACCTGTTAGACCTGGCATCCTTGGCGTGGTCTCCCCTAACTTGTTGCCTCTACTTCCCAGGTTGTTTCTGTGTGCTGGACTCTGTGCTTGCTGTTTTTGTTACACTGGGCACTTTACCACTGCTGACCAGTGCTAAAGTGCAAGTGCTCCCTGTATGAAATTGTATGTGTAATTGGTCTGTCCTTAATTGGCATATTCAGTTTACTAGTAAGTCCCTAGTAAAGTGCACTAGAAGTGCCTAGGGCCTGTAAATCAAATGCTACTAGTGGGCCTGCAGCACCTATTGTGGCACCCACATGGATAGCCCTGTAAACATGGCTCAGACCTGCCACTGTAGTGTCTGTGGGTGCAGTTTTTAAACCGCGAAGTCGTCTTGGCAAGTGTACCCACTTGCCAAGCCCAAACCTTCCCTTTTTATACATGTAAGGCACCCCTAAGGTAGGCCCTAGGTAACCCCAAGGGCGGGGTGCAGTGTATGTTAAAGGTGGGACATGTACGCTGTGTTTTACATGTCCTAACAATGAAATACTGCCAAATTCGTTTTTCACTGTTGCGAGGCCTATCTCTCACATAGGTTAACATGGGGGCTGCTTTTAAATATTCTTAAAGTGCAGTTTCCCTTTGAGAGCAGATAGAAATCTGGAGTTTGGGGTCTCTAAACTCACAATTTAAAAATACATCTTTTATTTGAAGTGTTTTTTTGGATTGTTAGGTTGAAAATGCCATTTTCAGGAAGCAAGCATTTTCTTGATTAAACCATTCTGTGACTCTGCCTGTTTGTGGATTCCTTGTCTAGGTCAGACTGACAGTTGGGCTACTTGTGCATCTCCATTAGACAGTGGTACAAAGGGTGGTGGGGTGTAACCTGCATATCCTGATGTGCCATCTGTGCTAAGCTGGTGGGAGGAGTGGTTACTTACACCTGAAAGGGCTGTGCCTGCCCTCACACAAAGCAGTCTCCAACACCCTGGTGTGTGTCTGGGGCCAGGCCTTGCCAAGACAGGATCCTGTAAACAACAGAGACTTTTCTTTGAAGTTAGGCAACTTCAAAGGCAGAAACCGGTACAAGTATTGGACCCATAACCCAAGACTTTAGATCACTTCAAGGATTCAAGACGAACTCCTGCCAGGAGAAGAGCTGAAGAAAAAGTGCTGCCCCCGCCTGTGACTGTGCTTTATTAGGCTATACTGCAGTTGCTTCTTGTGTCTGAGAAAGGGGACAAAGACTGGACTTTATGGTATATTCCTGCTTGATAGGTATCTCCAAGGGCTTGTACTGTACTTGCTCCCTGTTCTGAAGTCTCAAGTCCATCAAAGACTCCCTCTGCCAGCACCTGGACTCTTTGCTGAGACTCCTGCCCTGCCAAGTGGTGCCTAATCCAGTCCTAGGCCCTTAAAAGGAGAAGCTGGTGAAAATCAAGAAGAACCAAGTGCACCGACTTTTGACGACCCCAGACTGATGCCGCTGCCGGATTCTGTGACTCCGCCTGCAACTGAAGCCATGGTTCTCACAGGAGTGCGACGACCCGCAGTCCCGATGCCGCAGCAGCCCCACCGAAGTCCGCAACTCTGTGAGTCCCAAAATGCAGTGTCACTGACATCCGTGACACTCGACTTTGCCGCACCACGCCGTGACCGCCGGATCTTGACTCCGCCAGAAGTGCGCAGATCCAACACTTTGCACCAGCGCCTCTTCGTGATGCCTTTGCTCCACAGCACCGGAACCAACGCTACACTGGATCCAGCGATGCTGTGATCCCCGACTCCGTGCAGTGGCTTGTTTCCTCATTTTCATAAGGTACTGTACCTGGGGGTCTGTGTGATTAGCATCGGATTGTTGGAAACAACTCTGTCAGGACACCATGATATCACCAATTTGAAGCATTTGTGTTTTTAAGTACCATATTGAAGTTTAATCTTTAAAAATTCATAACTTTGCTTGTGTATGTTGGATTTTTGTTGTTTTGGTCTTGTTCTGATCAGATAGATAAATGTTGGCTATTATTCCAACATGGTGTTGAGACATTTTGTAGTGTTTTCACTTTTTTACTGTGTTGTCGGTACAAATACTTTACACATTGCCTCTGGGTTAAGCCTTTCTGCCTATGCCAAGATACCAAGGGGGTTGATGGGGGTTAACCGGATGTGTTTCTCCTTTGCCCTGACTAGAGTGAGGGTTCTTGCTTGGACATGGAGCAACCTAACTGCCAACCAAAGACCCCATTTCTAACAGTACCCATATGTGACCTGTCCTCACATACAAACACCTATTACTACCTATATATAGCAAGATGTCAATTCAAAACGTTCAGATGCTCATTTACTAAGGCCTTCACATGAAATTGTTCTAATGCATTAATGACCTCATTAATCCTCACTGTCACACAGCACCGGTATAACCAATAACCATGATCATGCTGGCTTGATCTTGTTAAAAACACCTCCATCTGCTACATCCCAACCACAACATCTAACAATCATTTTCAACAGCATGAATTTTGAAGACACTTGATAACCAAGCTCTTTGGGAGGGTGCCTGTTTTTTTAAACACTTTTACAAGCCTGCCTTAAAAGCTCTGCACTGGCTTCCAGTTGAGTTCGGAGTCAAATCCAAGGTTCTCAGCTCTGTCCATAAATCCCTCTGGACAAAGGTCCATAATACCAACAAAATCTAGCTCTGTACTACAACCCAACCAGAAATTTCCATCCATCCTCTGACTACTTGATCTGTCAACTCTTATTCAAAAGAATGAAACAAGGCAGCCATCCCTTAAAGTGCAGGGCCTTAGACTCTGGAACATCATTACCCTTACCTTGAGATTCAGGCACACCTGTGATCCATTCGGGAAACGTCTGGAAACTGACATATGTAAATGGACTCTGTAGTCAAACTCTGGTAAGATCAGGGTTAATGAAGGAAGAATATCAGAAGTGTAATGACTATAGCTGCTTGAACTCTAGTTCTCCTCCCTGCTTGATGTAGCAGTGTACTGTTCTATATTCCTTTAATGCTTGGAGGGAACAGTAAAGTAATAAGCATCACTTTTTACAGAACTAATAAACAAATAAATAATGTCTATTTATGCTTGACATATTTGAATAAAGGTCAAATTCATACCTGACATATCCGGGTAAAGGGAGATCAGCTACCTTCATCTCTGGCCCTTCTCGGCATAGGTTAATGTGGCAATCTTAGTTTATGCCTGGTAATTCTGGGCATTCTAGGGTGTTTTAAAAGCAGACATTCTGAAATGCGTGCCTTATTTATGCCGAGAGTCGTAAAAAAAATAAAAAAATACTCCCAACCAATGAAGGTTGTTGAATGAGTACTCTTTAAAGAAATGTCCCACTGCCCTGACATTGACTGTATTAAGGTAAGGTGTCTTCTCTGCCTTTTTCTAGTGTTCCTGTTTAATGTATATTTTTGTGTTGCAAGACCCTATGTGATCAACAGTAAAAAGAGCTTGAACAAACATCACTGCAGAGATGAGCTTTTGCTTCTCCTCCTTGGTGGTTGCCTTAACTATACCATTTGATTGGTCAAAAGCTGTGTGTTTCCTCTTCTGAAAAGAGTGTCTGTATTACACTTTATGCATTGGTGAAAGGTTATGCTCACTATAGTGGTGCTCATTTGATTTTACTGACAAGCCAATGATGCAATTTGCCAGATTCCGGATCTGTTAGTTTAGAAAGTTATGACAAAGGCAGTAGACCTGACTTATGTATTGTGAAAATCACACTGTAAAGCCAATAGTCCTGAAAAGGTTGGCTATTATGACACTGTAGATAAGCCTGTGCACAGGTATTTTGTTACTTTGCATCCTATAGATTGCTGTTGTAGGCATTGAGCTTTGTGTTGATTGACCTCTCTGATCACCTCTTGGGTTAGACTTGCACTGTGAAAATCCCTGTTATGGCCACTAAGGAGGCCATGTATACTGTTTTGCTAACTGTAAATTTGTAAATTGTTGTGAACGGTTGCTTTGTGGGAAATCTCATGCTCCGCACAGTAGGCCTGAGTTGGTTATGTGACAAATCACTGTTAAAGGCTATAGGGATGATTTTTTTCATTGTGAAAAGTGAAGTCACACACATTGGTTCTGATCTGTTTATTACAAAATGTTACAGCAGAGGCAATGTGGCTCAATTAACTAGAGGGCTAGTAAGTCTTTAACTGTGGATTGTTAATACCATACTTATATAATAGACAACGGTTTTGGTGTTGGTTACCCCCATGAAAAAGCTTGAGTGTAAAAGATCAGCATTGTGAAAATGCTTGCTGGGCCATCTTAGGAGAGCTAGTATATTGTTTTGCTAGCTGTAATTTTTTTACCTACTTATATTTTCATGAATGACCATTGCCTTATGGGGTAGCTTAAACTCAATATAGTAGGCCTGCGCTGGTTATTTTGACAAGGCAATGACAAAGGCTACAGGGCTGATTGGTTAATTCGGGTACATTCTGTCTGGTGCCCTCGAACTAATCTGTTTATTATGAAAGGCTTGGACAGCGGTAGTAAGCCCAGTATATTTGTTTGCAAAAAAATGTTAACCCTTTAAATGTGGAAATCGGCCTTACGTGGATCCACTGATGTTTTCTTATCCATAATGCTCTGCATACTTCAAACACTGCCTAAAATCATGCATTTTCCTTGCATTTCTGTAATGTAAACTTGCGGAAAACATAGGGATCCGCAAAAATTTCTACTGCCCAGCATTCCCCCACTTTTCCGATAAAAACACTACACTTCTTGTATGGAGGAGCCTAGTGTCCATAACAGGAAAAACCCAGAAACCTAATTTGGAGACATCAACATTTCCTGTCAAAAACAAACATGATTTGGCAATGGGGTAGCTGCATTAACTGGGCCTGAGCTCGGCCACCACCTTGGGAAACCTAGCAAACCCCCCACATTTCTCAGTAATAGACACCCGGCGGAGTCCAGTTTGGTGTGCTTTGTGTGGAACTTTTGATGTTTTCTTACTTACAATGCCCTGCAAACCTCAAGCTTTGCCTAAATTCACAACATGTACTTGAATTTCTGTGACATAATCTTCCAGAATCTAGGGGAATCTACAAAATTCCTACCACCCAGTGTTCTTCTATTTGCCCCGATGAAAACCACTACCCTACTAGTGTGGCTTGTTTAGTGACCGCAACAGGAACAAATTAAACCAGTGTCACTGGGAATCCCAAAGTGGAACTCCCATTGACCATGATTTGTTCTGTTCCTGTTGCAGGCACTAGGCCCAGCTACATAGGTGAGGCAGCGTTTTTATTGAGACAAGTGGGGTTACACTTGGTGGAAAGAATTTTGTGGATTCCTCCTGATTCCGGAAGTTTCCCTCACAGAAATTTAAAGAAAATTTGTGATTTTAGAAAAAGCGTGAGGTTTGCAGGGCTTTGTAGGTAAGAAAACCTTGGGATTCATGCAAGGCACACCACTGTGGAATCTTCTGGGTGTCTAAATATCAGAAATGTCTGTGGTTGGCAAGTTTCTATGGGTGGTTGTCCAGCATAGCTCCAAATACAGCAATTACCCCCTATCGCTGGTCTCTCCAGGTAGCACTGTAGGGCATTTTGTGTGATGGACTGTCTGCCCATCCACACAAGTGGGGCACTGTTGTTATGGTGAGATATGTGGGAACTCTGGGTGGTACAAAATGTGTGGATCCCCACAGATTCCAAAACTTTTCTGTACAGATATGTGAGTAGAATGTGTGTTTTTAGCCAACGTTTAAGGTTTTACAAGGGCTTCTGGGTAGGAAAACGTGGTGGGAGCAACACAAGTCACCCGAACCCTATATTCCCAGGGTGTCTTGTTTTCAAAAATTGCTTGGTTTCCACAGGTGCCAGATGAGCTAGGACCATAAATCCACAACTACTGACAATGTGAAAAAAAGTATCCGATTCAGTGGAAACATGTGATGTGTCCATGTTGCGTTTTGAGCCCTTTCCTGTTGGGGGTACTGGGCCTACCCACAGAAGTGAGGTACCAATTTTTTCAGGAGACATGATGGAATGGTAGGCGATAGGAAGTTTGTAACTTCCCACAAATTCCAGAATTTGCATCACAGAAACATGAGGAAAATGTGTTTTTGCCAAAGTTTGAGGTTTCAAAGGGATTGTGGGTAAGAAAAGTTGGCAAAAACAATGCATGTCACCCCAACCTGGATTCACGTAGGTATCTAGTTTTAAAAAATGCACAGGTTTGCTTGGTTCCCTAGGTAGAAGGAGGTTGAAAGAACAAAAAGTAGGAAAAATGGGTGCCAAACTTTAGTTAACAAAATAGTCTTGTTTTATTCAGCTCTGCATGTTCTAGAAAGCCAGGAATATGGTGTGTTTAGCATATCAAACCTTTCAATGGTGCTATTTGTAGGCAAAAATAAACACTTTTTTGCATAGCATTTTTTTCTCTCTTTCCCCTAAAAAATGAAATTTAGCTATATTTGGCTATTTTCTTGGTCCCCTCCAGGGTAATCCACAAACTCTGGGTACCTTCAGAATCCCAAGGTTGTTGGAGGAAAAAAAAGGATGCACATTTGGTGTGGATACTTTATGTGGCGAAAAAAAGTTATGGGGGCCTAAGCGTGAAGTATCTCAAATAGCCAAAAAACGGCTTCAGCACTCGGGATGGAGGATGGAAGCCTCAGCAGTTAAAGGGTTAAAGCTAATAGGTCTTTAATAATGCATTATCATCACACTACTTTAAAGCCTGTACGCAAGCATTTTGTTGCATGAAGTATTAGATTTTACTGTAGTAAGCAACAGATATTGTTTTGCTTTTAACCTATGAAAACCATGGGGGAAATATTTTCACCGGGACATTCGTTTTTAGGCCCTTGTAGGAGAGGTTAATTGTTTTGTTTTTTCTCATTTCATACATAGTTTTTAATTTCATGAGTGTATGCCTGATGATTTCTTGTAGGGCACCTTATGCTCCATATATTAGAATTGAGTTATTTCCTAGTCAAAATCCAGTGATAAAGACTTCAAGCCTGATTGGTTCTTTGGATGTCACAGAGCAGATCTGTTTCTTATGAAAACAGATAGGTATTTTGTTATATCGGTTCTGACATAGTTTTGTTGTATGTTAGGGTTTTGTTACTCTCTCTAGCACACCTTGTGGGTAGAAGATTTGAACTGCGATGTTTATTGTTAGGCACTTGGGAGGGTCTGTACTTTGTTTTGCCAAATTTAATTTTGTACATATTTATAATTGTATGCGAGTAGGTCTGGTATGTGCCTTGTAGCAAAGCTTTTGCGTACTGCTGTAGGTTAGTGTTGGTTATGGTGACAAGCCAATCATAAAGGCTACATACTTGCTTGATTTTTAGGAAAAAGATATATCCATTTTGTTTTCTACAAAGTTTATGCCAAAGGTAGCACGGCTGACATTTATAGTGAAAACATATGATAAACGACAAAAGAACTATTAGGATCGGCTGTTCTATAGTAAGCAATTCTTTGATACTCCCCACTGACAAGTCCAGGGGTAGATTTACATATGAGAATCCTTGTTGAGTCTCACAGGAAAGAGTTGTATTTCGTTTTGCAAACTTTTTTTTTTTTTTTTTTTTTTTTACAGTTTTGTCATTTTGCTTGTTAGTGTCTGTTTATTAAAGAGCTTTATAGATCCGGACTAACAACTTTAACTGTCTGCCGTTTCTTGTAATACAAAAAATCCATAACAATACTTGTATAAATATATATAGATAAATAAATGTACTGTTAGGTAGTCCTGTTTGTCATTGATCTGTTTGAATGCCATTTGCATTTTATTTTTCGCCTGACAGCATATATATCTTGAGACAATGGGTCAGCACACTCCATGCGTTGGCTATATTGTTCTCTGACTGATGGTCGCCTAATCAAATGTGCACATCTGCCTGAAATTGGGTGTGAGTTCACTACCAGGGCGGCTGCGGTAACCACTCTAGTTTTGCATTTCCTCTTTATTGATCTTCCCATTTTTTCCTTCTCTTTTTTTTTGTTATTGTTTTTTGGTGACTGGCAACTCCATAGAGAATGGTCTGTTTCAACTGTCCATCTTAAAGGGTATTGTCTACAGTATACCTTTGTTTTACTTTTCCAGCATTGCCACCTCGTTTAGAAGCAACATGTGAGGCATTTTGAATTGGTACATCAACTAATCACAATTAAACTAGGGGTCTGTAAAATTTGCGTAATTTCCTTTTCTGTAATAACTCAAAATGTATGGAAAAATATGCGGAATGCAAAACTGGCATGCCTGTGACTATTTTTGCAAAAAATGCATCCTCAAGTCCATTTTGGATGCGAGGATGCATTTTGCAGTAAAAATATAATGTTAAAAGCATTGCGAGCAAAAACGGTTCACGTTCTGTTGTTTGCTTTGTTTCTGTGCATTTGCGCTAATTTTTTTTACCACAAACGGCACATTTGCTGTAAATGTTTACTCCAAGTTGTGGGTAATTACACAATGTGGTGTAATGGCATTTATTTCTGGAATTTCGCATAACAAGAGTAATGCAAAATTACCGAAATGATGCTAAATTACGCTGGCGTAATGAAAATTTTGCTCGGCCTCCTATAAATCATACCATTCCAGAGTGGGTTAAGAAATGTAGCCTCTGCAGTTGTTGGCAGCCAGCATCCATGCCAGACAGCTAATCGCTCACCAAAGTAGGATACTTCCCATTTCAAGAGTGCATGCGACGAAACGAAGATAAGAGTGAAGAATGATTTTGCAGGAGAAGCAGAGCTTTATCACTGGCTGGACATCCTCTGCAGTCAGATATATTTTGAGTTCTTCTATTTTCATTGGCCAGCATCCAGCAGTGATACAGCCTTAAAGAAGCATCTCTCAGTCTTGAGAGAAGTGAGTGGAGCGGTGATGCCATAATAATACATATGGAATGCTGTGGCACAGCTCAGTTGGATTTGACTTGAGTTGAGGGCTTGTGTTGTGTCAGAGACATGAGAGACATGTTTGAGTGAGTGTACAGGACCACAAAATGGCACGAGCCAGGCACCATACTGGCCTTGGATGCCAAGTCACTGTCCTTTTTTGTTCCTGCTTCATAATGTGTCCCTTTTGTATATTCTTAGATTCTCAGCCTAGTAGCTTTCCTCTTTGTAACGTAAGACTAGGATGCTCAGGCTGATTAAATGAGGAGAAGAATTATGGAAACTCGGATATTTGACATTTTCGAAAGCTGAAACTTGTATGATTCAGTGTTGGGAGCAAGTTATTTTTTCAGTGTATTTTTTTAAATAGCTTGAACCTGAAGCAAAGGCTTTAGAGTACTTTACAACAGAACTAGACTATATTACTGATTTTTCCTAGTTTGGTGCAGGGAAATAGTGGGCCCACTGGGTTGGTGGCACACAAATAACACAAACTGGCAAAAGTGTTGACTTTGGGATTTACATTCCAGAGTAAAACATGTTTTGCGCTTTAAAAGAGACCCAAAGTAAAGTAGCGCTTTGTGCTACATTGTGCTTCTTTGTAGCAGTGCAGTGTACCATGGATGGTAATTTGTTATACCCATGCAACCACCCAAGGGTGTGATACAAATCACCATCTACCAACAATGGTAGACAGGGAATTATGCCCAAAATGTGCACCTCCTTGAAGCAGGCTTAACAGTAGATACAGTTGTTCTCAAGTCCTGTAACTTTGCATGTGACCTGTACTTTACTGTACACATTCAATGTTATAAAAGTGCTAAATATGGCAAAGCATAGTATTTTATAAATGTGTGGGTCCCCTTTCAGAGTGTGCGATGGGGCAAGTCAGCCTATATAGCCTAGGTTGAGGGAGAGAGAAAACCAACACCATATCCCTGTAGATAAGGTGCAATCTTGCTCTCTACACTTTGCGCAATGTTGCGTGAAATCTTTGTGAATTTGCCCCTAAGTGATTTGGTCAGAACCACTGATTGCAGCCGTAGCTACTAGGCCACATCTCATCATTTTGTAATGACTGATTTAATTTGCTGAAAATTATGAATGTCTAGTGGTCAAAGACCCTAAAACTGCTCTGTGAGCCACCCAAACAGTCTAAGACTGGGCAGTGCCTAATTCAGACACCCAAAGCACTGCTTATAGATCACCTCAGCCAGTCCTTGAGTTCAAGTAACAGGCGCATGTATCATCGTCCCTGCGTGCAGAGCCACTTTCAAAATGTGCACACAGGTATTGAGGTGATGTTCAAAATGCACACGCATTTTTTTAGGTTCATCTTACAAGCAGCTTGACATGGTATGGATGAGGATAGCCAGGACAGAACTATGGACGTCAATTCACCAAAATGCCAGGGGTAGCGGATGTGACCTCACGCGCCCTTTGACCTCCACTTCCACTCATACAAAAATGTACACATTTACACAAATTCACATTTACACACACTCTCTCATATAAAGACACTCTCCCGCAAGCATGCACACAACATACATTTAAAAGCCTTTTTACTTACCTCAGCTACCATGGCATATTCAAGCTAATTGCACCCCATTTTAAGTACACTAATAGTGAATAATGTGTTCACGGGCACTGAATTTGCCACCTCTGAAGCCAGGGGTTGCAAAGGCAGTGCTAAGGACCGCCAAGGGCAAGCAAGAGGTCGATGCTGCGACCCCTAAATGACGTCCATTGTCAGGACTAACACTCAGGCATTTGCACCATCCCGAGCGCACTGTCCCTCACCAGCTTTGTACCTTTCATCTACCTCCATCTTTGGGGTTCAGAGAGCCCTGCATTTGGGAATCAAATGAACCGCAGCTGGAGGAGTGGGGCCGACAGAAGAGGAAGGGAGGCACCGGGGGCTGATTTATCCTTTTATAGTTATACAAGCAGAGAGAGGGGGAGGCGCAGTAGAGCTCGGTCTATTTTAGGCCGCTGCCTGGTTTACATTATGGAGGTGAGCAGGGAGGCTCTTTGAAAGCCAGGCCCGGGGCCTGCTGCGAGCGCTCTGCCGCCTGCAGCCTGTCAGGCACCGGAAATGGAGCCCGAACCTCCGGCCGACGTCCGGCCCTTCCAGATGGCAGCCCTCTGGTGCAGACAGCGGGAGGGAGCCTCGCGCAGCAGCTTTCACATCTTCGCCCGCACTGTCAGGAGGCACGATGATTTCTAAACGATTACCGAGATTTATGCTTTCCGTGTTTTGTCTACCTTTCTAAAACAAATGTGAAAAAGTGCCTGCTTCCCATCACTCCCTCTTTTCTCACTTCCTCAATCTTTGTCGTTTATTACTCTTTTTTTATTCGCTTCTTTTTTTATTCGCTTCATTTTTCTCCCTATTAATATCCCTTCTCTTCTGCTCTTATTGTTTCCCGGTGTGCCACAGTGTCAATGTTTTATCTCTCCATCTAAGTCCAATCGTCTGTCCTTAACTTATCTACATTTTTCGCATCTTTAGGTCTCACCTACAGACAACTGTCTGTTGCTGAAGACCTCTTTGTGGATAAGGCGACCATTATAGTGGGTGTTGGGCCAGCCTGTAGCTTACCATTGGTTGGCTTTCTTGTCATTCCCATTTGGTTGCACCTTATACAATGGCTTTCCTTCCTCTTCTGGTGTTTGTTCCTCCCCTGAACCTTGACTTGTTTACGTGCCGCCACCCCTTCCCATCACAGTCGCAATCTCTTTCACTAGTTTTCCTCTTTTTATTAACCCCTTTTCTAGCTCTATTCACATTCTTTCTCTATTGCTCTTATTCTTTCCCAGCCCGCCACCCTCTCAATTGTTTTCTCTATCTAATTCCTTTGTCTGTCTCTAACTTATTCCCCTCGTTCACCTTTGAGGGTCACAGAACTCTCTGTTGTTAAATACCAATTATGTACAGAACCAATACTTACTGTGGGCCTTGCATCAACAGCATGCTTGCCATTCATTGGCTATCTTTCATTCCCATTTGCTTGCATCTTATTATATGCCTTTCCTTTCGTTCCTGTACTTGTCCGTCACCTGGAGCATAGCACCTTTAGCATTTAGAGTTCCTGTACTCCTGCCTGTCTATCATTATTTTTTTCAACTTTTTCTCTTTTTGGAGGGATTTGCAGATGCAAGTGTCTGTTCCTTTAAAAAAACAAAAAAAAAAACACTTCGGTGCACTTTTTATATATTTTTTACTTTACCACTCCAAAATGGACGTCAACCATCTTGCCTTGGAACTGCAAATTTAAACAAAATAATGCCTGCCTTGTCATGACACGTATACACGCATGCGACCACACTTGGGCTGCCGTAATAGTATGATGCATGTTCATGCCTACATCATCATCACTTTTTTTTACATTACCGACACTGTTTAGTTTTGCCATTAACCATTTATTTCCTTTAGCCGAAGCTGAACAAAATTGGCAAAAGGCATTTGCAAAAAGCCAGTAGGTCTGCATTGCTAATGTTAAAAGGCAAGCTTGGATTGGCAAGGTGGGCAGTCGGCCATGGGCTGTGGCCGAGGCCAGTTGGTGGGCCATTATTTTGGTGGACTAAGCAGTCCAATCAGTCAGGGCCATCTGGTCTCTACCTCAAGTGTACAACAATAAAGCTGTTGTTACAGCCTTTGCACACATATACTACACCTGACCCACGTCAGGCCACCTCATTGTCAGAAGCACCATAACAATGGGATGCCCTGCTGTCACACATGAAGTGTGCCTGTCCCCTGGTCCTCTCCGTGTACAACAGAGGCCTCAAGGAGCTGCTGAAAGGAATCCATTAGCACTTGCTTTGCAGAGGACTCCAGTAGGGAGGAGTACTGGAGGGTTAAGGTGATGGGGGACTGATACCTGTGAGGGTCTGAGGGAGCTCCTCGGGTTATTTGTGTTCCATTCCCCTCCATGGAAAAGGGGGGGAAGGGTAAATTAGCCTCTGTTGCTCACCTTTGGCTGCCAAATATTAATTATCGCAGTTAACTGGGAGTGTATGTGTCCCTTACCCGACTTTGAAATTGTGAAACCAGGTTTGAGTTTTAACATCATTTGATTCTGGGCAAATCACCTTATCTCCCTACATAAAATAAAAATGAATTTGTACAGTGTAACTGGTGCTCGTGCAAATTGCTCCAATGCTTTTGAGACGAGCTCACACTTTCTAAAACTACAAAAGAATAACAACGATGCAGAAATGTGGGCCTCTTTTTTTTTTTTTTTTTTTATTTTTTTTAAGTGGCCAGGCCTAATTGTGATCCCAATCTGACCCTGTCAAAAGGTGAGACCTAAAGGTTTTGGCCATGCGTGTTGCTTTTTCTGCTCCCTCACTTGCTTACTTTTCCCCTTTTTATGTCCCATCTCATGCTCTTTTGTGTCTCACTCTATGAATCCCTTGTGGCCTCCTCATTTCCTTCAATGTATACATCTCTCCGTTCAGCTCCTTCATCCTCCTTATCTGTCGTCCTCTCCCTGTCTGTCACGCCTTCCCCTTGTACACTGTTCCTTGTCAGCATGCTCTACCTTTCCTTTTCTCTTGTCCTGTGTGTCTATTTGTTGCCTTCTCTCAGTCATGCCTTGTTCCACAGGGGTTTGACAATCCTTCCTACATTTTACTCTCCTTCTATCTTTCAGTCAATGCCCAGGGCACAGTTTTTCCTTTACCAGTGCCCTCTGCCCTTCTGTTTTCAAATAAGCCCTTACATCGCCACTGGAGGTTTCTTTTCCTCCTAGAGTGTGCTAAACTGTGGCCTCATCCCAGAGATATTGCCTCTCAGCCTCACCAGAGGAATACAGTGTTCTTTCATGAACGAGCCGTGTTGTTTACCATCTCCATGCAATCCAGCAAAAACTCCAGAACACCAGTGATTTAGTGATACCACATATCACTTCCAAAATGGCCACCACTTTACACGACTCAGTGTGTTTATTTGTCTCCTGTATAGGGTTTCATAATACTCACTCCATGGAAATACCCCAGAAATCTTACAAACTAGTTACAGGAAGGCTGCTCATGCTTGGAAATAAGGAGCTTCGAGGAATGGGGAGTCCAGCCTCAAGGACTTTATTCCAACCTTGTCAGCCCTTTTAGAGACACCAGCATATCTGGAAATCTCCCAATTTCCATATAGTCTAGTAGGCATTTGATCCAAGTAGAGAGGCTGCATCTCAAATGATTTTATAGTAAACTGTATTCACAGCCCAACAAGAGGAGGAAAGAGCAGTTTTGGTTGTAGGGGTTTCTCTGAGTGGTAAACTTTTGGACTTGAGTGACATCCGGATGGAATCAGCAGTCCATCTCTTTGTCTGCCTTGGCAGTGGAGCTCAGAGAATAGAAGGCTCGAGAAAGACAAAAGGACAAACCAAGTTGAAAAAAGACACTTGATCATCACATGCTCCACACTGCCTCACTCCCTGCCTGCCTCTGATTGACCTGGAATAAACTTCAGCACGGTCATGTACTTCCAGGCACAGGATTTTGGATCAACTGTGACAGAAAGGGTAAGCACAATAATACTGTTGCATCCAGTTTAGGAATATACAGCGTGTGGTTTGGGCAGAGGGATATTCATCTAGCAGCAGTAGGATTTTGTTATCCCTTTCGACGATGAGAGCTATTTGATATTCTGGCAAAGGGCCCAGATTATCTGGGCTTTATCTACTGAGTATCACGAAAGAGAAGTTAACTCAGTAGACCTTCAGTATTTCTCATCGCGCTCAGTGCGCGGCAAGATCAGTTGTTATAAAATTCCCACAGGCTCAGTCTTTTTATGGCATGTTTTTTTCCACATTTATCCCAACTAATAACAGCTACTGTATCCACCTAATCAAAACCTCCGGTACAAAGAGAAGCCTCAAAGCACAGCCGTTTTCCACAATCTTAAAGTGCAAAGCCTCAGAGATAATTTTCCACCATTATTCGCCTTTTTTACGCCAACATTCTGTCAATATCTGTTTTTCATACAGTGCAAAACAAGATCACAAGCCTAATTGAATGTCCAAATGTTGTAATGTTATGTTATCAGACACACAAAAAGTGATGGGAGGAATGCTTGTAGTTAATCTACACCACTGGCAATTACACTGGGTAGAATTCCAACCTGTCATTTTTCACCCAATGTGCCTCTCTAAACAGAGACCCACCTCATGTAAATCAATCTTAGCCTTACCGCTCATGTGAACAGTCCATCTCAAGGTACCAGGCTAGGCATTGCCTAAATGGGAACAAACAATCCAGACTTGTTTTGGTCTTATTGGGTCTCCTTAGTTAACCATAATTTGAATCCTGTCGCACAGCAAGCAAGAGACCCACATCTGGGCATATGCTCGGCATCGTAGGGCATTTGATCAAGCACACAGAAGGTGATGAGGGGGAATGCTAGCGAATCGTTTAAACCACTGTCGATCGCTCTGGGTAGCATTTCAACTCTTTTTTTTTCCCACTCAGCTACTACTGACAGGGGCCAATCTTATGTAAATTAGTGCTGACCCCGCTCCTCTTGGGGACAGTGCATCCCGAACTGCCAAGCTAGGCCCCCTCCAGATGGGAAAACAAGTAACGCCAGACTGGTTTGATCATTGTTAGAGCCGATCAGAGAAATATGGCTTGGATGCTGTGGTACATTAGCAAGGGTCCCACGTCTGGGCGTATTCTTTGCCAATGCTTAATTTGTAAAAAGAAAATAAATAAAATGCTAGGACCCAATGTATTTTAAGGGAGGTCGCTACAGTTTGCACCGCCCACTCCCCCTGCCAGTGCTGCCAAATGTCAATGCTATCTACAACCATAATTCAACAAATAGATAATGTTTATTCTTTATGGCCCGAAGCTCTTAGAATGGCCTGGACAAAGTGGTATGTTTTTATGTATATTCCTATGTTAAATCCTGTACTGCTGTGTCCTGCTTAAAAATAAACAGCCCCACCATGTTGTGGATTGTCAGAAATATGTGCCTATGCTAAGAAATAAGTGCCAGTGCCACACACTGGCAAACACTGCACAAATTAAGCTCTGCCCTTGGCTACTGCTTCAAACTCACAAAATGTGCTTTCAAATAGTCTAAACCACTGGCATTGGCCATGAGTATCATTCCAGTCTATTATTTGTCACTTTCTGCGCTATTCTACACTGAGGCCAGTACTGATATTGCTCCTCATGGGAACAGTCTATCTCTTCCAAATGGAGAAGGACTAAGGGTTATTTCCATATGGTTGGTTCTATGTGAAGTGGAAGGTGGGTAAAAGACAGTGGTCTGGATTGCAAATTGGAGTTATAACCAGTGGCAGAGATTAATTCAAGCGATCCACCCATCACTCTTTTATTTCCCTCAGTTTGACACTTTAAGTGCGCCAGGTATACCAGGACGTAGGTCCCTTACTCGTGCCATAGTACTCAAGCTCCACCATACTCAAAAAGGTTCAAATGATATAAAACTGGTCTGGGGTTGCTTGTGTTTCCACTCAGATGGAGCATGCTGTGGTAGTTCAGGCTGGACTATTTCTTTTGAAGCAGTGCCAGGACTGATTTGTATATGGCTCGTTCCTGTGTGAGGTGGCATGGTAGGCTAAAAAATAATAGCCTGAAGTAATTCTTAGTGGCTGAGATTAATATAAGCAAGCTAACCATTATTTGTTATTGTTTTCTGTGTTATATCACCTTATGTAATGTTACGTAGATTTAGATAACGCTGTATTGTCATTAGTAAGACCATGCAGCACTGTTGGGAGTTTGAGCGCCTTGAGAGTTCGATCACAGGCAGAGTCTGTTTTCTGATTAACTTGGATCCTATGAATGTTATGTCATGTAATTTCATATTGTGGTAAGTTATGTTACATTGATTTATCTAGCGCTGTGTTGCCAGTAGTACGGCCTTGCAGCACTGTTGTATTTTGGTCACCCTCCTGTCCTAGGCTGAAGGATTCTATTCCAGATAGAGCCTACCACCAGTTGTCCAAATCACAATGTCACACATGAGGCGAACATCCATACCCTGCCCCACTCCAGAAGTTCACTCTTTAAGTAATGAAAGACATAGTTTTGGGATTGTTCTTGACCAGGCAAAGAACACTGTAACTGGAATATTAATTAGAGGGGGAAAAACAAAATGTCGTGGGGTGGTACATCTAGGAGAGGGCAGCTTTGGGAGTCATGTGAAAGAAATATGCTACCTGCCTATGAGTCTACCACTGTCCTAGAGATGCCGTGTCACCAACAATGCAAAACATAATTCCTGGCATGGAAAATGCAAACCTTATAAGTGTGTTGATGTGCCTCACCAGAAGGTGTAGCTAATTCAAAAGCATCAAAAGATTTCATGGCGCCACCGTAGAAAATGTACCTCGCCATACGAAGCACGCAAATGTTACTTGGTTGTTTTAAAGTTCACATTGCACAAACCTGGCAATATTCCAAGCTTAGCACTCAGTAAAGGGAATGCCATGCCTATCTTGACTCGGAGTGAGCAGGACCTTGTCTGCAGCCATTTTGATTGTGTCCTGTTAACTGAAGTTCTTTGAAAGATCTATCTTACCCGTTACTTGTAAAATTAGGGTGAAATCAGACGTTTAAGAGGGTGAGTAGAGAATGAACAGAGGATGGTATAGGTCTGAAAAGAGGATGACCCTGTTGAAGTCTGTGGAGACACTTGGTTTGCCAAAGGGGGGAGGAGCTAGAAAAGAATGCCCCTCCCCCAATGACGACGAGTTGACTGGAACGTAAATGTCAGTATATTTTATATGCCGCCGAATCTTGGTGTTTGAGAACGTGCCTTAAAATTCCTGATTGCAGCATATAAAAAACTCATGAATAAGTGATTTGGCAAGATCACACAATTTGATCAGGTTGAGCCGGCAGATTCAATTTCAGATCCTTGAGTTCCAGGCAACAACTTAACCACTAGACCCATCTCAAGCCCCCACCCCTCATTCCACCACGATACCATTACTGTAAGTGCATCCTTTATTGGTCTCTGTAACTTATAATGGGTCTGCGCCCATCTGGAAAGCACATTTACTGGTCAGTTAATGGCGTCCCTGAGTTGAGCTCCTCAGGGCATGTCATTAACTGGCCGGCGAAAGCCCGTGTTCGATGGTGGTTATTGCTCATTCAAGAACCGCACTGTTGCGAATAAAGTATGTGAGGTTACATCTGGTAGTTGTTTTCCATTCTGGTTGCACACTCGGGGATCGGAAGATGTGTAGATTATCATGTAGTGTCTGCCCCGAGAGTGTCTCTTTTCCAGGAGCCACTGCATGTTCCTTCGGGGCGCCCTTTAGAGCTCTAATTGCCCAGCACAGACTTTCTCCTGATTGCATTCTGACGTTAATAATTTGATTTCCTCTCATTGCCGCTTCCCTCTTATCGCTGATGCTGCGGCTTGACCCGCCAGGCCCTGTGAATAGCCGCGCAAGATCCGTGGCGTCTCCTTTCACTCCGTCCTGCCACAGAGGCCTGGATACCACACAAGGGAAATTAGTCGTGGTGTCTAATTTCAGACTTTTCTACCACGGGGGTCTCGTCAGCATTTACTGGAAATATCATGGCGTCTCCTCTCGGGTTATCCTGTCACATAGGCCTCGTCAGCACACACAGGAGCTGTTATGGCGGCTCCTTTCTGGTTTCCGGTCTTTTGAGGCCACGTCCCTGGTGTATCATAACTCATCCTTCCAGGTTCTCCTTTCACGGAAGGCCATGACAGCACACTCCTGTATTATCATGACATCCCTTTTCAAGTTGTCATGTCACATGAGGCCACACACTAGGGGTATCATGACTTCTTCTTTCAGGATGTCTTTTCATAGGAGGCCACACGTGAAGTACCATGACATCTTTTTTCAGGATTCCCTGACATGGCAGACCCCGTCAACACACACCTGAAGTACCCTGATATCTCCTTTCAGGTTGTGTCTCACGAGTAGACCCAATCTGCATACAACTGAAGTGTCATGCTGTTTTCTTTCAGGTTGTCCTGTCACAGGAGGACACACGTGAAGAACCATGACGTCTCCTTTCAGGATTCCCTGTCATGACAGACCTCACCAACACATACCTGAAGAATCATGACTACTCCTTTCAGGATGCCCTGTCATGGCACACCCAGTCAGCACACACCTGAAGTATCATGATGCTTCCTTCCAGGTTGCCTGTCACAGGAAATCCTGTCTTCACACACCTGAAGTGTCATGATGTCTCGATTCAGGTTGTCCTGACACGGGACACTCCATCAGCACATAAAATATCGTGGCGTCTCCTCTCCGAATGTCCCGTCATGGGAGGCCACACGTGTGAAGAACTATGACATCTCCTTTCAGAATGCCCTCTCATGACATACCTCGTCAACATGCACCTGAAGTATCATGACTAGTCCTTTCAGGATGCCCTGTAATTACATACCTAGTCAGCACACACCTGAAGTATCATGACTACTCCTTTTAGGATGCCCTGTCATGACAGACGCTGTCAGCACACACCCGAGGTGGTATAACACAACACTTCCATTCAGGTTCCCCTATCAAAGGAAATTTTATCAGCACGCATCTGAAGTATCAGTTTTTTCCACTTGGTGTGAGCAAGGTGCATTGAGCTGCCTCTGGACCCAAGATTTGTGTCTCCATGCTCTTGACTCATCTACTGGAGCTGCCTTTTGGGCTGGCAATATTCTGAGCATCAATGTGTTGTTTTCTCTAGAGTGGATGGAGGGATTCCTGTCCATTACCGACATAGCGGCAGGTAACTGCCTGGATTATGGCCTCAGATCTACCACCCACACAGCCGGAGTTGCGCTTTGTTTGGAATTATTTCGAGGCGGTCGGTTGGGGTGATCTCAGATCAAGTCATTTAATGAAAAAAGCAGCAAAATTCTTAAGCAAAACAGTAACTTTGGAAACCTGCTAGGTTCGCATTCTTTTGCAGTCTTTCTTTAATTTGAACCCTTTTCTGCCTGATTTCCTTTACTAGAAATATAATTTAGTCACTTTCGAGTTGAGAAAAGAACGATGGAAGTGTTCTGAATCAGTATTGATCCGAATATGTCAGTTTATAATCATAATGCGCATTATATTATTTCTGTACAATGTGGTATATCGGGAATTTACCAGACTGATGCCAAAAAACACGGAAAAACCACCCCTGATAAAGCCATATCAAGGCGTGGGAGAAAATGAAGACACCATGATGTGAGCAGCCCCAGGTAGAGCTAGAAGACAAAGGCTACCAGCAGGGTCCCTTTCACTTCAAGCCAGCCCATAAACCCCCATCAGCCTCAGTCTAAACACATTTAAATCCAACAGCAGGTGTCACAATCTAGTCCATGATATGTTTTTACCGCTTTTTTGGCAAAATGTAAAATCTTCTACTATGGTGAATCTTAGGGACGGGTGGGTGGTAAATTGCGGCTTTGTGTAGGTGCAGATGAGAGCAGACACACAGAGGGCTCACTGGGGGTCACCTGGGCTTATACATCTCCTTTCCCTTCCTTTAAAGACTACCACCCCTGGGTGTGTCCAGGATATCCAGACCACTACTCCCTCCTTCCGAAGTTTCTCTTTATCTTGGACAGTCACCAGTTAGCTTGAGGAAAAAAGTAGCCCCAGGGGAGGGTGATACAGAATCCTGCAGGGGAAAACTTTTCAACCAGTCTCCTTCTGGATGCAATGAAAAATATGGCCAATGGGTTCAAAGATTTGGTGCTCCTAAGGCCCTCACCTTTCTAACCGTGGGTCCAGGCTACTTAGTATGCACACTCAGGTATTGTTCCCACACATAAGAAGACATGACCACTGTTTGGTAATTGGCGTCCTTAGCTTAATTAGCATAAACCTTAGCATAAACCTCTGAAGTATTGGGTGAAACAATTGACAATTTTAGCTTGCTCCCAATACCTGAGTGCACACTTTGAAATGAGAGGAATAAGACATAATAAACATTAGGACCCTATGAAAGTGATAACACATCTTGCAGACTTTGACATCATGACAACATTGCAAGTCTCAATATCTTGAGCAGCTTGGCATAGCTTTCTTTTTCGAACATTGTTGTTAAAATATAATCATGTGCATTATAAAATATCTTTACAATGTGGCATATCAAGAATCTACCAGACTGATGCCAAATAACCAGGGGACGCTGCCCATGATAAAGCCAGATCATAGGCCTCCCAGCATATTAAGACACAATGATGAGAGCAACCTTAGATACAGCTAGAAGGCAAAGGGTACCTCCAGGCCACCCTTTACATCAAGCCAGCCAGTAAACCATACCAGAGTCATTTTTAGACCAACTTTTATTTGACAGCAGGTGTCATTACCCTGTCCAAAGTATTTGTTTGTATCGCATTTCTGGCCACTGTGCGTGTGGGTTACTGACGAGCACACACTGCCACCTACCTAAATGCAGCTATTTCGCAGGGAGTGCAACTCGGATTCAACAAAACAATGCACTCCCAGCTGAAGCCAGACTGCTGGACTCTGTTCCGGAGGATGGCACCACTGTGCATATTTCACCCCCAAACCTGTTTTTAATGGAGTAAGCCTAGCACATTCTTCCTTGCTAGAGATATATGCACTCTTTCCACCCCAGTGCACACTGCAGCAGCTCCAGGCGACAATGGAACATATGTTGGACCAACACTCTCCTGGCAAAAGCCAGAAAGATGCCCTGCCTCTCTATACACAGGGAAAGCCACCAGTGTGCAGACAGCCCAGCCAACCCAACCGCTTGATAAATAAAACTGACTCATTGGCAGACACAGCATGCCCAATTACAGTATCCCAGCTTCCAGGCCAGAGGCGGGAAACTGAATCGTCAGCGGTCGTTGGGGCAGCCAGGTAGCAAGGTGGCTATAGACGAGGCTGTTCTTTATTTAACCTGCCAAGCTGCCCCTGCTGACTGCCTAGGATCCTCCACTAGCCTCTCAGGCAACCAGTGGCTGCAATTCACAAACCAGCCTGAAAAACGTCAAGTTGTGGCCAGAGTTGGCCCGCTGCTCTAAACCGAGCCTATCTGTCCTGCCCTAGTCTCGGGTGCCAGTGAGCCTGTGGCGTGGCCCCACGCCCAAAGGTTAAAGTTAGGTTAAAGTTAGGTTATAGTTAGGTGAGAATGTCAGTTCAAACCTAACATTTTAAACTGAAAATAAACACTGAAATTTTACAGTTATAGTTAATTCAAGTAACTATAAATAATTCGCCCCTGCTGTGTAAAGTGTTGTCAATTGGTTGTCATCAGTAAAGTTATCAATCATTTCATGAGTGTTGCAAAATGTGAGGTCATAAGCATTGCACGGCGAGGGCATGAGTTATAATTACTTGAAATCACTGACTGGTGAATTTCAGTATTTTTTTTAGTTTCTAAGAGTAAGGTTAAACTGAGATTTTCGTCTATGACATAATTTCAATCTTCATTTTTTTAATGAATTTCTGAGTTTTTTTTAATGCAAAGTAAAATATTATTACCATAGCTATCTATAACGTCACATTAACTTTAATTTTTTTCAATGAATTTCTACTATTTTTAACGTAAAGTAATATTTTATTTACAAATCTAAGGCCAACTCCCTGCTGCGCATGGGCTTCAGCCTTTGCACAGCAAACGATTGGCCGCAGGGCCTGGCCTGCGTCCAACCCCTGCAGCCATCCAACCCACCATGTGCCCAGCCTTGCGTGCAACCCTGTGCCAAAGATATTAGCAAACTAAATGTCTCTGCCACAAGCTCAGAGGTTCACTTCCAGTTAGCGCTCCGTTAGCATCATGTAACGTTTACTCCTATGGGAAGGGACTTGTACTTCACACATAAATGCTCTTTCTGATTTATGTTTATGGTTTTAGTGGCAGAGTAGCCTAATTGGGTCTTATTCATTTAGGAAATTAATTATGGTTAAAAAAAACTTTCTTATCTTTCCTGAGCTCTTTACTTGAAACATTTCTCCATGTTCTCTATATGTACCTACCTCCTCAATTGGTATGCTTGAACCACTCTTTACTTCTGGTGAGCACTTCATTGTAGGTACACATTTGAATTGTTAATAACAGATCATTTATCTTCATATAGGCACATATTTTAGGACATCTTAGAATTGGGCACTTGGTGCTATATCATTGATGAGACCACACATGGCATTTGCTCAGATTGTTCAGTTGGCTAATGCATCCAGGGACCCCATGCCCAGAGGTTTGAATCCTGGTGAGTCCATTCAGCCTATGCTTCTCCTAATAAAATGAGTACCGTTCAATTGACTGACAATACACATCTTTCATAGCGCACAAAGAAATCGCTTTAGAAGGACGTGAACTTTAAAAATACTTAATGTAAGGTTTGGGGTTTTCAGGTCTATAGGCATCATTTTCGGAAGCAATAAGCCTAAACAGATTAGAACTACCAAGAAGATGCAGAAAGTCTATCAGAAACATCAAAAAGAAGTGCAAGAAATTAAATGTAAAGTTTAGTTCTAGAATAAGGGGACATGTAAAAACTACTTCTTAGAATGTGCGCTCAACAGAAAGGCATTTCCTCCTTGTTCGGACTGGAGTTATAATTACACGATGATGTGTGCGTTTAGTAATCAAGGAACATATGGTATGTGGGTAGGTAATGACTTATGCATGATGTACTATGTTTTTTAACATGCTTCCTTCCCTTAATGGTTTTCTATTGCACTGACCCTTGCGTGCTCGAGGTATCCGATCCCTGGGGCATTGAACTGACTTTGCTTCCGTCAAGGGACTGCACTTTAGCTGAATCCCTCACAGATGTGCCTATTGGCACTTTGTGGGTTGTAGTCAGTGGTGCTTGTGAGACCTTTTCTGCATCTCCTGTGCCTGTCAGTGATCACTGGGCAGTGGCTATGGTGCTTTTTTTTATTTATAACTTTTGTCCTAGGGACACTGGTAAAATCGTACCCCAACTGGCTAATCATTGTTCTCTCTTTGTACCCTTAACTCTTCAAAGGTTGGCAAGTTTGAGCAGTCAAGCCCCACTCTAGGAGGTGACAGTAGTTTGAAAGTAAGTTCAGGTATGACTCGTGACTCACAAACAAACAAACTTCAATGTCCAGCCAGAGCTACATTTTAAAAATAAGTGGGTAGTGTATTTCTTTACTTATAAGAGGCCAAGAACAGTTAAAATAAAGAGCAGCATAAAACAAGGCATTTCTAGTACTCTCTGTGGCTAAAATAAGGCTCCAAACAGTTTTATGCTACTTGCTTGGTAAGGCACTATAGTTTAAATTACATTGGCATTTAAGGATAAATGTGTCTCATGGTAAAAAGATTTAGGAACTCAATACGAATTTGGCGGGTTGGCTTTTAGCCCACCAGATCCATTGGGACCACCCGAAGCTGAAGGTCTCTCCCCGGCCCTATTACAATGTTTCTATCGGGCTGACCAGCGGAAACCTCTGTTTTAGGAAGTTTCTGCCAGTCAGCCCGGAAAACTGTGCGGAGGCATTGGACTCGGCTCCTCGGGGAGCTGAGGCCAATGCCATCGCGCAGAGGGTGATCCCAGCACCCTCGGAATGCGCACTGTCTGCTTTGGCAGACAGTGCGCATTTCTAGAGTGCTGGGATGTGGGGGCCCTCCACTGCCCACGGCATGGTCTGCCTTTCTGCCATCCTTTTCATAGCAGGGACTCCGCCATGAAAAGGCTGGCGGAAAGGAAACTTGTGCTCAGTACGGCGGTGCTGAGCTCAGTGTAGCCGTGGCTGACCACATCTTCGACTACCGCCAACCCCTCGGGATCCGTGAGCCTGGTGGTTGCAATTGTCCAATCTGGAGGTCGGACCACAAGGAATGTGGCAGTCTGACCGCCATCATGAGTTTGGCGGTTGCAAGACCTCCATACTCATAATAAGGCCCTTAGTTCTTGCTGTCCACCAAGTACTAAAGGTCCCAATTCTCTTATTATTATAACTTAGCTTACAGATCTTAGACAATGAAATTTACTTCAATAAGAGAAATACGCTAATAACTTTGTCTTGGTTTGACAAATTTCCATGAAGCTTTCTAAAAACATAGTTCATCCACCTCAGAATATTATTTTTCAAATTCAATTGGAAAATTGGTCGGGAGTGGTTTAGAATATGATAGCAAAATGTGGTGTTTGCCATGCCAAGTAGAGGAAAAATTGTTGCTATGCACTGCGAATTTTAGATATTGATTTTGAAATTTTAGGGCTGCCAGTGGTAATGCAGTTCACAAACCAGTTCCAAAGCCATGTGAACAGGGAAACCTGATCAACGAATAAGCCAAAAAGTAATATAAGCACGGTGACCAAAGGCACCTTGCTTCATCACAAAACCGTAGAAATTGAGTTAAAACCTACGGACATTGCAGTTAAATTATAAAACTGTAAAGCTTCTGAAATAGTCCCTCTATGATAAATGCACCAACAAATTGCTTGCTTCCCATCGGTTGTGATCTGAGAGAAAATTAAACAAGCATTGGCATTATTGGATTAGCAGGTCACAGGAGAAACAGCAGGCAGAAGTAAAACCCCCACGAGGTAGAGAACGCAGGGCAAAGGTAGAAACACATGGGTGAAAGAGCAGTGTAGAGATCTGTGTGAGAGAACCACACGGGCAAGAGAGCAACAAGAGCATGGTCAAAGTGGACAGAAGCACATGGGCGAGACAGAGCAATTGGGGGGAGCACACGAGGGAAACAGCTGACAAACGCAGGCTCATAGTAAAATGAGCTCAATCTAGGAAGATTTTTGTGGTATTTTGTGTCTATGAGTAGGGATGTCATAGGACATTTCCACTTTTTATTAAGTTAAGAGGTTGATTGATCATTGTTTAGCGTGAATGCAAAAACAACAGAGGATGGGCGGAATGCAGAGCAAATCAAACATTCATCCCCAGTCACAGATCTGGGTTTAATCCATCAGTTTTTTTGCTTGCCATGCCATTCCAGTTTAGCTCCAGCCATATGCAAATCAGTCTTGAGCCTGTTCCCCATGGGAACAGTCCAGCCCGAACTGACAGGCCAGGTCCTCCCTGGACCAGAAACAAGCATCCTGGGACTAGTTTCAGGGTGTCACCCTTCATCAGCAAGGTTAGCTTGATTCTGGAAGGACCTGGCCTGGCAGTTTGGGCTGGACTGTTCCCATGGGGAACAGGGTCAAGACTGATTTGCATCTGGCTGGGACCAAACAGGAATGGCATGGCAAGCAAAAAAACTGATGGATTAAACCCAGATCTGTGACTTGGGATGAATGTTTGATTTGCTCTGCATTCCATCCATCTTCTGTTGTTTTTGCATTTGTTGCCCCAAGTGGGAAGGGTATACCCAGACGTGGGTCCTGTGCTTGCTATGCCACCAGATTCAAGCTAGCCTGGCTGATGAAGGGTGATACCCTGAAACCGGTCCCAGGATGCTTGTTTCTGGTTCAGGGAGGACCTGGCCTGGCAGTTCAGGCTGGACTGTTCCCATGGGGAACAGGGTCAAGACTAATTTGCATATGGCGGGGACCAAACTGAAATGGCATGGCAAGCAAAACAAACTGATGGATTAAACCCAGATCTGTGACTGCGGGGTGAATGTTTGATTTGCTCTGCATTCCGTCCATCTTCTGTTGTTTTTGCATTGTTTAGCGTGGCCATAGTGATGACGTACACACACACATGCACCCCCAGGCATGTGTGATTATGTATCACGGCTCTACAGTCTCCCTGTATGATGATGATGCATGGCACAGATGCTAGTTTGTAATTTTTATTACTAAGATGGTGGATGCCAATCTTAAAATGGTAAATAAAAAGAAGCATTGGCAAAGCCAACAAGTCTCATGTCTAGGACCTATTGGCTTTGGCAGTACCTTTTTTGCGATGCTGGAAAGTTTTGAGGGAGAAAACAAAATGCTTCATGCTTTTCCTGATGCTGTCCTTCATCTGTATTTAAGTATTATTATTATTATTTTGTTTTTTTAAGTGAAATGATTTGATCGCTACTGGCGGTTGTCATTCCATTGGTACACAAGCTTGATGATGTATGCGATTGCATACATCACCACGGCAAAATGCCATAAAGATGACAGAGGTGTCATATGCTTTGTTTTGTATTTACCATTCTAAAATAGCAGACACCTCTTGAATCACTACATAAAAAGAAGACTTGTTTTATTGCAAAAGCATAAAATAAAAATAATGGGCTATGGATGTGGGGGGGAGGGAAAGCAGTGCATGAGTGAAAAACCAACATGGGGGTGGGCGAGGAGAGCAACACAGGGATGGGGAAAGGAACACATGATGGAATGAAGAACAGTGGGAGACATAAACAAGGTAAAAGCACAGACTGTACTCGGTAGGCTAGGGGAGCAAACAAGGAAGAAAGGGAGAGCACTGTAAAACACATACACCCTCATGGAGTGCTTAATCAAAAAGAAAAATGTAGGTCACTCTTAATACGCAGTGGAAAGACATGAGTCAGTCAAAGCAATAAGATGGTAAAAAGACTATGCTCTAGCCAAGGGACACATACAAGCTGGACAAGGAAAGCGATCAGATAAGAAGCAGGCAAATGAAAATGACCATCAAGCCAACCAATTGTAAGCAGTGGGTGGGCTATGAGCTAACATTAAGCTCTTGGTAGCCCACAATAGGTCTTTTCCAACCAGACAGCCTATGCTGTCTAATTCAGGAGACCTAAAAAGGAAGTTTGATGTGCGCAAAAACACATTTCCAAAAATAAGCAGCCCAAAAGTGCATTGTTGCTGCTGAACCCTGCCGGCAGCTTCTTGGAAAGTAGCTGGATGCAAGTAACTGGGAACTGGTTGGTGGGGGGGAAAAGACGAGGTGTTGGTTAAAGTTAAGAAATAAAAAAGGCTAAAGGGGAAAGAAAAAAAGTAGTTCCCTGAAAGTGAGCAGTTAAAAGATACAAGTCACCCAGTCAAATGGATGGTAAAGAACTATGCTCCAGGGGAGGTAGAATCTCAAGAAGAAGGAAAGCCATTGGACATGAAACAAGCAAATGCGATTGACAAAAGGAGTGTAATGCAGGCTCTGCAACCCCTGTGGCTCAGGGGAGGCCACAACCATTCCAGGCTCCCTCCCAATCATCTCAAGGCCAGTGAATATCTGTGAGATGCGTGAGACTGATGTGCTCCTCTTCAGATTCTGCAGGTGAAACCATCATTTTGTGTTACGCCATTGAGTGGCAAGTAAGCCAGCCAGTGGTAAGCAATGGCTGGCCCACTGTCTGTTGTAAGGAGAGCTATAATCCACTGTAGGTGGTCGACAAGGCCTACAGGCAGATAGGCAAGACCTAAAAACGGATTGCGGAATGCTTATCAAACTCAGTTCTTGTTTGGAAAAAGGAAGGACTTTGTGGTTTTGCCTGATTCTGACCCAGTGATGATCTGGTTATACACAGGCCTCTGCAGCAGGCGCTCTCTCTGCTGAGCTATAATGCCTGCCTCGCCAATCAGCTAACCTTTGGGACAGGGGTCTTCATACTGAGGGGTGTGGCCTCAAGTGATGGGGGGGCATTCTCTGGCCAAAAGAAGCATTATGCTAATAACAAGGCTTTGATTTAAGCTGAAAAAATGAACACCCACAAACCGCTCTGTAATGGGCATTACTAACAAAACGTTTTATTTATCTCCTATCGGGGAGTGTTTGCCAAAAGGAAAGAGACTCCAAATACTCTTAAAAAAACTCTACTTCTAATAATCTCACTGTGGATACTCTTGCACATTAGTAAGGCCTGCCTGACCAGAATAGTATGTTTGGTACTCATGTGTTTGATTGCATTTTTAAATTAGTGACAGAACTTATCAGTAATGTTGAAATAAGTGTAGACATGTTTAATAGAATAATTGTGAAAAATTTGGGGAGAGCGATAATTTATTTTCACTGGGGGCGCGACATTAAAATGTTTGGAGACCACTGCTTTGGGGTGAGCACAGTGCTTAATTTGTGCTTGTTGTTTCCGATGCTGAGCACCAGCACTTATTTTTAAGGACCGGGGCTTATTCTTTTGCCCCAAACATTTGCTGCGTGCAAAAGACAAATATGGGAAAGACGGAGAAGGAGAAAAACGAAAAGGCGTCACAATGGGAGAAAGTAGATAGCTGCAAGAGTGAGATGAAGGGGCAGGAAGTGCCTTTAAATGGATTTATGAGGCCCGAAATGGTGTAGGTTTACCCTGCCTCAGTATTTGGTGCGCTCACATTTAATTGCAGCAGCCGCGTGTTTAGGAGGAGGGCTTTGAGCACCGGCACGTTTTTATTTACAAATTAAGCACTGGGTGAGCAGGCGGCTGCATCGCCTTTGCTGACAGATGAGCGCAGCAGCCCAGACCCACTGCTTGCCAGTGCGCCGGCCCCGTGTCACAGATACGCCTCTGCACATAAAGACATTATTTCCGCATCATTTGGAATTTCCTGCTCCGCTTACTTTAATTATGTTCCCGCTTTCGTTCATTAGTTCCACGGAGGGCCTTCGATGGTTTGTGTGATAAAGTTGTCAGTATTCCTTACCGGCAAATGGTGTTTTGACACCTTTTCTCCGTTCTTTTACGACTTGCTTTCTCCGGTCTCATCTTCCCTCCCCCTTTGTTCTCCACCGCTTGCTTTTCTTCTCTGCTCTCCGTCTTTTCCTTCTTCGTTTAGTTCTCTTCTTCTATCTTTAGCTCCCTTTGTCTCTGTCCTTTTCATTCCCTTAATTTCTCTCTTCATTTCCATCTCGCTGCTTCTCTTCTCCCCTTCCCTTCTGCCTGTATTTCTCTTCTGGCCTTTTGCACATCCATCGTCTCCCTGTCTCTGTTTCTTCCTCTCCCTTCTGTCTCTTTTTCTTCCTCACTTTCTCTATACCCCTCATCTCCGTCAGTTATATTTTTTCTTTCTCTCCATCCTCCATTTTCTTTTCAGTCACTTTTCTTCTCTCCCTCGATTTTTCCATCTGCCTTTTCTTCTTTCCTTTCTCTTCCCCGTTTTCGCACGTTTCCTTCTTTCGTCCCCACTTCGGCCATAGTGCCGATTGAAGCCTGAAACCTGGGCCTCAGGCCTCCTGCAGTTAGTGCTCCTCAGGAGAGCTTTAGATTGCGGTGGCCTTACAGTTATTGGCCTCTCGCCAGCTGTATCTGCACATTCGGTCATAGGTTTGTAGTGCATGACGAGTGATTCTGATACCATGCCTGCTCAGTCCTTGCCACAATCCCATGTCACCTGTAGTGTGACCAGACGTCCCGGATTTCCCAGGTCAGTCCCGGTTTTTAGAGGACTGTCCCGACGCTTCTCTTAATTTTAAACAAATGTCCCAGTTTTTGGGACAAAGGTCAGATGTGCGCTCCTTTAACAGACGCCTACAAAGTATGCAATATTTAAAGTAATTTATCATTTACAGTCAGGCAACACAGTCCCCTGTCTGCTCCTACCAGAGAAACGGAGTGGGGAGCAGAGAGAAGTGGGTGGGGGCGGGTTGTGGCTGCAGGGTGGGAGGTCAAGCCATAGTTAATTTCATATGTGCAGTTTTGTAAGTGTGTGTATATATATATATATATATATATGTATGTATATATATGTGTAAACACAAACATGTATAGGCACACATTCACAAAGCTACGCAAAAAACGGGACATGCCAGATATTAAAGTGAGTGTAAAGTCGTTAGTCCTTCTTTTATGTCTGACTTGTCCCGGTTTTTTGCTCCTCAAAATCTGGTCATCCCACTGTGTGGGATAAGGGGCATTGGAGAGTCTGTGTCCAGTCACTGGAAGGGATTCCCTCCAAGTCTGGTATAAACGCCCATACGCTGCCGCTACGGGAATTAATTTACTGTGCCCCTAAAGTGACCAGTGTATTTAGTGAGCTGAGTTAGGTCTCCATAGACAGGCAGTGACCGGCATATCTAGTGAAAAGGCATCAGTCTCCGTAGACACTCAGTGACCGGCATATCAAGTGAACAGAGATCAGTCTCCGTAGACACTCAGTGACTGGGATATCTAGTGCGCTGGGAGTTCAGTCTCTATAGACACTCAGTGACAAGCATATCCAGTGAAGAGAGAATCAGTCTTCATACACATGCAATGACTAGTGAGCTGGGAGTTTATTCTCCACAGACACGTAGTGACCGCGAGTTCATTTCACATGGACAAGCGGTGACCGACATATCTAGTGAGCTGTGCGATCAGTCTCTGTAGACAGGAGGTGACTGGTTTGTCAAGCCTGGCGATCTGAGAGATCCGTCAGTACTGACAGGCAGTGACCGGCATATCAGGTGTACTGAGAGATCATTCTCCATAGGCACGTATTGACCGGCATGTCTAGTAAGCTAGGAGTACAGCCTCTGTAGACACTCAGCGACCAGCATATCTCATGAACAGACCAGTCTCCATTGACACGCAGTGATCTGCATGTCTCGTGAGCAGAGTTCAGTCTCCATAGATAGGCAGTGATCGGCATAACTAGTGAACAGAGATCAGTCTCCGCAGTCACGCATTGACTGGCATATCTAGTGAGCCGGGAGTTCAGTCTCCATAGAAAGGCAGTGTATAACTTTCATCCTTTCTGTGCCCCACTCAGTATAATTATTACCGCTGACTCTAAGCTTTAGACCAATATTGTATTGTATTGTATTGTAATTGTATTTATATAGCGCTTACTACCCCTGATATGACCCACTTTTCTGTCACCAACCTGCAGCTGATTGTCTGTCCGGGCCTGCTGTTTGCACAAGGTCACAGAGTGCTTGTGGAGCTAGGACTAGACCGCACGCACAACCTTTTGGTTGAAGGGCTGGTACAATAGGCCAGAGAGATTTTGAGCTCAACTTAACGCCTGAAACTTTTTTTTTTTCCCCTAGGAAGTTAAACTTTATGTAACTTCAGGTTTTATTTTGTGCTTTTGCTCTCAGGCCAGGTCTAAAATGCCCTGATGTACATCATGACATTATCTCAAATGTCCTTTACTTCTCCATGACTGACGGAAGAGCCCCTGCGCCACATGGTACCCGCCTTCAGGTGGGATGAGGGCCATTCAGCAAAGGGGTCTTGTAGCCCGTTAGCCTCTTCCATATGGTCCTTAGTTGAAGGGATGCACCCAACCCCCTAAAAAGCTTTTCATCAGAGATTGCCCAATCTGCCTTTACCGGAGCTCCACCGTACACTTTGATCACAGAATAATCTTTTTTCATTTTCTTCTTCAAGCTCTCTTTCTTATTGCTTGTTGCTTTGCCATTCCCTGACTTTCAACCCCCAAATTACCTTCTTGCATCCCTCTTCTCATACTTCTTTCCCTAACCTTTGTATGTTGTCTTTGGCCCCTCACTCTTTATGCATTTTTTTTTTATATAGCTCGGGCATTACCCAAAAGTGCTAGAGTGCTGTACAGTAAGAAGGTAGATTGTTATATGAGAACATAATTCCTAATTTAGGGTTTGGTAGACGTGTTAGTCAGTTACAGACGTGACAGATATCCTGTCCACTGAATTACAATTGCCACTGGATATAATGCACTTGTAATATGGCGGACAGGATATCAGTCACATTTCTGACAAAGTGACCTGCCCATCAAACTCTGAATCGGGTCTGTAGATCATTACATAAGGTCAACAGAATGAGCAAGATTAAAAAATGTCTGGTAGTTACATAAAGAACAGAATTACAATGGTTTGAGGAAATAGGTATGATTAGGGGCCAACAGGTGGGGTCTAATAAGAGCAGTTAATTTCGGTGCAACGGTCAGAAGCTAAGCTAAAGATGTGGGAGAACACAAATCCAATGGAGAGGTTGGCTAAGATGTCAAGAACTAAAATGTCTTTGAAGAAGAAGGGCTTTCAACTCCGTTTTGAAGATCACTAATGAGGTGGTGGTGCATAGTTTGAGGTAATGAGTTCCATATTCTGGTTGCATTTCCTGAGAAAGGTTGTTCCATGATTCAGAGGTTTTATCAACAGAGCTTTGACATTTCATGATGATCTAGAGCCTCCATATAGCTTAAGTTTGTGCGCTAAGTAACGAGGAGTGGATGTGTGCAGGGCCTTCTGGGTAATACATGCCATCTTGCATATGGTCCTGGCTTCAATGGGCAGCCAGCAGAGAGTAAACAGCATAGGAGAAATATTGTCAGTCCTTTTAGCCCCATGGATGAAGCGTGCTGCAAAATTTAGGAGGGAGTTAAGAGGGGTTAGATGGGTCTTGGGAAGACCAGTCAAGAGAGAGTTAGAATAGTCAATTCTGGAGAGCACTAGTGATTGCACATGAGATATCAGATCTTGCTCTTGAATGTAGTGATGGATTCTCCAAATAAGATGCTGTTGAAACTGTGCATTCCTATCCATGGAGCTTTGGTAGGTCCTCCAGTCTTGAACGCAGTTTATAGTGGTGGCCAGATGCGCAATATCATTGGTAGAGGAGACCTTTAAGTAAAGTTGGGTGTTGTCTGCATATTGATGATAGAATATCCCAGCCTTTCATAGAGAACTCCAAGAGGTTTGACACGCATGTGGAATATGGTGAGCAAGGATGGAACCCTGTGGATCTCCTTGATCACCACACTTTGCTGTTGAGAAACAATCTTCAGTTTTGATCCTCTGCGATCTACCCTTGAGGAATGACTCAAACCAGTTTGGAACCATGCCCTCAATGCCCATTCGATTTTTGAGTATGTCAAGGAGCTTAAGGCGGTTTACTGTTTTGAAGGCTGCTGATAGGTCGACTAGAATCAGGAGGCAGAAACTGCCAGAATATAAGACTCAAAGAGCATAATCAACCACTTGTAGCAGTGCTGTTTTGTTGCTACAGCCCTGACTACAACTGGATTGTTGTTTGTCTATTAGATTGTTTTCTTTGAGTTGCTCCGCTGCACATCTTTCAATTAATTTTGCAAGGAAAAGCCGGTTGACGAAAGTTGTTAAGATCATTCACATCTACCAAGGGATTTTTGCGGTGTGGGGTGACTTGCCCTGTCTTGAGGCAGTCAGCTGGGAAGTGTTCTTTGGGAGAGGGAGGGATTCACCAGTTTTGTTCAGAAGAGGGGCATGTGAGTGAAAAGGTCTTTGGTAATGTTGGTAATGTTACCCCTTATAGGGTGCACTTGTTGGTTTGAAGATTTGGTCTTCATGATGTTTTTAAGCAGATGTTCCGCCTTCATTATGCTAAATAATTGCAAGTGTTCTTAGATTTGCACAACATGATAGGCGTCAGACGAACGTCTTGGCATAGAGGCAATGTAACATTGGAGTCAAAGAATAGCACAAATGTTTCAGCTTTCATGGGTGGGTCATCCAATTTGGAGGCGGACATTGGGGAACTGTTGGCAGTTTTAGCCAGATCAGCGTGTTGTTTAGGTCGTTTCTTGGCCAGGTCAAGAAAGGATCTGAAGTGATTTGGTTTCTCACTGAAGATGTCTTCAGTATTGTAATCTTACATTTCGGAGGCATGACACTTTATTGGTGGGGGGGAACTGTCTCTATTTCATCTCTCATATTCTCACAGTTTTTCTTTCCTTATTTAGGCCTATGTGGAGCTGATGGTTTACATCTTTTCTTTGTGCTTTAGAGTGGAGCCATCTCATCAACCAAAACCGAAAGATGATCAAAGCAGAGAATAGTCGAATCACTGACATATGAGAAGGGGTTAATGGGCAGCAGTACCTCCTTTGCAGAGTTGCTAGTATGCTGATGTCAGTGTTCATCGTGTCGCTGAACAATGTAGTCAATCTCTTTGGTTGGGCTGTGTTCTCAGAGTGAGAGAGTCGTAACGAGAAAGGAATGAAAAAATGATCAGACCAGTCTACTGGTATGCATTTCTCTACTGAGAGCAGGTCATAGTTGGCAATTTTTAAGTTGAGTCAAGACCCTCTTTGCGGTGAACTAATTGACTGCACAATCTTCAGTGAAGCCCTAATGAAGATTAAAGTCTCCCAGAAAGACCACTTTGCTGCTTTGCATCGATGGCAAGATTCATGTATTCCTCGAAAAAGGCTGTGTTGTTACCTGGTGGGTGGTATATGGCGATTAGTCTAAAAGAGGAATGGTGTTGCACACTTAGGTCCAGCGTTAGGCATTGGAATGTGGCAAAAGAGCTGTTGGATATTTCCCTGCATTGTAAGGAGACACTGAAGATGCCAGCGATTACTCCACCAGCTCTACCAACACAGTCATTTCGGATGATGTAGTAGTTGGAGGAAGCAGAAGATCAATTATGTTGTGGGATGTGTCATTGGGCTAAGTCTCTTCGAGGATTGAGAGATCAAGGTTGTATTGTGTGTTAGTGTCTACAATTTCCAGCTTGTGTTTCATTGCCCACCTACAATTGTGGAGGATGCATCGTAGGGCAGAGGTGACTGATTGGGTGTGAGGAGTATCAGGAGATGTAGTATAATAGGAACAATGTTTCTACTGGCTGCTTTGGTTGGGACTGGTATTTAGACCTAGTCAGTGAAATGGTAGGTTGTCTGTGTTGGTTTTAGTTATCTGGAGTAGTGGGAGTTGAGGAGGTAAAGGAGGCAGAGGATATCGGGTGCTTTAGCTTGCGAGCAAATTGTTAATATCTGCCTGGGAGAAATTGGAAAGGAATCTATTGGGGCGAGGTAGATGACTGCTTCTTGGTATTGAGTGCAAGGGTTGGTGTGCCCTCATCTGGAAGAGCAGAGTGTTTATAAGCGCAGACAGCCTAGAGCGTAGGTAGAATATAGTAGCATCAAGATTGGGATGGGTGTTGAGTTGAGGTGGTCAAGTTTGTGTTCTAGGATAAGTGGAGCTGTGGGGTGTGACTGGTTGTGGTATTCATTTGGAGCTTTTGACATTGGAGAGTGATTGCCATAGATAGTATTTGAGCGTTCAGGGCCATGAAAGATCAGGGTTGTCCTGGTTCAGGTTTTCTAGTTAGGAGTTGGTACAACCAGTTGGTGTGTTGGCAATGGGCCAATATTTTCATTTGTGTGGTGATATGTGGGGATATGTGTTGTTGGTCTTTCTGGTATAAGAGAATCAGTGTGGTGAAGTGGTGAGTGTGTGCATTTGAAATGCGTGGAGAGTTCTTCTAGTGTGCGAGATTTATGATTGGAGGGTTGCAAGGATGTGTGGGAATGTATCAGATCATGAGGTGGAGTCTGTTGGGAGAGGTGAAGTTGGTTGGTTGTGTGTGTAAGTATTGATACAATATGAGGTAAGCAGAGTTGTACTGAAGGGCTTTTCTTAAGTGGAGAGTGTTCATGTGTTGATTGAGGTGGGAAGGGGTGGCAGGTATTGTGCGTCAGAATCACGTAGGGAGTAGGAGTAAAATGTGTGAAAGGAAAGGGATAGTCATTGGAGTAGTTGTGGAGGATGTGTGTAGAGTAGGGGCTAAGTGGTGTAGGGTACGATTGGTTGTATAGGTGTGTAGGAACCAGTGGTGATAAGGGTGGGTATGGTTGTATAGGTGGACATGTGATATGAATAGAGGGTTTTCTTAAGTGGTGCATCAGGAGGAGAAGAATGCAGTGTTGCTTGGGAGTGTATCAGATTGTGAGGTGGCGTGTGTGTTGTAAGAGATGAGATTGGTCAGTCGTGTGCAATGGTATTAATAAGGTGTAAGGGGAGTAGAGTTGTATGCAAGGGTGTACATTGTGTGCGAAGGGCGGTCGTTATAAGTGGAGTGGAGGTGAAGAGGGGCGTAGGTTGGTGTGGGAATGAGTGGTGTCATGGAATGTATTGGACTGTGTGTAATATGGATAGATAGAAGGGTGGCAGGATTGGTTGGGGTCAGTGGCACTCTCTGAGATGTCCCAGGATGGAACATGGGGGAGTAAGATATTTGCGGTAGCTGTCTGAGAAGGTGCATTGAGTGTGTGTACCCTGTTGGAGTTATTGGGGGTTGAGAGTGATGTTTTGGATAGTGAGAGCTCTTTGTTGAGGGTCAGGCTTACAGTTCCTGACTGCAGATTGGTAGGAATGGGGAGGTGAGGAAGTGTAGGTTAAGTAATGCTGGACTCTTTGCTTTTTGCTTTTTTTTTTGTATGTAGTTTTATATGGCGCAGACTTGTTTTAGTTTCATATAATGCTGACTCGACCTGAAGGAGTTGGAGCGCTTTATATGTTCACCAGTTGCATTACTCAAGGTTACTTTCTTTTTTTTAAATCTTTTTAAGGCATAGGAGATTAAGGGCCTGATTTAGGTGTTGGCAGAGGGGATTGCTCTGTCACAAACGTGACAGATATCCCGTCTACCATATTACAATCCCCATAGGAGATAATGGGATCATAATATGGTGAACAGGATATCTGTCATGTTTGTGACGGGTTTTTCCCTCTGCCAAGACCTAAATGAGGCCCTAAGTGATTTGCCCAGAATCACAGGGTGTTGAGCCAACACCTGATTAAAACCTGTGGCCAGATGTACACAGGTAATTGTTTTCAAATACTAAATAGTGAATGTGCGATTCGCTATTTGATAATCACAAACACCCATGTACTAAAGTGTGTATTATAGATTTGCAATTCCCTGTGGGTCGTAAATAGACCTACCTCATGAATAACAATGAGGTAGGTCTCGGTTTGGGACCCATTGGGAATCACTAAAATCGCAGGGGTGGTGGCCTGCTGGGGTCAGCAGACCACCATGTCGGTGATTGCTTTTAAATAAAGCAATCTTTTATTTTTAAATGTAGCCTGATTTCCTTAAAAAAAAAAAAAATAGGAAGCGTTTCAAACAAAAGATGAAAAGATTTATTTTCATTTCTTAAGAGTAGGTCCGTGAGACCACTGCCAGCTTTAAAACAAAAAAATTCCAAACATTCACAAAGGGTAAGGGGTGCCTTTCGGGGTACCCTTCCCATTTGTGAATGGGATACCACCTACTTGAAGTAGGTGATAAAATGTAAATATTTTGCAACCCAATTTAGGCCGCAAAATAATTACACATAACTCCTGCAATAGGGTCTTAGGAAGGGATGCCCAAAACACGCCTGTTCTAATACCGAATTTCAAACCCAGTTTCTGATTAGGTAATAGGTTACCCTATCGCAAATAGGGCTTTGTACATTTAAAAGAGCCTTTTTTACGTTCACAAACGACTAACACAAAAAAGCTTTATGCAGCTAGGGAACTAAACTCCAGATGTACAATCGGCAGCTCTGGCCTCTCCCCTTGTATCCTCAGATCCAGCCCCATCCTCTTCCTACTTTTCATCTCCTGTTCCACACATCTGTCTTCTCACCATCTATCCACCCACCCCCTGGATTGGGTTTCACCAGGGACAGTTCCCCGAAGGTGCCAGATGGGGAGGCACCATGTTGCAAAACCCAGCCAGGGTTAACCCGATCTGTACCAGATGGGCCGAGATGCGCCGCTCCAGAACCGGCCAGGGGAGGTCGTTAAGGTGGGAGAGGTGGTAGGGGTGCCCTGGGATCACCCCCTCCCAGCCCCGTAACTACAGCCAGGTTCTGGCAACACATCAGATCAGGTTACTTTACTGAGGAAGGAGCCGCCAGACTGCTGCTGAGTGGCCAGCTCGTAAAGGGATTGATTGATTTAAGGGTTATCCGGCCGCCCCTCCGGACTGGGTCACAGGGCAGCTTTCTGACTGACTTGTAGCCCCATCTGATGGTGCTGCTGTGTTAAATGTGTGGATGTCCCCAGGTGGCCGTCGGTCTCTTAATCAGCTCCGGTAAGCAAATAGTGCGTTTATTTTAAATACGGACATTCCTATTGGGTTTCAGCGTCCTCTGTGTTCTCTATACACCTATAATGAAATAAGCATAGGCAAGGTCAACAAGACCGGTGTTGACTGCCAGAATTTTAGCTTTGTCAATGTTTGTTTTGATTTCTCGTGTTTTATGCAAAGCTTTGTTTGAGAAGCTGTTTGGCCCTCCTCAATCGAAAAAAATAAGTTGCTAAATAAGTTGTTTCAAAAACACACATTGGCTAGTATTGCTTCCTGGCGTTGGAGGGAACTACTTTGTGCGTGGACATGCTTTTCGTGAAAGGGAATAATACTATTACAGTGAAGATAGCCAATGGCAAAAGTGGTCTGATCCATTGCCTCAGGCTGTATGCTGGAGGGGGTGGAAGAAAAACGTATATGACACAAATAAAAGGCCAATGCTGAAAGCCCTTGTCAGTAAATAAATTATATATATAACTTTAGTAAAATCAAAAGGCTTGGCTAACGTCAGACTTGAAAAATCAAAAGGCCTTCGCTACGTCAGGCCTAAAATATGACCTCTTTGATCCCCTGAGTGAAGCCAGATAGTGGTAGGGCATGGAAGCAGGGTTTTTCACTCTTGGCACTGCACAAGATGATGAGATGGGTGGATTATGTAGCCGGCATACCCACATCTTTTCTGATGACACACTTTGATGCAGTCACTATCAACCAGATCTCACCCCAACAACCACTTCACCCAAAGAATAATTAGACATTGGCAAAGTCCATTCCTTTGACCTTGGTAGAGTGATACAAGGAGATGTCTGTATAATAAGAACCACACAGGCTTTATGGAAGGCCTGGCATGATGGAGCATGAGTAGGGCACATGCACTTGCAATATTAGGTGTCCTACAATGCCAGCTGATATGTTTTATTTTCACAGCTGAGGGATTAAGACCACCAATCCAGTGCTCCAAGGCGTACCATGTTTGTGAGTTACAGCCCCAAAGGTCAGCGATTCTGCATTCAGCCTGCACTCCACAGAACCTACTCTTGTTAAGCAGTGTAGCAGTGCAAAATCCTTCCTTTGAATGACTTCTAGCCTCTTCATCAGCCCATGGGCCGAGTCAGATCAAGGGTCTAACAAAGGTTCATATTTCAGTTTGTGAGGCGAGTGTAAGGACTCGCTCACACTCGTAAGAACATTCAGTGCCATCTCCTGGTTGGATCAGAATCTCTCCTGTTGCTCATGGATTTAGACTTCTGTCTTACACATCATTGTGGACACAAAGAATAAAACATTTTTATCAAAATGTTGGCCCCTTCCAGCCACCACAATTTACTGCTTTTATCGACCTTCTTCAGCTTCCAGGTATTGTAGTTTTATCTTAAAAATACGTTTTATTTAATCCAAGTATTTTGGAACAAATGGTCACTTGCAGGTTCGTGCTTAGTAAAATGCTACTAGCAATTCGAGCACAACCATTTTAATCCATACTAAGCAATCAAACCCTATTCCACAAATGTATGTGCATGTGTGGTGTATTTACCATTGTCCTATCTGTCCTTACCTTTTACTGTGGAACATCCCTGCATAACCAACTCTAAATCCTCTTTTGTCTGCGATCGTTTAATGAATAGTCCACCTAAAAAGTGGTTATGCACCTGTTTGTAGGGATATCAAAATCTCCTTAATCTGATCTATCCTCAGCCATGAGCCACCTCGTAATATTGATGCTTGATTGGCTAGAGTGATATCTCTTTGAGTTTTGGATGCCGTAGTTATGTAAGCTTCTGGCAGCAGTGGACGCCGCAAATCTGAAGGAGAGGGGTTAGGTGGAGGGGACAGAAAATAGAGAAAAAAATAACAAAAATAAAGTTGCCTTGCTGCTGTCTCCCACCGCCTCGCTCCTTTTCCCACAATGTGGTATCTCAGCATTCACTGGGACACCAGCACAGGCTACCCAGCAATCCTGGTGCTGCTTTCATGCTACACCTTAGGTCAGCCAGTGAAGGAAGGAAACAGTCCCTACTTTGTCATAGAGTGGGATGGGGTCAGTGAGACTTCTGGCCCCACCCCACTCTGTGATGAGGTGTCACTGATTGACACTCGCCCTGGAAGCTTCAGGGCTTCCAGGTCGGGGACAATGGGGGACGCTTCTCCTCGTCACTGAGGGTGAGTGCCTCGAGGCACCTTTGCCTTGCTGAGGAGGTCACACTCATAGGAGCTGTGACCTCTTCAGCCCAGCAAAGTTCAGCACAGGCAGCCAGGAGCCTGCACATGTCTAGCTCCTGACTGCCTGATCTGTAAATGAAGTGTCTGTCAGGCTGACCTTTGCTCAGCCTGACAGGCACTCTTCTTGAGGGGCAAAAGGTGGGGGCCGTGGCCCCTCAGCCCCAATGGACGGGCGCAGCTGGTGTTTTCACCTCAACTCCTGTCTGTTTTGTTCCCTCCGTCCATGTGCTGCTTTACCACGCCCTTCCCCTGTGCTGTTTTCACACACATTTCACAACAGCATGAGCTGCTGTGCATCATTTTATAAAAAGGAACAAAAACGCTCTATGATGCCGTCAATGTTTGCTGAATCATAGCAACCAATGGATTTCACAGTGGCGAAATCTGTTGGCTTTGCCAATGCTCAACTGTTTGGTCTCCTCTTCACTTTTCCTTAACTTATAATTACATTCTGAGTTTAGTGAGGGAAGTGGTGAAGAAACTTGTTAATACTTTGCCTTATCAAAAGCCAACCCAGGTCTCTTTGAACTGAGACCCCCAGAATTATGGAATTCTCTTACAGAATCTTTAAGAAGCACAACTCTACATTAACCTACTGGAGGAAACAAAACGCGTATTTGGAGTTTGGTGAATACAAGACATCTGGCCTTTTTAGAGTAAATACCTATGAGAGGAAATGTACCCAGCAGACTGAGGCGGCCAATGCATTCTGTGTACAGTTTGAGAAGAGGCAGGCTCCATGGTGAATGGGCAGTACACTCCCTTTTCTAACTTTAAGTTCAAAATGTACACAACAAGCCTAAAGTGTGCAGGGCCCGGATTGGCGACGGGGTTCTCTTTGTCCTTTGATGAAGCCACATTTCAACCTCCGCCTTCATTTCTTCTGGAGAGTGCTGCCCTCCAGACTTTCAGAAAGACCTTCCTCTACCAACTTTCAGAACTCAAGATGAAAGATGTGCGCTGATCTCAACCAGATGATTCTATTTTAACAGCGCAGACCAAAGACCACGTGTGAGCAACACAAGTCTTACTTGAGCCCTGAAGGTCTGAGGATTGTGAGCTTGCATGTCCGGGATCCCAGTGGTCCTTGTCCCAGCTCCACCACTTTTGTCACATGGCCTGCACCCGGCTTGCCCCTTAGTTCATGTGATCTAGAACAGGAGTGGATGTTGAGCTCTCTAGAATTACAGACAGTACAGAGTCCATTAGGGTTAATTGAAAACAACAAGGCAACAAGGGCATCACTTTTCTAGTTGAAGCCTATACTTTTGGAAATCATTATTTTCATGTGTGGTAGTCCAAAGGGTTCACATAAAGTGACCGAACAGTAGAATTACCAGAACGCAGTGATGTCTTAAAAAAAGCAAGGTTTGTATACGAGATGGAAGGGAGTCACCTTGAAATTGAGCCGTATAGTTTTTCGAGGTATATTGAGTAATATATGATCATTTTCTCGCTTACTCTGTTCCCTCCCCCACCCTAGACTCTCTCCACCGCGTTACCGTGGAGGAGAGTGTTTCTTAGAGTAATTATTTTTGTGACCAGGCAGACACACGTCCCAGCTGCCTGCAGAATGCAGTTCACAGCCATCACCTTACAGCTGATGCGATATGTGGCAGCTTCTCGCATTACACATAATTTCACCAGGTATTGGGTTACCTGCCCGGATTCAGCCGCACAGATTGCACTCTGTGAGTCCTCCCCCCCCCCCCCCCCCCCCCCCCCCCCCGCTCGTTTGTGCCTTCTGTCCTAGTAATTGCACGTTCTTTTTAACAGTATTATTATTAAAAGTAAAGCAGCCCCTTTCTTCCGTAATTTATTTCGTGTCGTGCCAGTTTGCCCCACCTCCTCATCAGTAAGATTGTTCGAAATTCATGTAATTTGGTTTTGTGTCATTATGCAACATTTTGGAAAAATTGTAATTACGTGAAATGCGAATTCATCATTTGGCGCTATATTTTTGTATGAAATGTGTCCTGGCATCAATTTTGGATGTGAAGATGCATTTCTCGTTTAAAAAAAAAAAACTGGTGTAAAAAAATACAAGCGCAGCGGCAAACAGCAGCCACTTTCCTGCAGGGCAAGATTATTCCTGGGTAACATTGGGGCTGGTGTGTGGTTTCTAAGGTGAGTAATACCTGTATGGCGGTGCTCCATGAGGGGCTTGGCCTAGATTTACTTCCATCCCAACCCATGCGAGTATATGATGGGCCACCTCTGCATGGTGGTTCATAGTTGGGGTTTGGGTCTTTCGACTCTCTGCTTGCCCCTTGTCAGTTGATGATCGCTCCACCCTCTGACATAACCTTAAATTGTACAACATAAGTTACCACATAGGTAAGTTTAAAAACATTGATATCAGGGACTGCCCAGTGTGTCCCTCCCTAGGATGACAAAATTGCCAAAACCAAAAACCGGGATGGACACATAGAAACAGAAATATACGTTGGAACATACCCGTGGTTGTTGAATGACCGAAGTGATAACTTACATGACGTAGGGGAACTACACAGTTGACATAAATACTGAATGTGTGCACTCTTCCGTCCAACAGGATAGCTGCTCTTGGCATATCCACATTTCAGTCACTCATCAAGATCAAAGTACCATAGATCCAACCTGTTGGAAATCTTCCAGCATCCCATTGTTTCAATTAGGAAATATCTCTGGTGTGTTGTAATGGAGAGGTGCAAGTGCCCGAGTTACTACAGGTGAGAATGTAGTTTGGCGACCTAGAAATACACCAAATCAAGTCAGCCTCCTGTGTAAATCGAGATGGAATTCAATCAAGTTTTCCCTCTTCAAAGATTTTGAATGAGCACTCACAGACCAATTACTTGAACATCACCATAGACCCTGTTGAGATGTTGATCACTTTTTTAAAACCAATAGTCAATTAAACCTCAGTTGGTCATAAATAATATGTAATTAATATTACTACTTAGGAAGCTATTTTTTTTTAAAGTGTAGTTAAGCATTGTATATTGGTAAGGATTAGAATGACGAGATGGCCTGGCTAGTTTAACCATCTTTAGCATATGTTGAGCAATCATATTTACACGTGAAAACGTCTGTAGTGTTTACTGTGGCTCAGTTTCACTACAAGTGAGGAACGGTGGAATGATCCCAGTTCTGCAGCCTATTTGTTGATTGCTAGGTGGTATTTTTAATGGTTAATGCACAACAAGCCAGTCATACCCCAGGAAAGTGGCTAACAACATGTGGGTATCGTATGTTTATTAAAATGAAAAAAAACCATAAATAAATAAATACATCCATTCACTAATTGAAGTGATGCCGATATGAGCACCTAAAAATGAAATTTTTCTATAAAAAGTCAAATTCCAATTCTGTTCTTCACACACCTGCACTCCTTATTTTGTCTGAAGAATGATGTCATGGCCCAGATTTCAATGAAGTGCAGCCTCTGAGGCTTGGGTGAATGCTCTAACTTCCGACAGAAACCCCTGCGCGGGGACATTGATGGTGGAGAAAAGGCTAGTTGTGCCTCGAAGTCCGCCTCTCAGGCTACCAAGTCTTGAGTGCTAGATGTCATCCTGGTTTCCATACCGGCCCTCAAAGCGATCCCTCTAAGCATTAAGCATGAAGAACTAGAACAACAAGGAAGCACCTCTGTGTTAGGATACAGCGAGTTGAGAATATTCTATTAGGTACTCCAAAGGCTGATGAGGAGCGTAGCGATTGTCAGGTGTGTATTCTATGTTGAAGGCAATTTTGTGATGCATTTCTGCCATTTGTATGGCCCAGTAATGCTCAAATCTCACTTTTCCCTAATTCTCTGAGCACACTCCTTCTGGCAGCACGTCCCTTGTAAATCATTTCTAAGAGCTGCATTAAACAAGCATATTCATTGTATTGCAGTATTTGGGTAGCAACTTTCTACCTATTATGAGCCTTCAGAATGCTACTAGGTTAGCCAAATAAGTAGGTACTCCATTTGTTGTGCCTGCTGGAGTTGTGTGACACGTGACCTCTGGGAAACGTGTCTTGATGTAAAACGAGATGTGTGGCGATGAGCTCCAGGCATGTTCCAGCACATTAAGCATAAAGTATGTCATTCACTCATTCATATAGAGTGGTGTATTTTCGGAATATCAAGTGTAGACTATCTAGGGCCACAAAATCATGACCAGAATAGTGGAGACCAAACTAATGACGGGCATGAATAGGGTTTCTATACTTGGCTCCGGTTATATGTGGGCTGATAGCTATCTATCTGTTCAACATACGTAGATGTGGAGTTACGAATAGTAAATGTACACTTAGTTATGTGCACTTACCTCCTGAATATTTTGATTTTCGATATCTTGGACACAATTTCGTGGCCACTTAATATTCTATACTTGGTGTGCCAGACTACAACCATATAGAGCCCCTTATGCCAGGGCACCTATGCACTAGAGGACATTCAGACCACCGGGTGCCCACAAGTGTACTAATGCTGTTGGCTATCACCAGTAGAGCTTCCTGTCTCATCTCTTCCTAGCCCAGGAAAAAAGCAACCCACTAATCATGGCGATTCCAAACAAGAGGCCCTGTGTTCTTCTCGCCGTTTACGGGGTCGGTACCCAGCACAGCCACCGAGGGGCTGATTCTCCTCCGAGCCAGGGAGGAGATTTATCGGAGCGTTTTCAAGCTCTGCGCCCTGTAACGCGGCCAGCTGGGCGAGCAGGAGACGGGAGCTGGCCGGCCCGGCTCATAAAACGCAGGCTGCACTGTCTCCGTTGAGACCCGGCCCGGATAAATATTACCAGAGCTGGGGCTTGAAACCCTAATAATGATGAAATGAAACAGATTGATGCTCGGCCAGGGCTCTCCTCCGCTCTTCCTTCCAGCAGAAGGGGCGGGTGTAGAGAGGGGCTCACATTTCCCACAGTCAGCAGCCAAACTCTCCTCAGCATCCCCGTACAAACTCTCAGTTCATTCTCCGTCCTCTCCAGCCCCCGCTCTGCCTCCCTCCACTGCCAGCCCCCGTTGCAGTGCAGGTCCATAGAGTGACTGCTGAAGGGCAGAGGGTTCTTGTGCAAAGATGGAGTTGGGGGACGCCAGAGTGGAGGAGAGGGATAAGGGGTGCGTCCGAGAAGAAGAAACGAGGGGTGCTGTAGGGAACCGAGAGGCAGTAGGGTAATGTTGCAGGCCACCCTAGCGAGTAGGGTATATGGAACCATTAGGGAACAGAGTTGGGTAGACGTTCTGAGAATACAATAGCATCTTGGAGACCATAGGTATTGAGAGGCACTCCATAGAGTACAGAGGTAGACGGGCACTCTAGAGGATAGAGGGGCACTTCAGGGACCAGAGGGGTAGAGAGACACTCAACAAAAGAGGGGTAAGTATGCACTCCAGTGAAAAAGGCCACCTTAGAAAACATAAGGGTAGAGGGGTACTCCACTGCGTTGAGGAGTGGAGAGGGCACTCTAGGGAAAACAGAAGTGCGGAGAGGACAGACGGGCAGAGAGGTACTCAAGAAAAGAAGGATAAGTGTGCACTCTGGAGAAAAGAGGGATGGACCTGCATTCCAGAGAGGTTGAGAGGCACTCTAGAGAAACTAGAGGGATAATGGTGCACTCTAGAGAACAGAGGGATAGAGGGCATTCCAGAGCATGGAGAGGCACTCCAGACTAGAGGGATAATGGTGCACTCTAGAGAACAGAGGGATAGAGGGCACTCCAGAGCATGGAGAGGCACTCCAGACTAGAGGGATAATGGTGCACTCTAGAGAACAGAGGGATAGAGGGCACTCCAGAGCATGGAGAGGCACTCCAGACTAGAGGGATAATGGTGCACTCTAGAGAACAGAGGGATAGAGGGCACTCCAGAGCATGGAGAGGCACTCCAGACTAGAGGGATAATGGTGCACTCTAGAGAACAGAGGGATAGAGGGCACTCCAGAGCATGGAGAGGCACTCCAGACTAGAGGGATAATGGTGCACTCTAGAGAACAGAGGGATAGAGGGCACTCAAGAGCATGGAGAGGCACTCCAGACTAGAGGGATAATGGTGCACTCTAGAGAACAGAGGGATAGAGGGCACTCCAGAGCATGGAGAGGCACTCCAGACTAGAGGGATAATGGTGCACTCTAGAGAACAGAGGGATAGAGGGCACTCCAGAGCATGGAGAGGCACTCCAGACTAGAGGGATAATGGTGCACTCTAGAGAACAGAGGGATAGAGGGCACTCAAGAGCATGGAGAGGCACTCCAGACTAGAGGGATAATAGAGAAAAGGGGGATAGATGGGCAGTCCAGAGCACAGAGGGAGTGAGAGGCATTCTAGAGAACAGAGGAATGGAGCGGCACTCCAGAGCATGGAGAGGCACTCCAGACTAGAGGGATAATGGTGCACTCTAGAGAACAGAGGGATAGAGCGCACTCAAGAGCATGGAGAGGCACTCCAGACTAGAGGGATAATGGTGCACTCTAGAGAACAGAGGGATAGAGGGCACTCCAGAGCATGGAGAGGCACTCCAGACTAGAGGGATAATGGTGCACTCTAGAGAACAGAGGGATAGAGGGCACTCAAGAGCATAGAGAGGCACTCCAGACTAGAGGGATAATGGTGCACTCTAGAGAACAGAGGGATAGAGGGCACTCAAGAGCATAGAGAGGCACTCTAGAATAGAGGGATAATGGTGCACTCTAGAGAACAGAGGGATAGAGGGCACTCCAGAGCATGGAGAGGCACTCCAGACTAGAGGGATAATGGTGCACTCTAGAGAACAGAGGGATAGAGGGCACTCCAGAGCATAGAGAGGTAGAGAGGCACTCTAGAATAGAGGGTTAAGAGTGCACTCTAGAGAAAAGGGGGATAGATGGGCAGTCCAGAGCACAGAGGGAGTGAGAGGCATCCTAGAGAACAGAGGAATGGAGCGGCACTCCAGAGCATAGAAGAGTGGTAGGCACATTAGAGAATAGAGGTACAGAGGGATACACAAGAGCATAAAGCAGTAGAGAGGTACTCTCGAGGATAGCGTTGTAGTGGTGCACTCTAGAGAACAGCTTAATAAAAATGCACTCCAGAGCATAGTAGGGTAGAGCGCGCCCTTACACAACAAAGTGATGGGCCACTCCAGAACATATAGGGGGAGGCAGGCACTCTGCAGAACAGATGGAGAGATGGGCACGCCTAAGCACTGAGTGGTGTAGAGAGACTTTCAAGAACAGAGGCTTAAGGTTCACTCAAGAGATGAGAGGGTGTCTTCTTATGCTCCTTGTCCCATAAATAACTGGGCACTATAAGTGTTTGTTCAACTCTAGTTCAAAGGGGGGTCTCTGCATGGGTCTTCCACCAAAGTGATGATTTCTTGTTTTATTTTCTTGTTCTGCCAGCTGAAAGGCGGTCTTCCCGCCCGGAGGCCTCGGAAAAGAAAAGTACAGGTAAGTACTGTAATATTTAAGGACCACTGCTGTTCTTACTCCTCTTATTTATTTCTTTTTTTCTTTGTCTTTTCTTCCTCCTGTTGCTTCACCCTCTCTTTTCTGTGGGAATTTCTCAAAAGCTTATTCCCTTAGTGAGCGATAGGATATATCCCCTCCCCCTCGGATATCGGATAGCATAGTCCACTAGTACCAATGAATATTTATACCCTTTAGCAGAGTGGGCTAGTGGCCTTACTAGGTCTATTCCGATTCTTTCAAAGAGTTTTCCAAATATAGGTATGGGTTGTAGTGGAACCTTCAGGGGCTGGTATGGGTTTGTTCGTTGACATACCTCACATTCTTGACAGTACTTCTTTATTTGAGCTAGAATTCCCGGTCAGTAGAAATGAGTTCACATGGCATAGGTTTTTTTCTCTGCCCCAAAATGTCCTGCTAGGAGAATATTTGATCTCAGAACCTACTGGGTACTAGTAGTTGGGGTGAATTGTTGGATTTTCCTATTCCGTATAACAAACTATTTTTTTATCCTAATTAGGGATACACCTGGCTTTGTTTTCCTTCATCTTGTCTAGCACTCTGTCAGGTGGTTTGAAGGGAGGGATCATTTATTTGGGCAACTCTGAAGTTGCAATTTAAGGTCCAGGGTTCCTGGGTAACTAAGGTGCTCTGTGAGGGGCCTCGTTGTTTAGGTCCTTTCCTTAGTTTCTTAACTTGCCTCTTTTCAGTGATGGGTATAATCTCTAAGTTTTCTGGAAGAGGGTTTTTTTCTGCAACCCTGTCTGTTACTCCTGTCGTGCTTCTCGTAGTAGAGTAGAAATTGTGGGGCATTTGTGCCAAGAATTGCACCTTCCTGGAGATTCCGGAAAACCCCCACTTCCACGTTAGTTTCTTGGCCCTCTGATTCCTCACATTGATAATGTTTTGTATTCTCATGTACACACCTAATACAGACTTGTTCATTTTGAATAATTTGGTGCGGAAGCACTAGATCATCTTTGATCACTCACTGCCGGCACCCCGAATCTAACAAAGCAATCACCCACTCCTGAATGATTTGCAAACTCACATAATAGTTGTGTTGTGATTCTTGTGTGAAGAAAATGGTATGAGGCACATAATTGACTTCCACTGGTTCATCCCATTCCTACTTGCTGGTACAGAATCGAGCAATATGACCCCATTCCCCACCTTCGTAACATTGAGGTCCAGAAGGCGGTGCCTCTGCCCCTTTTAAATATTGCAGTTATGAGGAGCCAGTGATACTCTGATAGGTCTCTTGCTGTTTTTCCCAGGTGTAAATGCCTGTACCATTCGTGACCCTTTTTTGTTTTCAAGGAGGATATGTCTAGGTTGGGCCCACACAGCAGTAGTGGCCATCTCTACTGCTTGTTCTAGATTTAGTCCATGATGTTGGCATAACCACTGTTGAGGGGATATTGATGAGGCTTCCAAATATTTGTCTATGTACATTTTTGTCATTAATTTTTCCTTTGTTGCTTCCTAAGGTTTGAGCCAGCTGTCTGCTGCATCCTCCTTTTTGAAAGAGTAGTGTCCTTGGCGTTATCACTGGGTATTCCCCTCTCCTCCCTAAATCACACTCTGTAGGTTTCCTCATCTACCCCATCGCTGATTAAATACAAACTTTCTAATGTCCATATAGGAGGTGTTGCCAGTGGCCTTGGTGGTCTGATAGGTGGCCTGTACCTCTCCTGTTAAAAAGGGAGCCAGATAATGTGGCCACCTTTTCACAGGGCTGGGGCTGGCTCTGGCTGTTGTCTAAGAATTAAAGAGGAAAGCCTCAGTATCTTTTCCCTGTATAAATATCTGCAGAGGTTTTGTAGGTCCCACCGGTACCAGGCCTTTGTGCAATTCCTGAGGCTAACTGAAGTTGACTCTGAAAATGTGTTAAATTGTTCTGCTTGGGTTTTCAGGGTGTTGCAGAAGATACTTTTTCCACAATCGTCATGTACAGCTCCAGAGCCCACTCCAATTTTCGCTGCCCTTCAGCCAATTGTTGTATAAGGTTTTCCATCTTGTATCAGATGTTGATTATGCCCGCATTCTCCACCACTTATTATCTTCTGCTCCTTGTCCCATGAATAACAGGGCACTATAAGTTTCTGTTCACTCTAGTTCCTTATTGAACTCTTCTTGATCCACTTGGGTTTATTATTGTGAGGTCCTTTACTCTTAACTTCTTGTGTCCTTGCTTTTTTTAGGGGGTTCTATGCATGGTTGTTCTGCCGTAGTGATGATTTCTTGTTTTATTTTCTTGCTCTGTCAGCTGATAGGCGGTCTTCCCGCCCAGAGCCCTCGGAAAAGAAAAGTACAGGTAAGTCCTGTAATATTTAAGGCCAACTAATGTTCTAAGTCCTCTTATCTATTTCTTTCTTCCATATCTTTTCGTTCTCCTGTTTCTTCACTGTTGGAGGCTGGCCTGATTTGTAGTGGGTACCTAAGGTACTTGCACCTTATTCCAGTTCCAGTTATCCCTTATTAGTGAAATGTCGGCAGTGTCTAGAAGCCAGGCTGTCTAGAGGTAGCTGTAGGCAGAGCAGCCAAGGCTGAAATAAATAGGAGACATGCAAAGCTCTTGCAGTACCACTGTAGTCACACAGTACTTACACACAAGAAAGACAATACTCATTGTTACCAAAAATAAAGGTACCTTATTTTAGAGACACAATGCCAAATATATCTTAGAGGCTATACTCCCTTAGGAGGTAAGCATTATACACAAAATATACACTACTGACCAAAATCAGGTAAGTAAACAGTCAGGAAATAGTGCAAATATTGAAAATCACAATAGGTTGCAATGGGCCTAGGGGGAACACAAACCATAATCTAAAATAGTGTAATGAGAAAGTATGTTTCCCACCTAGACAAGTGTAGTGTGTTAGAGGGGCACTGGGAGTGTAAGAAAACACCAAAGGTAAGTAAAATACCCCACCCCTGAGCCCAGGAAAGCAGTAGTAAAACACAGCAAGTTTCCTAAAACACACTAGAAGTCGTGGTAGAAGGCAGTGCAAGAACCAGAAAAGGCTGCAAGACACCATCAATGGATTCCTGGACCTGAAGACTTGTGGGAAAAGGTGACCAACTCCAAGAAGCACTGAAGAGTCCAGGGAGAACAGGAGTCCCTGCTAACCCGGATGAAGGTGCAAATGGAGAACAACCAGTGAGAAGACACAGTCAGTATTGCACCAAAGAAGATAGATGTGGGTTCCTGGTTGATGCAGAAGATGTCCCATGCCTCATGGATGAATGCAATCTGGTTTGCATCGCAGGATTCCGCCAACAAGCCTTGGTAAATGCAAACCTTGTGTTTCGCAAAAAGTGGAGCTGCCTGGGGACCAGGAAGGACCAGGTTGACTCTACCCAGGAGGGAGAAAGACAGAGGGGGGTCTCAGCAACTCAGAGAGACCTCAGAAGACCAGGCAGCATGCACAGGAGTCCCACAGCACGTGGGCAAAGGAGTTGCAAATGGCCGTTGTTGCAGCACCACACAAAGGGATCCCATGCCGCCGGAGAACAACATAGGGAATTGAGCATCTCAGGATAGAATGCTGGGGACCTGGGCTAGGCTGTACACAAAGGAATTGTTCAAAAAGTCCATAGAGGCCCTACGAACTGCAAAACACTTGGTGAACAGAGGTGCTGTCTGGCACGGGAGGCAAGCTCTTACCTCCACAAAATTTGGACAGCTGGACCTTTAGACAGTCAGGGTCACTTCAGTCTACCACCTGTGTTCCAGGATCCACGCTCGGTGTCAGGAGAGGGGACCCATAATGCCGGTCGTTGCTGCAGAGAGGTGCCTGCTGAAGCAGGGAAGTGACTCCGTCACTCCACAGGAGATTCCTTTGGTTCTTCTGGTGCAGGATGAAGACAGGCAGTCCTCAAAGCATGCACAACCTGGAAACTGTTGCAGTTGCTGGCAGGAGCTGAAGTTACAGAGTTGTAGTAGCCTTCTTGGATACTCTGTTGCAGTTGTAGAGTTTTTGGAGCAGTTTTGCTGTTGATCCGACAGTAGAAGATGAAGTAAAGGATTTAGAGAATCCCTGCTGGAGTCTAGCAATCCGAATCTGAGGAAACACCCACAGGAGAGACCCTAAATAGCCCTCAGAGGGGGTTTGGTCACCTAACCAGGTATGGACCTATCAGGAGAGGTCGCTGATGTCACCTCCTGGCACTGGCCACTCAGATGCTCTCAGAGTTTCCTGACCATCCTGAAAACAAGATGGCAGAACCCAGGAACACTCTGGGGGAGCTCTGGGCACCACCCGTGGGGTGGTGATGGACAGGGGAACCACTCCCCTTTCCTTTGTCCAGTTTCGTGCCAGAACAGGGACTGGAGGTCCCTGAACTGGTGTAGACTGGATTATGCAAGGAGGGCAACATATGTGCCCTTCGAAGCACTTCCAGAGGCTCTGGGAGGAAACCCCTCCCATGCCTTTAACACCCATTTCCAAAAGGAGAGGGTGTAACACCCCTCTCTTAAAGGAAATTCATTGTTCTGCCTTCCTGGGATTGCGCAGCTCAAGCCCCAGGAGGGCAGAAGCCTGTCTGTGAGGTGGCAGCAGCTGGGGCTGCAGTGAAAACCTCAGAAGGCTGGTATGGCAGTACTGGGGATCCATGGTGTAGCCCCCGGGTGCATGGAAATGGCACCCCAATACCAGAGTCAGATTGGGGGTACAGTTTCTCAATCCTAGACACCTCACACGGCCGTATTCAGAGGTACCATTGTGAAGCTACATATATGTATTGACCTATATGTAGTGGACACTTATAACGGCATCCCTGCACTCATGAAGTCCCGGAAATTGGTTCTGGACAACGTGGGGGTACCTCTGCTAGTGCAGGGGTGCCCTCAGACACAGTAACTTTGCACCTAGCCTTTAGGAACTGAAGGATAGACATACAGGTGACTTATAAGTTACCTGGTGCAGTGAAAATGGCTGTGAAATAGTACGTGCACTATTTCACTCAGACTGCAATGGCAGTCCTGATGAAGTGTTTGTATGAGCTCCTTAAGCAAAAGAAATGCTGCAGCTCATAGGGATGTCCTGGAACCCCAATGCCCTAGGTACCTAGGTACCATAAACCAGTGACTTACAAGGGGGGGTCCAGTATGCCAATTTGGAGTGGAGTACTGGATTACCAGTATGTAAGGACAAATTTGGAATCAGAGAACCATAAGCACTGGAGTTCTGGTTAGCAGGACTCCAGTGACAGTCAAGCATGCTGACAAAACAGTAAAATATACTGACATATAGGCCACAAACTATGAGCACTGGGGTCCTGACTAGCACGATCCCAGTGAGACAATAAAAACACACTGACAAACCGGACAAAATTGAGGGTAACCATGCTAGAAAGAGGTTACTTTCTCACATTCACCCTCTCTTTTCTTTTGGAAATTTCTCAAAACCTTATTCCCTTAGTGTGGGATTGGATGTAAGAATCGGTCTCGTCTTTCCTTGAGTCTTGGTGGTAGAGCACGTTCTGGTCCCCCCTTCGACTGCCCCCCCTTCCAATACCTCTTCCCCCACCCCACACACACCTTTTCTGTCAGAGGCTCTTTCAGAAAAATTCAGTCACACACAGAAAAAAACCATAGTAATAATGTAAAGAAAATTAAATGTATGGCAACACATATGCATTTATCACTGTTTCCTTTACACAGTCTCCTTCTCCTGATATAGATACCTCATGGGTAACCTCTCCTGAAGTTACATTAGCTATATGTTGGGCAGCAAAAACATCTCTCCTAGATATATTTGCTGTGACACCGCCATTACTGGAGAATAAATATATTACATACTCTGCTTATTATACTTGGAGTAGTTCTGGGCTTTCATTTCAAGTTAATGCTGATTCATGTTTGTCCCTGTTTTCCCTTTTGCCATCCTCCCTCCCAGTCCTTCTGGAGTGTGGCGGGACCGGGGGCCACACTGGCAGTACCCGCCTTTGGTAGTCCTTTGGGAATCTGCTTCACCCAAATCCAACTCGTCCAGGTCCCTCACCGCACTGCTCAAGAGCTCTGATTCCTGCAGAGCTTCCAGCAGGTCTTCTCCGTCCTCTGCGTTGCATGGGACTCATGGCTCTTTCTGTCCACTGGTCTTGATTCTCCCGCACATTTCTCTCTTGCCACTTGAGGCTCCTCTACCTCTTGGGCATTTGATAGGTTTACTCCCCTCTCAGCCTTCTCCAACACATGTAACTCTTTTTTGGCCACTGGCCCCACCTCCACAACATTTCCTCTTCTTTGCCTTTTTGTCCTTCTTCCCTTCTCCTTTTTTTTAGGTTTTGGGGCCCACAGGAACCAATGGAGGATCTCTGGTAAGCCATCTGAATCTGTTTCCATGGTTAGAGGGCATCTTGTATGTCAGAGGGGTAGAGAGGCACTCTTGAGAACAGAGGGGTACTCTAGAGAATAGAGGGGTAGAGAGGTGCTCTGGAAATGAGGGATCACCCAAGAAAAAAGAGGGATAGATAGTCTCTGCAGATGACAGAGAGCTAGATGGGCACTCCAGACCACCCAGGGGTTGAGAGATACTCTATAGAACAGAGAAATAAAACAGTAGTGCAGAGCATATAAGAGTGGGGAAGCACACTAAAGAACAAACAATTAGACAGGCGCGCTAGAGTATAAAGAGGTAGAGAGGTACTTTTGAGAGTAGTGAATCCCCTCTCGAAAATATATCAATAATCCTACTGCTTACAGGAGATACCACACCAACATCAATACCTAGTTGGTATCGAAGATTGGCCGTAGGTATCTGGTCAATGGTTTTCAACTCCATTGTGGTCCCAAAACACTGATAAATACCTTTGCATTTGAAGAACAATAGGAACATTTTCTGGAGGACTGAATAAACAGATCGTAAGAGCTATGTGATTCGTAAAATGGGTTTCATACATAGCAAAACACTCTTTGCAGTTGCAAAGCCCTTGTTTTGCTATTCACAGGTTTTGCAAACTAAAAAGTGTTTTGTACATGAGGTCTTTAGTTCTCCCAGCAATCTGTTCTCACAGAACACCAAGATGTTTTGGACAATGCAGTACATTTCTGTCAAGACATTTTTATAACAATGTAGTTATATTCATCATACAAAGGTTTACCTTCTGACTCTTTAATACACTTTTTACCTTATTTGTGAAGCTTCAGAGGCCCAGTTCTGTGGGTACTGGAGCATACATTTAAACAAGTCTTTAATCATTTTTACTAGATATTGGGAAAAAAAGAGTAAACCACTCCATAAGAGAACAATATCCACATTGAAAAGAATATATGTTAATAACTGAATCCCTCTTCTTAAGTACTCCCAACTGATCCATGACCCCATGAATGAGTATAGGGAGAGGCTTAAGGCACGAGAATAATAAACATATAAATAAGTAGAATTAAAAAAAGGTGCCTCTTAACTATCAAGAGTAAAGGCGCGTAGATATCACATCTTCAAGGATCACAGCAACAGTGCCTGGGTATTGCTGTGAGAAAGTTGTGGGATTGCAAGAGTGCATTTGGGCTATCAAGGAGATATGGAGGTGGGCTTGTTCATATGGAGTGGTAATGTTGGACCAAGTTGTCATTGGATGCTGGGAGGTGGGAATGATGGCGGACATTAAATTGTTTTATTGGATCGCTTACCTTAGAAGTGGTTGCGATATCTATTATTATGGCATCACACTATCGCGGCTATTCATAAATGTAAGTTACACTTGTGAGTAATAGTTACGTACACATGTAAATATACTATTTCACTTTTGAGTAACTTGACTGTTTTGACTGTTTGCATAATCTGAGTGTAAAGTTACTCAAAAGTGTGAACATGCATGCCTCCACCCCCTGAAAAAGTAGGTGGAGTCTAACTTACAGCTGTAAATTAGTACAAAAACACAGAATAAGTCTAGCACCACACATGGCCAACCCTTTGTAGTGCAATGGAGGAAGGAATGTAAAATAAAACCCCATAGGAGATAATGTCAACTAGCTAATCTAAATTATTTTAAAAACATTTTTGCATTTAAAAATGAATAAAACAATAAATGTTATTAAAATATTATTCAATTATTTTTGCCTTCGGTACATAACTTCTGATAATTAGTAATACAGGGCATTTGGCCTCAAAATGAGATAGGGTTTCAACAATTCCTTGTGTTCTCTTCTTCTCAGCATAAGTTTATTAAACTCCAGTGTAGCCCAGAGTTTGTCTTACAAAGTGTGGTCTCTGCAGGTCTGATTAAATGTGATTTGGCTGTGTGCTGTGTTGGATCGAAGTTCTGAATTAGCTATTGTTAAAGTGGGCAGTCTGTAGTGAGTCAGGCCACAGAGTCCTTTTAAGTGTTTCTCTTGCACCAGTAATAGGAATATCAATGGGCGACAAGGGCGCCCTATGCCCATATCCCTGTTTAGAAGAGCACCCCCTGGTGGTTTCAACGACGCTACGGTTGAGCGTCGACTACGCAACCAGATGCGACGCAAACTATGGCGCCTCGTCCCCAGGCCGCCCTTCGCGGGGGCACAGCAGAGGAGGGGTGTCTTACCTTTGATACCTGGGCACGTCGTCCGTATAAAACGCACATGTGCTGAGCTAACAAATCCCAGACCCACATCAGAAGTGCAAGAAACCCCTAGCCGCGGCTTTGATGCTTTTAAGACTTCCTGTCTGAAATTAAAAAGGTTAATCGCTTCCAGAGAGATGCTGATGTTGCAGAGGTGGGCAGACTGAAGTGGGCGGGACGAGGGCGAGTGGAGAGAAATGGGGGCAGCAGGATGAAAGGCAGTGAGGGGGAGAGGGGAATAGGAGGGCCTAATAAAGGGAGGGGACTGAGGGAGGTAGCGTTAGGACGTCTTGGGAATATTGGAGTGAGGGAGATATTAATTCAGATCCAGGCGCTCGGTCCCGTAATCAGTATGGAGTTTTTACCCTTGGTTGATTATTGTATTGTCGCGGTGTTTATACTTCTTGCATAGCCAAACGTCTCTTTTAATAGTTTAGTAAGTGGCTGCCACACCAAATGTATCTTTTAGAAAGCGTTTTGCAACCCTGATGCTCCGATTTGTGTATGGTTGAAAGGGTGTTAGTAGACGCTTTGCCTATAAGAACTTTAGGGTGCAATGAGGTTTGCAGGCAGAGTAGAATTGGTGCAGTGCCTAAACATGGCTATGGTGAAGCATGTAAAGGTAGAAGCAGCCATGCGCTCTGTTACCATTTGTGTGTCTTGTTATGAGAATAGTTTTTATTAGATGCAAAAGACCGGCTAGGTGACATTAAGGCGCTTCCCCTTTTTCTGACTTAGTGGCTAAGGACTTATGGTGGTGACTTAGGGGATGGTGGATGCAGGATATCTGCCAAAACTCACCTTCTGACCCACTGTCAATCCCATAGTTCGGCCGCCTTATGTAAAGCCTGGGGAAGTGCTTGTCTACCAATGCCATGCGCCTCAACTCGTTCTGCCGTCCGAAACCTAGCAAGCCGTACATCCACCACAAAGCCACCAGCAATGCCTTTGTTTCTATTCACAACAACCACGTGAAGCAGGGCAGTTGCTAACAGGACACATGTTCCTCACAGGCATGGAGGAAGTTCCATGTGCATCAGGTGTACTTCAAACAATGACTATAACGTTTAGCTGCTTTATTTTTTCTGCTGAATGGAGGGTCTGGGGTACAGGGTAATCCTCAGTATTTTAACTTTTGGGGACACTTTGAATGAGACACTCATCTGAACAGAAAGACTAGATTTTGGTGAACAGCATGATGCAGACTTTGTTTGACCCAGAGATTAACTTAATTTTAAATTGCATTGTATTGCTCAGTTTATCTAGCACTTACTACCCATATTTGGAGCGCTGAAGCTCTTGCCTACATTGGCAGATTTCTACACTAAGGAGGATGTGTGGTTAAAGGGTGTTTCCTTGTTCATCTATTTGGAAAGTGTTTTCCTGTCATTCAGAGTGACCACTGAGGTGTAGTTATCGTTGTATGGGATGCAGTGCTTAGAAGTGTGATCGATGAAGATATGTTGAAAATAGGCACCCAGTTTATGCTTTTCAGTAAGCTTGCAGCTTTGAGCAGCTATGCAGGTTCCTTATAATCATAGTACACTTAGCTGGTTAGTGCACTGTGCTGCCCTACCTCAGATATTTTATTTAAAAGTTTTTGGCCCTGAGCAGGCATGGTTGGTGAGAGAAATGACGTGGAGATCTGCAGAGATGGACTTTGTTACTTTCATGCCATATCTGATTACCTTTGTGAGATGTAAAGAAGCGGACATAGTATGTAGCTAGTTGGAGCCTGCAGTGGTGGACTAGATGAGGGTCCTCTGGCCAGGTTGCTGATCTCTTCAGTTACTTTATGCATGTTCAGTTTGTAAAGGCTGGTTTATGGGCTGGTACAGCACTGGGTGATGGTCAAGACCCATAGCAGCTATGTCATATGCAAGTGTGAGAGGGTTAAGCAGTATAAAGGACTTATTATGCAGCCTATATAACTACAGGTGGCTGTTGACAGCCGAGTGTTATTGCATTAGTATCAGTGTGGATCAAATTGTTAAATATGGAATGCCATTACTATGTAAAACCCAGGCTTGCCATAAGTCAGCCCTTCATAGCTTACCTAGATATCTTAGGTAGTGTGCTGCTGGTTGGGCTGTTCCATTTCTGTGGGTTGTAAACTAGATTAGTGGTCTCCAAAGTGTAGCTCTTGTGCACACTGGTGTTGTGTAGCCATTTTAGCTATTGTTTTATACACGTTATTTTAGCAAATTAGGCCTGCTGCTGTGCACTTTCACCTGGAGATATTTTATTTTAGCTTTGCTATATTATTTTAACATTAGGCACATTTGCGGTCTTGTTTTATTTTCTCTATCTAGCTGTTCTTTGCCTAGGTCAGCACAATGTTCTTAAACAAAACATTTCTTTCACTCTGTGCTTTTCTCAAGGCTGCAGTAAGATAGGTTGCGGGCAAAAGTGGTACGCTCCAATGTTCACAGAAACATGCATACTCTTACGTGGGGGATCCTTTCTTGGAACATCAGATGTTTTATTATAAAAACATGACTTTGACCCATGTACGTTAGAGGGAGATTCCAGCCAGATGACCACGCCTCTTTCTCAGGTATGAGTGATGTCTTCCCTGGGGGAACCTGAAGAGCAGAACTAGAGCTTAACATTCTGTGCTCTAACATAGCCTAGGTCGGAACTATCTCTACAAGCTATAGTGATAATATGGTAGTGTTATTCTTGTGTTTTACTCTCCTTGTCATAATTGTAATCTTATTGTGCTTTATCGTCCTAGTTATTGCAATTCATGCTTTATTATCTAAGATGCAGTTGCTTCATTAAAACCTTATTGAACTACACTCTGCCTCTGAATGTCCTTTGACATGTGAAACTAATATAACTGAGAGAAAGGTTAAGCTCTGAGTGACCAAGATTCCCCTGAGGAGTCATTTATGTCATGCGTCCGGTTGCCCCAATCATCCCTGCTCTTGAGTGGCGATGAGGCACTGCTAGTTAGCTGGAACAAATCAGGATTAGGCCAACAGGTGTCACATGGTGCAGGTGCAGACTCAGTCCCCCACAGTACAGGTGATTCTGCCGCCCAAATCCAGTAGTCTCATTAGGATAATGAGAACCTACGCGACATGGCGCCTGATGTGGGGCCATGCACTAATTTTCGGGTTCTCCTCAGTATCTGTCTCACTCCATGCAAAGACACCTCAGTACTAATTATGGAGACGTCCGTGGTATTGAGGAGTTTTCCTCCTCGGCTAAGTAGGGAGTACCTAACTAACGCTGTAGGTTGTTCAAGCTTGAACTCTAAAAGGATAACCCCCATTTGGTGTGCTTATCTCTGAACAAAATTCACCACTCACCATGGCGAACCTGCAACGGGTAGCAATTGCAGTTAATATGTGACCACCCCTTACTGCACATTTATTGGAACATGGCCTCACAGCCCAGGGAGGTCCAGTTACATTCGTTGTTGAAGCTCATGCAGCATACAGAACAGAAATTTTCTATTCTTGGGCCACATTTCCAGCAGTTGATGGGAACATCAGAGTAATTGCTAATGCCATTGGTTTCACCTACGGGACATTCAATGAAGGTGAGACCGTCCCGATTACATACAAATCACATTTGTATTCAGCAGCAGAACAACGTTTTGCTCCCACTGTGAAAATTCTCACTGCTGTTCAGATGGCTGTCATTAAAGAAAGACCACTAGAACAGGGGAAACGCGTTATTGTTATATCTCCGATCCCAGCCCTTGAGGCTGTTACCAAAGCCAAAGACTCAGTCCCCTGCATTACAGCTGATTCTGCCGCCCGAATCCAGTAGTCTCATTAGGATAATGATAACCTACAAGACACAAGAATCTAGAGGGGTATTTGCTAGATGATCCTTACATTTATGTTTTTTTAAGGGTATAGAGCACCAGCATTTAATTTCTTTTGAAGGGCACTCTGTGGAGATCTTTATTTGTATACACTCACTAGTTCCTCCCAGCACTTGTTTCCTTTTTGATCATCTGGTTGTAGTACGAAGGTTTATGTGTCCAAGAATCTGAACTAGTAAAGCTAGGTAATCTTTTAAGGCAACATTGGAAGCAAAGTTCACCCTGTCTCTTGTGCCTGGAGCTGAGTACTTATCCCTTAATTCAAAGTGAGTGTTGTAGGAAAGTGCGCCTTGTTGGCCAGGTTACCCCCCACTTTTTGCCTGATACTGACTTGACTGAGAGTGAGATGGGATCCTGCTAATCAGGCCCTAGCACCAGTGTTCTTTCCCTAAACTGTACCATTGTTCCCACAATTGGCACACCTCTGGCACACAGCTAAGCCCCTTGTAAAGGGTTATCAGTGATGCCAAGTTGTCTGTGACCAGGGAGGGTCCCTAAGGGTTGTAGCATGTATTGTGCCACCCTAAGGGACCCCTCAACAAGCACATGCACACTACCACTGCAGATTGTGTGTGCTGGTGGGGAGAAAAAGGTAAAATTCACATGGCAACCCTCTCTGGGTGCCATGCCCACCAACCACTGCCTCTTGCATAAGTAAGTCACCCCCTCTGGCAGGCCTAAGGCAGGGTGCACTATACCCCAGGTGAGTGCATAGCTGCATGAGCAATATGCCCCTATAGTGTCTAAGTCCATTCTTAGACATTGTAAGTACAGTGTGGCCATATTAAGAATATGGTCTGGGAGTTTGTCAAAATAAACTCCACAGTTCCACAATGGCTACACTAAATACTGGGAAATTTGGTATCAAACTTATCAGAATAATAAACCCACACTGATTCCAGAGTTGGATTTATTGCAAAATGCAAACAGAGATGCCCCCTGTACCCTAACCAACCCTTTAGTATAAGGCTGACCAGTCTGTGCCAGCCTGCCACTAAAAGACAAGTTTCTGACCCCATGGGGTGAAAGTCTTTGTGTTTTCTGGAGTCAGAAACAAAGCCTGCCCTGGGTGGAGGTGCTTCACACCTCCCCCCTGCAGGAATTGCAACACTTTGTGGTGAGCCTCAAAGGCTCAGGCCTCCTGTTACAGTGCCCCAGGGCACTCCAGCTAGTGGAGATGCAAGCCCCCGGATGAAGCCCCACTTTTGGCAGCAAGTCCGGCAGAAAAATTAGGAAAAACAGGGAGGAGTGACCACTCCAGCTAGGACCACCCTTAAAGTGCCCAGAGTTGAAGTAACCCCCCGCAGAATCCTCCATTTTGGTTTGGAGGACAGGGACCAATAGGATTAGGAATGTTCCCCTTTCCAAAGACGGGCACAGGAAGGATGTAGCCACCCTCAGGGACCATTGGCTACTGCTCTCTGACCCCTGTAATGGGCTAAATCTAGGATTTAAGGGCACCCCGGAACCTAGCTCGCCAGATTCCTGGCGACCTCAAGACAAGAAGACAGTAGAAGGACTGCTAAGCTGACCCCTCCAGTAGTGAAGACAATTGACTTGGTCCCGGCCCTACTGGCCAATCTGCAGCTTCAAGGACTCTGCTACAAACAGGCGATGCGCCTCCCAGGACCTCTGCAAACCCCCAGAGGACAGCCTGCCCACCAGAGGACCAAGAACTCCTGAGGACAGCAGCCCTGGCCACCATAAACTCCAAGAAGGACTTCAGAATCGCCCCGGATCCGCAAGTCCTGCCCATTCTGCACCCTTTGTCCACGGCCCGTGTCCAGGTGGCCCACCGGTCCAGAGAAGGTCCCCAGGCGATTCCGACCTTGTGTCCACCCTGGGGGTACACTCCTGGCCAGCACGGCGACTCCTGCAGCCTAAACCCAGAGGCCCCCCCGACCGCAAGAGAACTGGGCGAAGATACCTGATGATCAAAGGTACCCCTGCACCCGCAGCCCCCTGGCCTTCGGGAATCCAACCGATGGTCCAGCAACGTTCACCAGGCAGCCCTCCTCGTTGTCCAGCCTTTGGTACTTTGGAACCGCCCCCTGGACCCAGCTTGCAGCACCTTTGTGACCCTGGGGTCCCCCTATTGAACAGCATTGGGAGCCCAACGCTGTTTTGCACCCAGCACCCAGCCGCCCCTGTCTCAGAACTCATGGATACTTACCTGCCAGCTGATCTGTTTCCGAATACCCCTAGTCTCCATAGGATCCCATTCTAAATCGAACCCCAACTTTGACCTCTGCACCCGACCAGCTTTGTGTTGCTGGTGGTGTGTGTTTGGGGTCTTCTTGAACCTTGACCAGTGGACGTCCTAACCCCTAGAGACTGGAACTATGAGTCAAGTATTTACCTCTGTGGAGGTGGTGGTGGTGGTGGTGGTGATGAGGGCAGTTTCCGTCCTGTAGTTGGGTCTGAAACCAGACTGAGGGTTGTCATGAAGTTGGTGGTCATTAAGGTATTGGGTGACGTGTCGTTGATGATTTTCTCTAAGACCATGGCCTGGAATGGTAGAAGGGAGATTGGTCTGTAGGTGGCGAGCATTGAAGGGTCCACAGAGGGTTTCTTCAGGAATTGGAGGACAGTTGTGTGTTTTTAAGCATCTTGGAAGGTGGTGGAAGAGGTGGAGGCATTCACAATGGTTGTTAACATGGAACTGATGGGTTGCAGTCTTCTGGAGTCGCCGTGGTGGGGGCAGGGGATGGATCGGGACCCCTGAGTGGATGTACTTCATGGATGCAGCAAGTGCTTCTGAGGTGATAACAGCCATGTGGTTAACAATGGCTCTTTGGATAAAATCGGGAGGCATTTGGCGAGGTCTGTCAAGTCAGGAATTCATTGCTGAAGAACTTGAGATATTGTTGTAGAGGTCCAGCGAGGGAGTGATCAATTTTGCAGGTGGCAGATGGTGGGGTGAAATCTTTTACAGTGGGGAGGATTTCTTTGCTTCTGTTGGTGCTGGCATCGATGTGGGCTGCCAGAGCTGCTCTTTGGTGTGCTGGATCATTTGGTGGTGGGGTCTCAAGATGGATGTGAACATTCTCCTGCCTACCTTGCCCTGGTTCATTCTCCATTTGTGCTTCAATTGTGGTTTTCAGTGATATATATATATATATAGATTTTGCCAGTGCTGTTCAGCATCAGCCATAAACATTTCTTTGATTTGTGCTGATACTGAACAGTATCAACAAAATGCATTGGCAAAGTCTGTTATGTCTGGCACTCTTGTTGCTGGGGGACAGGCTGTGGCGATGTCAGGTGCCAATGCGGGGTTCAGCCAGGTTTCCATGCGCAAAAGTAGGTCAGGGGCATTGTTGTGCAGCAGGTCCCAGGTCTCTGTGGAGTGTTTTGTGAGTGAGTGGGTGTGGATGAGCATGCATGTGAGTATGGAGTGTTGTGTGGGTGGTGGCAGGACTGTGAGAGATTATCATGTCGTTTATCATTTTAGATCATGTGTCAATAATTTTACTTCCACTTCTATGCAGTAATGTTTTATTGCTGTTTGGACATTATTGACAATTTGGATTGCTCATTGGTCCTAAAATGTTGGCGACTGCTGCTGTAGATTGCACTTGAAGTTGGGTTTTTTTTGCATTCAAACAAGATTGTATCATGTGCTAGTGGCCAGCAGTAATCAAAATATATTTTCCAGCATGCCCAGCGTGACAATATCATCCACATAGTCATGACAACTCACATCTTTGAACATCAATATAATATTTGTAAACAGTCTCTGAACAATTGCACAGGAATAAGGTCATCCTGTGGCACCTTATAGGTCAAAAATGTGATGAACTGAGGGAATCCCTGGAGGCTTTGATATATGGAGCCTTCAGGAAGGAGGCAAAACACTTAGAGGCACCTCTGATGCGGATCTGGTATCCAAGGTGGGGATACGTTAAGACAAAGTGAGGTCCTGCCACAGTCCATCTCCATCATTTGATGTTCCACAATTCCAGCCATTGTAAATTATCTGCCTATGAATGGATGAAACCTCGATTGTCTGTCTCCTGGACACTGTTTGTTTTTTCAGGTAACTGCCAGATGTACTGTACCCACCTTCTTTATAGTGCGGCCTGAGAAAGAAATGTAGCTACACATTCGTGATCCAGAGGTGCCTTCTTTACTAGTACGGAGATTCATGCCTCTGGCCTTCAGGACTGTTGGAAGGTCATTCCGTTCAAAACTCTCATTCACTATCTGTGCAAGGCACAATGCAGAGAGAGCTGTATTGTCTATTGTAATGAAGCCCGTGATACTGTATTAATGCAGCTTCAAGTTTGTATTTTATCATGCTTTAGAATCATCTAAGATAGAATGAAAACAGCTGGTACCAAATGTAGTTTGATGCCCTACCAATGGCATAGTTTATACAATGTAAAATTTAACAGATGGCACATCTTGGTTTGTTATCCAACCAGGAAGAAGTGAACTAATTGCTGGAAGACTGGGACAGTGTTTACTTCTCCGTTCTACATAGATTTTCCCACAGAATGTTGGCAAAAACATAACATAATTAATCTTGTATGTTATCCACTGGTGTCTACCACTAGATATGGTAACTTGAATACAATCACTAATTGCCCTACCGTTATTATTTTTGTTTCAAAATCTCTACTTCAAGTCCTTTATTACTTTTGGATCACCATTCGATTTCTATTTTTTGCAGGCCTGGTTATGTGGACTGCTGTCTAGTTCTCTGCCAGCCAGTCTTGCGTACGAAAGACATATTGTGTACAGTACCAATAATTAAGTGAGCTTTAGGTGAGCACATTGCTTAGCATTGGTTGGCTTTCCCATCAATCTCATTTGCTTGTTTCTTATTCAAAGACTTTCCTTTTACGCATGGTGGTTGTCCTTTTGTTGGAGCGTACCTCGGTGCCAGTCATAGACATTTCTTCTATCAGCAAAAAGCACTGGACAAAGCCAAAAGGTGAGACCTATTGGATTTGCCAATGTTTGTTAGCAGAAGTGCTGCTGTTCAAACTCTACTGCTAGGGACCTGACTGTTTTCACTGAACATCTCATTTCTTCTCATAAGTTCTCAACATTTCTTTTAGCACCCGGACACCCTTTTTTTAACTATTTGATGAGTTCTATAACTCAGACTAGAATAGGATAGAACAAGTAGTTCTGCAGGTGTTGGGGGGCAAGGTGTGTCATCCAGGGGTCTCTATGAGGTGACAAGAGTGTAATAATCAGATATTATGGATTTTCTGATAAGTATGGGTGAGGGTCTGCAACTAAGACCCTCTTTGTGAGTAGGAACAGGAGTCTGCCATTTGGAATCCTCTGTCAAGATATTAAGTGAAATCTAGCATTAGTGACTATACTGAGATGCTGGGCACAGGAGTCTGTGTTTAGAGATTCACCAAGGGAGACTAAAGTAGGTTTCTTAAGTTAGAAACCCCATCCTGCATCCCAACAGTCCAGGCAGTGTGAGGCTTGATTTGACAGGGTAGAGATGGCTCCCTGTCTGCCCACCTCTTAGAGTAGCAGCACTGAAGGGGTGTGGATCCCATCACTGCTCAACACTGAACTCTGTGTCTCTTTTCATGTACAACTGACCGGTCACGGATCTTTGCCACCTGGGTTGAGACGTTGCAGCTTTGCATGCGGGTGACTGCTTTATTATACTCGCTAATTAAACCTTTACAGCTGGTCTCAAATTCTTTACTTTCAAATATGTCTGTCGGTTAGACATGTGGATGAAAAATCCAGCAACCGTACAAAATAGGTGCCTAGAATAAGAAGGCGCTACAGCTGGGGATCTCGGGGGAAACCACATAGCCCAGATATCAAGGGATCTGTTTGAGGCTGGCCTCGGCGATAGCAAAACACAGCATAGCGAGAACTTGGAGGAGTTCGATCCGATATTTATATACACACTCGCTTTTACAGGACAGGCCAGATATAAAAGTGAGACTAAAGGCTTTAGTCCTACTTTTATGTCTAACCTGTCTTGTTTTGTTTCTTTGCAAAATCTGATCACCCTATCCCCTGGTGACAGACTGGCAGTTCGACCTGGACCGGTGCCAAGGTGCTGAGAAGGTGATCTACAAGGGAGGAGGATGTCCCAAAAAGTGGGAAAAGGTAAGGTGACCATGGGCGATTTACAGGGGATCGAGTTTGATTGGGGATCAAGGGGGGATTCAGGAGGATCAGGAGTGAGGGGGGCTGGGCCAAATCCCGTTCCCATATCCAGAGGCTGCACAAGCGCCTATTGTGTTTTTGGTTGACAAACTGGGTGTTGTGAAGAAAGTAATTATCGAACAATTTACCTGTGACATTTGTGATCCATTGTACTCTTACAGTTTGAACCCCTTTTTGTTAAATAAAAATAATTTTAAAAAATGAAGGTGCTATAGTGCCTTGCTAATGGTAGAAGGAGCTAAGGTATGTTCATCACCTGCGGAGCCATAGCAGAGGAGTTCAGTACTAAGGGCACCAGGGTTCCCCTCCACTTCTTTTCAAGCTAAATTGCTACCATGTGCCTTAGAGATGCATTTGTGCCCTGTCCCTCAGTAAAGTGAAGCCACGCTGATGAAGTGAAGGCCGGAGCGCACGTCCCATTTCCCAGGGCAGGAAGTTCATATTGGAAGCAGATTGGCAGTGGTGAGTGGGTACGCCGAGGGAGCGCGATGGAAGGGGCCCTGGCCAGTTTTCTCTGATCTTTAATTTAATTCCAAGTAATTTACAGGGCCTGAAACCTTTCAAGTGCCGCGCTTTGTCATTAATAATAATCATGGCAGGGTTGGGGCAGGGAGGGGGCTGCCCCCACTGCCGTCCTCTGCCCTATACCCCCCAGGCCATGATCAATCTTGTGCAAGGAGACATGCTCCTGAACTTGAGTCCGAGTTTCAGATGTCAGTCCGGCTCTCATGAGCGCCCTGCACCCCCAGGCCTTCCATCGGCTAAAAGAGGCCTGTTTTTCACCCTGGCCCAGCCATCCTGAATTTTCCCTCTGCCACAGGGTGACATGTTGAATAAAGCAGGACTTGTCACCTCAGAGGATTGAGAAAACAGACATAATAGAAACTGAAGAAAGACAGCTCTGTAGCTAAGTGAACTGTTTCACGATCAATAAGAATAGCAAAGAAGGACTGTGGACAATGGATACAAATGACACCCACTGGGCTTCACTATCAGACGCAACTCTGTAATGTGCAAATAGCCACAATAAATGAGACACAACACCCCCTGTTTTCTAGACCCATGTCTGCAAGAAAATCCATAACTGTGCTTCCATCAAAGACCAAAGCACTACCAGGCCACACCGGTTGTGCAGTACTACATCAGTGCTAGTAACTGAATGGAAAAGAACTTGTACAAGAAAATAGCATGTCACATCATAACACAACCTGCAAAAATGCACCTTAGCTTTCCTGATCAGACCATTCAGCGCCTAATCCCACAGTTCATACCCTTTCTATCACACACTATCTTACATTACATCACTCAACAAAAAAATTCACACTGTACAACACCCTTCAACACCCTTGCCTCCTATATCTACTCCTTTTCATTTCATACAACACCATACCAGTCCATACCACGCAGTACAACACAATTCTACACCTTACTACAGTATATCTCACCACAGACCAACTTAGAACACAAGGTAACAGTAACTAAATAAAGAAATAAAGCACCAAATACCTGGCATTCCACAAATCATAGACTAATTCCCGGAAGTTGAGGGCAGTGAGGAATATTAACACCGCAAAAATCTGATGAGATGTCAACATGGGGAGAAACAGATACAAAATAAAGATGCAAGTCTAGTAAATATGTGTCACGGTTTTGCCAACACAACCTCATTCTAGGCAACAATGAGGTGTAATATAATTGTGAAACGGAAACAACTCAGTAACCAATATCAAGCAAATTCTCTGGTGGCCTTTGATGTCTTCTGTCAATAACTAGAACTAGATGTTTGTATTTTTTAAGTTCTCTAAATTCAGATGTACCTAAAACAACCATCCATACACAAAAATCACCAGAGCAGCAACAAACCACAAGAGACACAAGAATAGCAACACTCACCCTCCATTCAAAGTGCAGACAAGAACATGCTTCACTACTCCTCAATAGACCAAACTACACCTCTATCCACTAGTATGACCTAGAGTCACACCTGCAGGAATTAGTGGGAATGTCAGACGACCCAACCACTTTGAGAGGCGCCTGCTGTAAAAACTGACAAACTACTAGACAAATGGCAATTGGTAGTGAATGCAGAAGCAAGGACGACTCACCCATGTGCAAACGAGGACATACACTGAAAAATGCAAAGCAAGGCACAGAACCTGCCAAGCTATAGAAAGACCGCAAAACATAACATAAAACAAGTGTTGGCAAACCCAATAGGTTTGACCTTTGCAAACATGGAATATATATATATATATATGTATATATATATATATATATATATATATATACATATAATATATTTTGCAAGCATAAACAATCAAAATTCAAAGTAATAATGCCACCATCTAAAGATAGATGAAATATGTTTGTAAAGAAAAATAAGTAAAAAATGAACTGAAAAAAAAATGAAGAGAGAGTGGGCCTATATCTTGGACACTGCCTTTTAGGCTGATATGCATATGTGATCAGTATTATGTTGTTGCTCACAGTGTTAGACAGCCAATGGCCGAAGTGGGCTGACCCCCTCCTGCCTATGCTATTATTTGTGGCGGGAATAAAATGTGGATGGCAATTTAAAAGACCAGTCTCCCAGAAACTGATAGAACTGCTGTCCAAGCCCTTGTATCTGAATGGTGACAGTACTCTGCCGCACAGCCCTTCAGACTTCATGCTGGGCCTTAAGGGAATCCCAGGTGGAGCAACATGCCTTATTAAGTGCCTGAAGCAATATGACCACATCACCCCAGCATGATGGAACTCCACTAGCACCCTATGCTGGCCTACACCATCTGCAAAACCTGCACATCCACAAAGCTAACACGGCCTGTGCCCCTACCTACCTGGGTGAAAAGCTCACTATCTTTGGTGGCTCTTGGCACACTTGGAGCCAGGGTATCATCAGACTGGAAGTAAAGAAGTGCAAAAAAGAAACAAGAATTTGTAAAACCAGTAGGTCTTGTTTTAAGGACCTATTGGCTTTGCCAATGGTTTTGGTGATGCTGTAGAGCATCACTGACACTGCATCAGAGCTAAAGATTAAACAGAAAAAGGGGCTATAACGTGTCTGCCCGTGTAATTTTTTAGTTTATGCAACATGCATGCACGTGCCTACAAAATGCATTGTGTTCTGTTTTTTTTTTTTAACTTGAATCAGTAAATAAAAATAAACAAGTAGCGCAAAGGGTTTCTTCTTTTTCTTAGGCTAGGTGGAGGGGAGCACAATGGAGAATATTCGACATAGAGGGTGTAGGTCGGGAAGGAAACAAGCAATACAGGGTCAAGCATTATGGGGGCAGAACCAACACAGACAGTGCAGGTGGGGGAAGTCATATGGAGAGTGAGATGGAAGTAGCACAGGTGAGAGAGAGGAACATGAACCATATAGGTGGGAGTGAAGAGAAGCACGTGGGCTAGGGAGAGGTACATGGAGTTGTTGGGGAAGCACACAGGCGAGAAAGCAAGGAGGGGAGAAGCATGCAAGGGTGTGAGCACAACACGGAGGGGTGCAGTGAAGAAGCACATGGGTGTGGGAGAAATACCACGGAGTGGAGAGGAAAAGAGCAGTACACAAGGGGGACAGCTGGAAAACACATGCACTATTTGGAGTGATTCACGAAGTAGAAAAAAGTAGTGCTTCAAAAGAGAGTAGTGAAAGGTCACAAGTAATGCGCACATGCACCAGGGGAGGGACAAGAAGAGGAATTAGAACCCACACCAGCTAACAAATAAAAACCAAGCAAATGAGTGTGTCAATAAAGCCAACTAATGCTAAGCATTTGGTGGGGTCTAAGCCCACTGTAAGGAGGCAAAAAGGTATTTTCACCTTGTGCTGTATGGTACGCAAGACCTAAAATCAGGGTTACAGACCCAGTCACCTAGACACATAGGAGATGGAGCAATATCCTGTTTCCTTTGGACTCCCCAACCCTGCTTCAGTATAGGAAAGAACTGAAGAATCAACCCTTTGAACAATACAGTATTATGATGCAGCAACAGTCCACCAACAAGCCTGTGTTTTCCCTTTGACTCTGTGCAGTGCTGCTCTGCCATTCTGCCTGGATCACTGTATGTATGTATATATTTTTCTATTTAGTTTTGAATTATTTTGAACCATGAGGTAGATGTGGCAGCAAGGGTTTCTCTTGCCATTTTTAATTAAGTAGATTAGTTTACACCAAAACCTGAAATTCTGGAAAAGAGCACTAAAAGAAAAGCAAAAATGAAAAAACAATGTATTAAATCTATGAAAGAGCGAACAAGAGGATAATACTTTATTAGCCTTACAAAAGTACAATTTAGTCAAAAAGATAAAAAAAGCACTGAGGTGGTCTTACATACATATGATTTGTTAATTTGTTCATAAAATGTTTGTATTTGCATATATCCCTATGGCACTGACACTAAGGCCCTCATTGCAAGTGGTCTGTTAAATTACTGCCCCTGCAGAAACACCTGTTTACGCTTAGGTAGTAATTATAGGTTTTGTAGACTTCATCACACCCGACAATTACTCAGTGGGATAAAGTCCAGCCCCCGGAGTTAAATTTCGGCACGTTACACTTGCTGGAATTTAACAGCAGAAAAGTCACCTTCAACTCCATTTTGGTGTGCTAAGCACAAAAAGCAGCATAGAAGGTTGAATTTATTGTGATCTGTGTGGGAAGTGTTGTGCTGTAGTGCATGAGTGCGCAGAAAGAAAAAAAGGACTAGGCATTTATCTCATTGGGCATTTCTTTGGGGTGTAGGAGCTGGGACTACGGGAGGGCCGCCCTGGAGCTTCTGGTACTCTCTCCAGTTTTCTGGCTTATTACAGTGGACACAGGAGGGAAAAGCCCTAGAGGAAGATATAGGTAAACCATATCCAGAGCACAAGGGGTGAAACATGCAGAGAGTCAGTCATAATACCCATTAACCTTTCAATATTTGGCAAAACAACCTAACAGTCTTCCTTGATACTGGGAATTTTGCATCATTTTTGTGACAGTATACTGCTCACAAACCTATGCCTTGATAAAGTCTTGATGACAAAACACGTGTCGGCTGATGTTAATTGGATTCATGGTGCCTTGGATGAATAAAATTTGGCTGATGTTCATTTGATTCGTTATGCCTTGGATGAATAAAATGTCTATCTTATACAGACGCGTATCTTGAACTTTGATTGACACAGTGTACTAAGGAACGGACTTAATGGGCTACTGTGGTGTGCCTTGGTAAACCAGTATTGAATACAAGACCTGGGCCTTGTGGTTAATGGTCTCACGTATGTTCTTCTGTACACAGAATCTACAATGAACTCTGCTGGGCAGCTCTGTTTTCTCAAGTCTCTTAAACTGTACAGTCCTAATAATATGGCCTTTCATCTGCAGTAATAAGTTAGCAAATGTACAGTTGTTAGTACACTTCTTATGCATAAGATTTTATTGGGCCGCATTTATTTTCACTGCCATGGGCATGAATATATGTGTGTGTATGTCTGCGTGTATGATTTTTTTGCAGAAAATACATTATATACAAACATCACACCATGCAATATGGAAGCAGCATCATAATTACAGTGTCAAAACAATCTACAGAGCTTTAGCCTTGTCAGCATTAACAGGAGTATGTGACACGAAGGGCTGAATTATACAGGGAGGTTTTCTAAATTATGTGACAAAAACACAAATTATTCGACAGTCTCTAACAATATTATTTTCATCCATCTGCGCTAGAAGCAATTTTTTTTGTGAAATCTTCAATTGTTGCAAATTATTTTGCGAAGCGATAAATCCATAATTATGTAGTAAGTGCTGCAGCCACAGAACTGCATAAATCCACAAGCTAACAGTAATATCCATTGCTTTATCCACGATATATGCTTGAAAGGTAGAGAAACCCTAAGTATTTAAATTGAAATGAGTGCCCACTAATAGCTGTACTTTGAAGAAAAGTGCATTGTCGCCTTAACCTACCCAAAATAAAATGTCACAAACGATCAAACATGACATAAACCCAGCCACCATTGCCCAGATCAGAGGAGATGCCTCCATTGAGCACTGGGTCTTAAGTAGTCTGATCTACAAGAAGTGTGTGCATCCTACTAACCTTAAAATCTGAATCTTCGGAAAGTGTGGGTTTCAGCAACGTTTTGGGAAATAGAACGTACCGTAATACACCTTAGTTTATTGTTAAAATTGATGTTTGATTGTTGAACGGCCAGAGCTGCTAACTTTGGAGCTGGGGAGCCAGGTTCGAGACTCGGCGTCTGCTCAGAATCCTGTGATTCTGGGCAAATCGCTTATCTCCCGGGTCCCTAAAAAAGGAAAGGAATGTGTCCTTGTGTAATTTAACTGGTGCTCATGTAAAGCGCTCAAATACCTACGGGCGTAATTCGCGCTACATTAAAAAAAAAAAAAGCTGCAGAAAGAAGACACACTGGAAGATAATGTGCTTGACCCAACTGATAGGAATGTTCGGACAAAGACTACACACAATTTAACAGGGGTGTTGACACCACACTGGGGTAACTCAGTCGCGTCTGAGGAGTCCTTGGTTTTCCTAGAAAGAGTCCTTGTTCAATGTGAGGCAGGGCATCAGTACCTCAGATGTCATTTTAAGTTGCATCTACCTGGTGCTAAGGGATATTAATGTACCATTTGCCGAATTAGTCATTTAAAACGTAAACGCGAATTAACGAAATTATGTTTTCTATTTCCAGAGTGGGTACTTTACTAGTCTTGTGGATTGCTGTGGGTTTTCCAAAGACAGGCTTTGACTGTTTCCTTTAAGTGACTCAATGAGTCTATTGTCTGCCCCCTCTCCTTGTCACCGGTTGTACACATATTTACATTCACGAGGTACGTCTCACAGGCTTGTGGTTTGAGCCGTGGACCATGCTGGTGGCACGACTCTGAAATCCGATCCATCTGATCTGAAAGATTCGCTGGCGCCCCAGACTGATGCGAAGGTGGCTGAGAAGCATGTTCAGGAAAAGCGGGGTTCGGCTCTCCCTCATAAACTGGTTTTACTGTGTGTAGTTTCTGATCTTTTGTTCGCCGTGAAATTGTTTGTTTCCACTGTGACTGGCTCAGAAAATCTATCCGCTCTCTGAGGTCTGTCGCTGGGTGAAACACCAAACACACGACAAGCATTGGCAATGGGTCTCGCCTTCGGGATCCATTGGCTTTGCCAATGATTCTACCCTTGCTGCAGAACATCCTCAAAACTGGGCAGGTTGGGTTTTAAAAGAAAAAAAGTGTACAGCATGACCAGCCGTCATTTTGTAGGCACCTGTAGGTGCCTACAAAATGATGAGTGCTTTTTTCCCCTCTCTGCTCCGAAAGAGACAAACACATGAAGCGGTAGTTAGTGCATGCGGCAATAACTTATGAGACAGAAGCTAAGGAGAGTGACAATGAAGCTAACCAATAGTAAACAATGGGTGGGCTCTAGGCCCACTGTATGTAAACACAATGTCTCACAAGCGACAGTGCATGTGCTGTCTCAGGCGAGACCTAAAAAGAGATAGGATGAATGCCTGCAAATAGTCTACAGCACTGGTGATTGCAATGGGTAGCATTCCAGCTTTTGCTTACTGTGCCACTCTGGACAGAGACCCACCTTATGCAAATCAACACTAACCCAGCTCCTCATGGGGAACAGCCCATCCCAAACTACCAAGGAAGGCCCCTTCCAGAAGGGAATACAGGCAACTCCAGACCAGTTTCGGCCTTGTTAGTCCTCAACAATGAGGTACAGCTTGGATCCTGTGGCATAATGAAGAGGAGACCCATATTCTGGCATACCCTTGGCACATAGGTCGTTAAACCAAATATCTAAACAGTGACAGGAAGAATGCTTGCAAATAGTCTAAGCCACTGGCAATCACTCTTAGTAGCATTTAAACTCATTATTTTTTGCCCACTATGCCACTGTAGACAGAGACCCATATAATGCAAATCAGCACTGGCCCAGCTTCTCATGGAAATAGTCAATTCCAAATGGCCAGGCAAGGCCTTATCCAGAAGGCAACACAATCAACCCCAGACTGCGTGGTTGAAACACCACCTAATGAAACAGCTACCCCCCCTTCCATTCTGTCACTAGAGCTGCAATACTCCCAGCGCACCTCTTGACTCCTCATCACAGCAGTATTACCATCTCCTCACAGGATAAACACAGCTTTCATTTCACCACTACCTGCTGCTTTCTGCATTAGAACAGGCACTTTTCCTAAACTCCTGCACTTCTACAGAGTGGAGAGAGTCCTCATGTGCACCACTGTACTACTTACATTTTCTCATCAGTGCTGGTAGGTTTTAGTTAGCCCCACATCTACCTCCATCTCCTCATTGTAGATTCTCCCCATAATCACTTCACTTGCTGTAAATAGTTCTTACTTACCTTTCATTGGTGCACCTCTCTCATCATTGCTGCTGCTGCTCGGACTCGCTTCACTTAGTTCACCTTATTTCATCTATTGCCAAGACTTCCTTCTCAATACACTTTACAGTGGTCAATTTAAATACACTGCACACTCGCTTCACTTCTACCTTTCACTGCATACTCTCTTCACTTCTACCTTTTACTTTAGTGAAACTTCTCCTCAAACTCTCTTCACTTCTATGTACCCATTGCAGCTACTCCTCAGACTCCCTTTACTTCTACACTTCTCGTTCCAGCTACTCCTCAGACACCCTTTACTTCTACTTTCATGCTACTGCTACTCCTCAAACACCCTTCACTACTGCCTTCTCATTTCAGCAAGACCTCAGACTCCATTCACTCCTACCTTTCAAATTATTGCAACTACCCTTTAGACTGTCTTCATTGCTGTTACTGCAGCTACGCCTCAGACTCATTTCACTTTTACGCTCCCCACTGCAGTTACTCCTCAGACTCCTTTCACGTCTACCCTTCTTATTGCAGCTGCTCCTCAGACTCCCTTCTTGTCTACCATACTCACTGCAGCTACTCCTCAGACACCCTTCATTTCTACCTTCACATTGCAGCTACTCCTCAGTCTCCCTTCACTTTTACGCTCCCCATTGCAGTTACTCCTCAGACTCCCTCAGGCTCCCTTTATGTCTACCCCTTCACATTACACCTACTCCTCAGGCTCCCTTCACGTCTATCCTTCTCATTGCAACTACTCCTCTGACTTCCTTAACTTCTACGCTCACAATGCAGCTACTCAGACACCCTTCACTTCTACCGTATTGCAACTACTCCCCATACTCCCTTCACTTCTACCACTTACATTGCTGTGGCTACTCCTCAGACTACGTTAACCTCTCTCCTCATTGCAACTACTCACACTCCCTTCACCTCTGCCTGCTTATTGCAGCTATTTCTCAGGCTGTCTTCAGTTCTCCATTCTCACTGCAGCTAGTCCTCCACCTTCCTTCCCTTATATCTTTCATCCTATTGAAGCTACTGCTCAGACCCCTTTCCCTGCCACCTTCTCATTGCAACTACTCGTCAGACTCCTTGCACATCTACCTTCTCATTACAGCTACTCCTGAGATTTCCTTCACTTTTACCTTGTAATTGCAGCTCGATCTGAAGCTCCTTTCACTTCTTCCTTCTCACCACAGATACTCCTCTCACTTCCACATTTTTGCCCCTCCCCTTTAAAGCTACTCCTCCTAAACCCTTTATTGCAGACACCAACACTGCTTCCTCTTCTTTTACCCTTCTCCAGTACACCTCATACTTCTTCCCTTTATACACCCTTCACTTCTTCACCCCTTTCCTGAGACTATAGATTCTTCTCATACCTGTAGGAAAGTGCCCTCTTTTCAACATGGCTACCCCACTTTTTGCCTGCTGTCTGTGTGTTTTGACTGTGTTCACTGGGATCCTGCTAACCAGCACCCCTGTGACTGTGCTCTCTCCCTCTCAATTTGGTTAATTAGGACTTAGCACACCCCACAATCCAATCGGCATACTGGTGCCCCCATGTAAGTCCCTAGGTACCCAGAGCATTTGGGGCACCAGGGGATCCCCCATGGGCTGCAGCATGTATTATGCCACCCATGGGAGCCCATGTAAAATGTGTCTGCAGGCCTGCCTTTGCAGCCTTCCTGAAAAGGTGCATGCACCCTTTCACTACAGGTCACTGAAAGTCACCCCGATGGCGGGCCCTTCTAGCCCAGAGGGCAGAGTGCAAGTAACTGTGTGTGAGGGCACCCCTGCATGAGCAGAGGTGCCCCTACGAACTCCAGGGGAAGCCATTTTACCAGTGTACATCACACAGGCCACTACTACCTGTGTCCAGCTACATAATGGTAACTCCGAACCTGGGCATGTTTGGTGTCAAACATGTCAGAATCATACCCCAATACTGTTGCCAGTACTGGTTGTATGATTCCATGAACTCTGGGGGCCCCTTAGAGGACCCCCAGCATTGCTCCTGACAGTCTTCTGGGGTTTACCAGGCCGCCCTCGCTGTTGCCGCCCCACAGACAGGTTTTTTGAATCCTGCTGCTTAGCCTGCTTAAGCAGAGGAAGGCAGAACAAAGGATTTTGTTTGGGAGAGGGAGGCAAAAGCAACACCCTCCCCCTTTGGAAATAGGTGTTACAAGGCTTGGGAGGGGGAGCCTCCCCAAGCCACTGGTATGCTTTGAAGGGCACATTTAGTGTCCTCCTTGCATAAACCGGTTTGCACCAGTCCAGGGACCCCCGGTCCCTTCTCTGGCGTGAAACTAGACAATGGAAAGGGAAGTGGACCACTCCCCTGTCCATCACCACCCCAGGGGTGGTGCCCAGAGCTCCTCCAGGTGGCCACTTGATTCTGCCATCTTGAATTTAAGGTGGGCAGAGGCCCCCGGGAGCATCTGAGTGGCCAGGTCTGGCAGATGACATCATAGTCCCCTCCTGATAGGTGGTTACCCTGCTAGGTGACCAGTCCCCCTTCCTATGCTATTTAGGGTCTCCCTCCAGGGTGGGTCGTCAGATTTGACGTGCAGGATTCCAGCAGGACTCCTCTGGATCATTTACTTCATCTTCTGGCCACCGGGCCTGCAACTGGTCCCTCCAGGAACCGACAATCTGCAATTCCAGCGATGACTCCGCTCTGCAACGTTGTTTCTCCAGCTCCTTCCAGCAACTGCAACATTTCCATGGCTGTGCATCCTCTGAGGGCAATGAGTCTTCAGCCTGCATAAAGAAGGAATCTCCGTTGGAGTGAAGGAGTCACTCCCCTGCATCCGCAGGCTCCAACTGCAACAACATCCGGCTGGTTGGATCTTCTTTCCTGCAAAACTGCATGGATCTGGCATCATAGGTGGTGGTCTGGAGGGGTCCCCTCAGTCCTCTCTGCCTGCTGTCCAATGTGGGAGGCAGTAAGCCCTTGTCTCTCCTTGCAGAAAAGTACCCTTGTGCACCACGACTCTTGCAGCTACCAAGGCTTGTTGGCTCTTCTTCCAAGGGTTCTTCAAGCTCTGTGTAATCCCGACCTCCAGCACTCTTCTATGCAAAGCATGGTCTCCTGCCTGCTCCTCCAGCGACTCCTGTCCAGGCGGGCTTAGTGGGCTTCACTGCAACTCCTGTGTCTGCTGCCTGTTAGTTGCCTGCGCCTTCAGACTCTCCTCACTGCTGAGGGTCACCTAAGACTCCCCTCCTTGGGTTGGGTCCCCCTGGACCTTGCTGGTCTCCGGAAGCTCTGCAACTCTTCATCTACGACTTTTGCCTTTGCCAAGGCTTGTTGGTGGTTCTTCAACACCACTGACTGACTGCAACTCTTCTTCCTTTGTGGGACATAATCTGCATCACTTCTGGAACTCTTGTTCTGCTTCAGTGCTGCACAGCTGACTCTTTGTCTCCGCCATCGATCTGGTCCTGCAGCTCCTGAAGGGTGGATAGTGGCTCCTTCCTAAACTGGACCCTCCACCTAGAACTGGACTTGGTCCCCTTTTGCAGGTCCTCTTCTGTCGGGATCCACCTTTGGTTTCTTCCAGTCTTGCTTGGGTTTTTTGCAGTCCTTTTCCCAAATTTACCTGTGGGTTTGGGGAATCACCAGGCACTTACCTCCTCTCCTGGTCACTGGGTGGCACCCTCAAACTTACCTTTTGGGGTTCCTAGTTCCTCCAGCTCCCCTCTACAGATTCCACTTTCTTGGGTGGGGGACTGCCTTTCGCATTCCACTTACTTAGTATATGATTTGGTCTCCCCCCCAGGGTCTTCATGATTTTCTATCATTTTACTGTTTGCTGTTGCTTTCTATGCTCATTCCTGACTTCTAATGTGTATATAATAGTGTGCTTACTCACCTTCTAGAGGAGTATTGCCTATACAGTATTTTTGTAATTCTGTTACCATATTAAAAGTACCTTTATTTTTGTAACTGTGTGTGGTCTTTCATGTGTGTAATTGCTGTGTGGCTGTAGAGGTATTGCATACGCTTTGCATGACTCCTAGATAAGTCTTGGCTGCTCATCCACAGCTACTGCTAGAGAGCCTGGCTTCTTAAACACTGTATACACCTCACTAATAGGGGATACCTGGACCTGGTACAAGCTCATAACACCATAGGTGCTCACCACACACCAGGCCAGCTTCCTACAATACCCATCCCTCTATTTCTACTCTTTTCTCAGCTATGATGATAGCCCCAAAAAAACACTCCAGTCCTAGCACTGGGGGTGATTCACAAAAGCATTGATAAGTACTCTTTTATGTATTATTATAGGCCTTTGTGAATGAGCCCAAAAGAGATAAAACGTCTAACTGAGCCATAGTAAAAGTGCAAAGAGGGCAAAGCCATTCTGTTTGTACTGAAAATGAACATACCCATTTTTTATCTCCATATTTGATGTTTTGGGTCCAATTCACATAGGCATTTATGAGTGTGTGACGTAGTACCAGGGGCGGCCCTTTTGCAATGATGAAGGAGCGTTGCCCCCCGGCTAAGCCAGGAGCTGAAAAATAAAACAGTATATCTATATCGTATTATTTTTCAGCTCCTGGCTCAGCCAGCAGTATGTGAAGGAAGGGACTGGATTACAGGATGGGGAAGGGTGAGTGGAGTCTGTGCACCTCTAAGTGCGCATGTGTGTTTTGTCGGCCGTCTCAGGCCGGGCTGGAGAAATTGCGCATGCTCCAGTACAATGTCTGAGCAGCAGAAGAAGCCGCTCAGACCAATCCTGGCGCTACCCTCGTGCTAGGTTTAACACAAGAGCAACGTCAGGATTGCTGGGGAGCCTGTGCTGGTGTCCCAGTAAATGCAGGGACACCAGAGGAAGAGCAGAGGAGAAGGCGGCAGGAGGCGGCGACAAGAACAGGTACGTTTTTGTTTTTATTACCCCTCCCGTCCGCCCATCCTCTTGACATTTGCGGCAGCCACCACTGCATAGGACTGCAGAAGTACTTCTTAACACACTCATAAATGCCTTTATAAATAGTCCACAAAATTGTATAGCTGAATGAAAAATTGGCCATTTGCGAGACAATTCAGACATTCATTGCTCAATCCAGTGTTCGATTATCTAAAATAATACAGACACCACGACTGTTTCTATTGTAGTTTGATGAATATGGGACTAGTATCTTTTCTGCTCTTCCGGTAATCTATACAGATATATGTCTATTCTCCTGTTGTTTCCTGAAAGTTCCTCTGGGATTAGGTAGGTTTCTTCATCTCAATTTTACCCTGGGCGTTTTCATTTTCATCACAGAGTGTGGGAGGCGTGTTTTCAAGACAGCTGAGTAGGTTAAACGCTAGACACTGATTTCTGAGATAAATCTGTAGTTCAAGAGCTCGAGTCCCAGCAACCAGCTCATCCATCCATACATCCTTGATCGGTAAATTGACTACCATTAACGTTTTGTAACAGTTAAACCTGAAATGTAACTCTGAGGGCGGATTATGGCCCCTCTTATTTTCATTGGGATGACCAAAAATGCAATAAATATGAGGTAACCAGATTAAAAACATGTTTCGTTGTTTTATTGATTTAGAGGGATCTGTTTTTTATTGAGCATATTCATCAAAATCAACAGTACAGCATAAAAGATAAATTCATTAACCAGACCGGAAAAAACAAACCAGAATAAACATATACTGAAAAATCAATCCTATACATCATCATACCTAAAAACATTTAAACATTATTGTAATGAAACAAACCCAGGGGTTTTCCAGACCTATCTTGCCTTGAACATAATTTAACTAATCATGTTGAGCTTTTCAGTGTAATTTGGCAGCTTGCCACAATAACAAGGAAATAGCTAGAGTGCTCCTCGAATTAGTAAAAGATGAACTGTTAGGTAAATGAATACTACGGTGCTGCTATAGTTTTCCGAGGGTAGTATACCCTGTTCATGCCACTCAACAAGATATGTTCCAAAGCTGAAAGATTAAGTTGAGCACAATCCCATCTGTACAAATAAGGGTTTTTCAAATTTATGAAACCATTTTCACAACAAAAGGATCGACAAAGCTAAAGTGCAGCATAGCTTAATGCAAAAGAAACTTTTCAATTAAATATTAAAAGTGCCAAAGTGCTACAGTACTTTCAACATAGCGAAACCATTTATCATTGCAATTAAGGGAGTAAACCAAAATCTACAGCTTAATTTAAGGTGCATGAATTCCAAAAGTGTTTTTGTGCTTTACAGTACTCGCAATCTGAAGCAAAACTAATTCTTTGTGCTTTTCCAGTCAAAATTTAAAGTGCTAAAATGCTACAATACTTTCAACAGGTCGAAACCATTTAAAAGTGCAATAAACCAAAACCTACAGCTTAATTTAAAGTGCATAAATTCCAAAAGTGTTTTAGTGTTTTACAATACTTACATTCTGAAATGAAACTAATGCTTTGTACCCATTACACCTATAATTACATATTGCATTGTACAGGGGTGACTTGATTAGACTACATTATTGCCTAGACCCTTCAAATTATTGGAGCCCACAATGCCCTGACTATTGAGACAACATGGCGATTAAATTACAATACTGATGTTTACATAGTGGTCACATCTAATGGAGCCCAGACGCTGAGATATTTCTTCAGGCTACCCATTCGCCTAGCGTATGCTTCCTCAAATTGCCCTGTCCGCTGTAGCTTCGCGAACCACTCCTGAGGAGTTGGCACTATAGTACCACGCCAGTATTGTAAAATCAAGGACCTTGCAATGGCTAATGACGCTGAGACAAAATTGTGAATATGCTTATCCAAGCTAGATGTTTGACTTGCTGCCCCAAATAGTACCAGCTTTGATTCCGGCTTTAATGTCGCCTGGATTCCTTGAATCAGTTTACAAAAAACTCCATCCCAGAATTGCACCAGCTTGGGACACTCAAAGAAAATATGTAGCCAATCTGCTTTCTCTTTTTGGAAACACCTAAAGCATGTATTGATGACAGATGGATAATCCTATGAAAAGCTTTAGGTATGCAATATAATAAGCAAGATAAAAACTAATTCTTTTAAAATTAGCGTCCCAGAGAGATTTAAAACCTAATATCTAGGTGGGCTCCCATTCTCCAAATGTCAGACTGCATCCTGTCTCTTGCTCTGTCTTACTTAAATGCCTTTCAACCAATGACAAATCTGAATAATTGCACCACAGTTTAGTAGTTGCCTCTTGAAAATGGCACATCTCTTGAAGACTGCTGCTTATCAAACATTTGAATTGGGTGAAGCTAAACCAAAGCTTGGCTGCCTCCTGCCCAACTCGTAGTTTTATCTCCACTCAGCTACCAACCCGTGTGCCTAGAAAAAAATCGCCCAATGTCAAGTACCCTTTAGAGTTCCGGATCCTACAAATAGTTTCTGAGATTGCCAAATCAAACCCCTGACAATCCTGCAGCCATAACAGCCAATAACAGAGTGGAATATGCCTAGATCTAAAAAAACTTTTGTACAAACCAGAGAATACAGCCTAGGACCTTGTATCTTGTTCTTTTTGGCAATTCTGCCATTTTTAGAAGAAAAAAAAAGGCAAACTGCCTCCGCTCTCCTGTACCATTTTTCTTATGAACACAAATATTAAAACCTCCATCCCCCATGCCCATTTTAACCATCATATCCAACCATTCAGCCTGGTAATATAAAAAGAAATAGGGTACAGTCAATCCTCCCTGTTCTTTGTCTAGCTAAAGAATGGAATATTTCACTGTAGGGATGTTTTCCTTTCCATAAAAACGTAATTATAAGGGAATCTAATTCCTTAAAAAAACCTTGTTGACTTTGATGGGGGGATTTTCAAAAAGAAATAAAAACAATGGCCACACTGGCATTTTAATTAATGACACTACCTATTAATGTGAGCGGCAACAAGGACCATTTTTTAAGTAGTCGTTTCGCTTTAGCCATTGTTTTCTCGTAACTTAATCTAAAGGAATCCATATAATTATTTGTCACCAGGATCCCAAGAAAATGTATGGGACAATTGTTGCTAAAATTCTGAATGCATGCTGGCGGTAGCACTGATGGACAGGCATTAAAGATCAATGTCTTGATCTTATCTTGATTAACCTTATACCCCCCCCCGCACAAAATTAGTATACTCTTGGATAATATCAAGTGCTTCCTCTATACTAAGCTGGTCAGCCTTCAAGTACAATACCAAGTCATCCGTAAATAGCTTGAGTTTGGACATCCCTTGCAGAGTGTGGATAATACTATTGGCACTGCATATATGTTCCGCTAGTGGCTCAATAAACAGTGAAAAGACTATAGGAGACATTGGGCATCCCTGCTGCGTGCCACACTTTATCTTCACAATACTGGCTAGCTTTGTATTAATTATAACCCACCCTTCTGCCCCTTGATATAATCTTTTGAGCATTGATATCATTCGATCTGGAAATCCGAATTTTTCTAGTGCAAAAAAGAGCATCCCAATTCGCAATGTCTAATGCCTTTTCACCATCAATCATAGCAATTACGGCCCCATCTTGGGTACGGAAAAAAAAGTCAATAACCTGAACCAGATACTGCATGTTAGCAGCCAATGTGCGCTTTTGTAAGAACCCACACTGATCTTTTTTAATCAGGGACTGCCCAACCTCAATCATACGAGGTGCTCAAATGTTAGCTAATAATTTATAATCCACATTGAGTAGGCTTATTGGATGATAGCACTGAGGATCTTCATCTCTTTTCAAAAAGCTTACCACTACTGACTCTTTAAATGTCGGAGGGATGTCCATACCATCACTAATTTGATTAAATAAAGGTACAAGATGCAGCAATAGCTCTTTCTGAAATATCTTATATACTTCAGTTGGAATTCTATCTATACCAGTTGCTTTAGCATTAGGCATCCGTTGGAGCGCACAGACTGCCTCCTCCACTGAAATATCTAATGGCACCCTGCACCTGCACTCACGCCAGACTCAGAAGCCTAAATAGGCTATGAAACTCCTCAAGGCAAGATTGAGAAATAGCCTTATTATAGCCATAAATATTGTTGTAATGATAGAGGAAAATCTGAGCAATTTTGATATGATATATTTGGTTTAGATTGGAGCCGGGACCTTTAATATCCCTAGTGCATCGTGTTTCTCAGGACCGACCACGCTAACAATTTGCCCACAAGCTGACTCTCTTCATATTGTTGCTGCAAAAAAGGTTTTGACCTAGCGATCTCTTCAGGAACATAAAAATCGAGTAACCTCTGTATGGCCTGATCATACTTAATTTTTTGGTCTATTCTGCACCCAGCCACCCCCTTAATTAAGGCATTGTGTGCCTAGCCAAGCGCATCCTGTAATTCTTAACGCGCATTTCCCGAACCACCTCTGAGCTGATTTATAGGCAATCACCTGTCCTTGGAATGCAGCTTCATTTTGATTCCCAGACAGAAAATGGTGAGGCCTTACCCTGATTGATCTCAAAGAATTCCTGGATGATTTTACACATGCTGAACAACCATTCATGGTTAACCAGGAGTGTCTTATCAGACCACCAATATGCCCTCGAAATTTGAGTGACTTCAATTGCCACAGTAACCCCAGCCACCGAGCGATCTGAAAATGCGTTAGCCCAGATCCTAGTTCCTTCCCATTTAACTAATTTGAAGACTGGAAAGTAATCCAGCCGAGAAGCCGTATTATACTGGCTCAAAAAGTAGGTTGCCCATTGTGATCAAGTCGCCATGAGTCCACTAAATTTAGACTGCTTTTCATTGCAGCCATCACCTTTCCTTTTTGGGGTTTTAACTGATTTGTAAATGTATTCAAAGTGTCTAATTTAAGGTCCTGCATAAAATTTTAATTACCTACTCAGATTAAGGGGGCTGTCACACCCACTACCAAAGAGAAAATTACCTTCAGGGGAGCGTCTACATCCTGAACTGGCCCATAATAATTAATGAAGTTAAGGAAAGCTTCTTGAACCCGAACTTTCAACAGGGTCCATCGTCCCTTTTTATCTCTAATGACTTTGTTTATTTCCCAATTTAGTGATCTGGACAAAAAAAAACTCCCCCCTCCCCCCCCCCCCCCAACAGATCGCAGTTTGCATTTTATATAGACAGCTCAGTGGGTTAATGCTTTTGTTACAGAGATCCTTTTGTTACCTGCAGGTTACATGTTACTTGTAATATAGCTTAGTAAGTTATGAACTCGTATCAAGGAGCTGCATGCAAACTGCAAGGCATACGTTTAGAATCTTAGTGTTTTTTCCTCAAACTTTTGTTATTCTAAGTTTGCTAATAAAGAATCCCTTTGGTAGTAGTCATGTGTTAGTGAGAGCTATACAAATGGTTATTAGTGTAATTAATTGCTCAAATACATCAATCTGGCATACTTACAGTCCATATGTATCTGTTACCTATATAGCTTGGAAAAGTCAAACACCTGCCTCCCAAGCAGAGTCTTTCTCTTGTAACAACAATGAAGCTATACAAGCTGTCTTCGTCTATAGAGCATTGGAATTATGGTGTTAGTCTTCAGCTAGGTTCCAGCCAGCGTGAATGGAACTAGAGCAAAAGGAACCAATGCAGCCATTTAAGTGAAGCATTTGTGGTGTGCTCTTCTTGAACTTCAAATTGGAAACCTTCTCTCCCCAGCAAGTTGACACAAAAATACATAACGCAGGGGTGCTGCCGAATGTGTACACTGATCGGTAAATTGCATCAGGTGCTATTCAACACGTTTCACTGGGGGCAGCTCGGATACTGGATCTGGTTCAATAATAGCTACCAGATCTGGTGTAACACCCTGGATGTTTGCGTTTTTTAATAGTGTGAACTTGGCATACACAATTAGAACCCTTTACCTGAGAACCAAATTACATTGCACAAGATTAGGTTCAACTTGTCGTGTGTGTTTTTTAGGCATGGTGAGATTGAGGAATTTGTTTAGAATCACAGGGTGTTTAGCCTTCGCTGGGACTCAAACCTGGTTCCACAGTTCCAACGCTAGCAGGTTCAGCCATTAGGCCACATCTCCTCCCTAGATTTTTGTTTTTTTAAATCTGATCACCCTACGCGGGGCGGATTGAAGATGATGAAATACCTTAGGTCATCAGCAACCAGTTTAAAATGATAACTAAACACAGGGGCGGCTCCTCCATTTGGGCAGAGGAGCGTCTACCCCTTTTGCCCCACCCGCCAGCAGCAGCAGCTGCAAAAGCTTTCAAAGAAAACGGTAATAAACTGTTTATTACTGTTTTCTGTGAAAGGGGCGGGGCCACAGGGCTGACGAGCAGTGAGGGAGAGTGCACAGCACTCCCCCATCACTGCGAATGTATGTTTGGCCGGCCGTCTCGGGCTGGACAAACACACATGCGCTGTAGGCTCTCTCCAGCCCAGCTCCACAGTTGCTGGGCTGGAGAGAGCCTGCACAGGCTCCCAGTCTGCCTGGGAGCGCCCTGGCTGGGCGCTCCAGCCAATCCTGGCACCGCTTTGAGCGGTGTCAGGGTTGGCTGCAGGGCAGGCTGGGAGCCTGTGCCTGCAGCAAGAAGACAGAGGAGCAGAGCGGAGTGGCGCAACAGCGAGGAAGTATGTGTTTTTTACCTAATTCATTTAATTTGTATTCCTCCGTGCACCGCCCCTCCCCTTCTGAGCCCCGCAAACCACCACTGACTAAACATATCATTTAAAAGTCATGCTACTCACTGGCTCATTGAACTGCCCCTGCTTTCTTCTTTTGCTGCTGTGAAATGGAGTGTCATGTTAAGGATCTTTGCTGCCCTGGGCAAAGCATTTTGGGGCCCCACATACACAACTACTTAGAATTCTGTTGCCAATTTTCTGCTAATTTAAGCTTGCACAATGCCAAATAATATTGAATCACACATTAAACTTTCAGAAACGTTGTGTCACAATGTTGTAAGAAAAAGCTGGAAACGGAAGAAGGAATAAGCAAAGGAGGCAGGTAGAAGTGAAGAATGAGGGAGAATTACATAGGGTAGGAAATGGCTGAAAATGAGAGGTGATGCAAAAGGAGCTAGAGAAAGACAGAAGTAAGAAAGAATAGAGGTAGGGAGAGAGAAAGCGATAGGAAAAAGGAGGGAGCAGAAGAAAAAATGAAAGGGGAAATCGGAGATGTTATGATTAGAGAAAAGAGCAAAATGATATAGAGGAAAGCAGACGTGAGGAAAAATGAAGGTGGGGGTAAATGCAGGTAATGAAAAGTGTTGTAGAATGCACCCTTCCACCTATTTAATAAAATAAAATAATTGGGGAAGAACCCCCGCCAAGCAGCTTCGCTCACTGCATTCACTCACGTATGCGTTGTCAGGGCTCTTAGGGCAAACTGTTGTTTAAGTTCTTAATCGGTCCGGAGTTCTTCTATTGGGGAAGCTGCACGAGTGAACTATTGCAGCAGTCCAATTTACTGAAGACCTGTAAGTTGAGCAAACGTTTACCTCTGTAGAAAGAGATAAATGGGCAGATAGATTTTTCATATAGTTAATACTTTTTAGGTTATTCCAATAATGTCTAAGATAAATAGCCTGTCTACGTAGATGTTACTCGGCTCTGGACTCAGGCCTTTCCAATTTAAATTCTATGCACACTTCCTGAAGAACACTAATGCATCTAGGACAAAGGTATAGGACTCTTGTTTAAAAATAGCTGTTATTGATTTTACAAAACAAAAAGAGAGGACGAGACAGCACATAGAGTTCTAATTACTCCTCTGAAATATGCTAACAGAGCAGTGCTTGTCCCAGGTTGTTTTCATGTTTATTAACCCTTAAGACGTTCGTTCGTCAGTGTCCTGAAAAGTCCTCGTAGGTACTTGTGTTTCCTGTCACAGACCTGGGACTCTATCCCGAAGGTAAGTGATCAAGATGAATGATACAAAACAGGAGCATACCTATATCTATGGCATGTGAGCAGTTGCAAATTAGCAATGGATGTAAAACAAGTTATAATTTACTTATTAGTTCAATGGGCAGGGGCCAGCTCAAGAGGCCTCAGGAAGCAAGACTGTGCATTTCCCACAACACCAAGCCATACAGTGGTGTTGGAGGGAATCTATCCAGATAATGCCTGCTTCTTCTATGCGGATGCTTACGCTGGGTGGTGCGTACCTCACTTGGATGGTTACTAAGACATTGATAAAAAGCCATGAAGTTTTTCTTCAAGATGAGCGTGCGCCGCCCCTCCCCCAAGATTAGTGGTCGGTTTATGGACCAAATGTGATACGTCTGTGAGAAGGGTGTGCGAGGGCCTGTGGGTATAGATGTGGTTGGATTTCCACGTTCCTGGCTCTAATTGTGTGCTTTATTTACATATCCCATTATGCCACAGCCCACTGCAGCACCCTGTGCGTTTCCGGCTGTGAGAGTGGAGTTTTGGTGTGCGGCCTCCTCCTCACAGATTCGTGTCTGTAACTGTAAGTTTGGGTCCATTTCTGCCACTCCCCGTGTCAGAGGTTAAGCGCAGGCTGTCCTGCTAGATGAGTCAATTGCTGTGAGGTTTGGGGTTGATTTACACACCCCGTGCCCCGAGTTGAGTGGCACGCGGCCCTGTTGGGCCTAATTCTCTGCGTGCAGCCAGTGACCTGCGGGTCATCAGAGAGATAATACCACAACATGGAAAGCGATGAACGGGGCTGATAAACGGCTTCATTAACGGCTTCAGGGAGTGGATTTATGACGGTGTTTTTAAGGTAAGGGTGCTGGAATAATACCTGCAAGCCCGCCTCCAGATCACCAATGTTCGCTTCCGGTCACCTCTCACCACCAGGGGTCGCCCGCATACGTAGGCAAGTCCCCTTTGGCCCAGTGATTAGTGGGGCACCAATCCGAATACAAAATAAATACATAAATAAATAAAGAAAAACTATAATGAAAATAATACGGTTACCACTTGCATGGTTAAATTAGATTGCCATTTTCTGCCAGCTAGTCTTACCTGCCAACTCATCACAGCCCACATGAGTAATGTTACCGCATGTGTATTTGTATAGAGCGCAAGACACCTGGAAGGGTATCCTGCCGCTGACAAAATATTACCTCAGTTTGGACCCAGCCATATGTGAATCAGTCTTGACCCTGCTCCAGGAGTTACAGCTATATCCTGGTCTCAAGTCTTAAGGTCACACACCTCTAAGATTTTCTTTTTCTTCCACTTTCATTCAATATTTTCACCAATTTCTGGCCTTATTGGATGAAGTTCCTATTACCTTCGCCTTATTGGATGAAGTTCCTATTACCTTCTGACTTCATTCCCTCGCTTCTGACATCTTTCACCAACAACAGCAAACCGTGGTCTTGGTCATTTGAGGCAGAGACCAGGGATTACATTGAGGCCACATTGTCAAACCGTTATTGTCAATGTTTCACACTTTCACTCACCCTAGTGGTAACTGCACAGAGAAACTAACTGCGTGTGCCCCACTGCTGCCAAACGCCCCTTGTCATCTTAGGCACTTAGTCAATCCTGTTTTCAGCCAACAGCACTTTGCATGCTGGGGCTTTTGAATGTCATTTTTATGATGAGAACTTTATACTGGTGTTTGGTGTGTTTTATTCGCTCCCTGTTTGGCAATTAATGCGTCACAACACTGGTTAAATGAGAAATGGGTGAGCAGTTATTAAAATTGAGGCCCTAGCAGCCAAAGTTAACAACATACTCAATAGAAACATCCCTCTCCAAAGGCACCAGGGTGTAAATGGCCATTTTGGTTGCCAGCTTCCAAGCAGCCTCCAGTCTGTCCTTGCCCTTTGGGAGATCTTGGCTAATTATATGTTCTAGCTTCTAGGTGCCACTGGTATCCTGCCACTCCCAGGGCATGGATGGAGTGGCTCTTGCTAGGAGACAAGGGTCTAGAATTAATAGCATGTAAATTTAGCCATGAAGTAACCTAGTAGGAGAGGATAGAAGATTCCAAACCATTTTTGTTCACATATTTATTATATGCGAAAATATTTAGTCGCTTAAAAGGGTATCAATCAGTTAACTACTTTTTGAATTTTTGTTCACCCCAGAAAAAGGAAAAAAACTCAAAAGAATGAGACGGGAAATCTAAGACATCCATATATTGCATTGTGTTTAAATTCTGACTTTTTAAAGTGGCTCACAGTGAGGTGTACGTCCTCTTTAATGTCTCTGTCTGATAATTACGAGGTCCAATATGTGTGCCCAATTGGGTCTCAGGAACAGGTTTCCAGGCATATTAATAAACATGTCAGGTGACTCTTCCTGCTGGGTCCTATTCACACTGCGTGGACTTCTCCACAGCAGAAAAGTTTGCATGGGAAATGGAGGCCTTTGTAAAAATGTGCACTTTTTATTCTCTATGAGAATTTTTTTTTACCCAGTGGAGAAAGCCCTTCCTTTACACTCATAACAAACCTAGGTGTGATCCGTTTGTCTTCCCATTCAGTAAGGGGAGTTAGTGCAGCTCTTGGGAGTATTAAATTTGCTATCCTTTGGAAGCTGGAAATGGCAGAGGAGTGGAAATTGGGAATGCCCTCAAATACCCATTTTTGGGGCATTGCCAAACGTACACTTCTCACACCATGAGTGGAATTTCAGAGTGCAAATTTCTATGCACTCGTGGTGGAGAAATCCGTATTCAGAAGAGAATATGGCGTAAGGGCTAGACCTGCCAACTTTGAAACGAAGGAATGAGGTTCAAGTCTCGGTGTGAAGTCAACACCCTGTGATTCTGGGTGTAGTGTTTACCAATGTTCGTACACCCCTTCCCCGGGGACGTTATGGTTGTGCCCACAGAGTGGCGTGGGTACGAAGGTTTAAGTGTGGGGAAAAAGTGCGGGAAGGGGCTTAGCAAGACACACAGCATCTAATAAAGATCACGCACTACACCATCCCTGCATGTGTGTTTTATCACCGACTCCAACACCACATTGGCGACGAGGAGGGCCATGCCGCCTCGCACACCTTCTCTGGTGCTGTCTACTGCCGTGTGCTGCACCGAAGTGTCATCCATCGGTGTGCATCCAGCTGGGAAGCTGCTGGAAGCGTCCTATTCCCCATCATGAGGCTCCGCCCGCTGCCTCTCTCCAGATGTGCATGGGCTGCGCTCAGGGAGGCGACAACCCCCCCGCTGATCAGATGCCTGCCAGGGAGGCTCCACCCAGCCCCACCTGTGAAACGTCTCAAGCGGCATTACCTTATGCCGCACACAAGGACTGCCAGACGGCCTGCTGCCACCACCCACCTACTCACAAGCCCTCAACGGGTCCTTTAATCAGGCGCCTGGGCCCAATAAACTGCCTGCCTCTCATCTCTTCCAGAAACAACCCCACCCTGAGGCCCCACCTGGGAAGTGGTCCAAGCAAGGACATTTGTGCATGAGTAAGTGCCACACTGAACTGTAATAAAGGGGGAGGAGATCAAAGCAGATCACTGCACATACTGTCACCATTCAGCCAGGGGGTCTGGACAACTCACACAGAACGTCGCTGATAACACTGTGCGCCCCCACAAGATGTCTGACATCCCGGCCCTAGAGCCTTTCACGATCACAGTGGACCCCCCCCCCACCCACGCCGCACAATGGAAAACATGGATTGAATGTCTTGAAACCTACTTCAGAGCCCTAGAAGTGAAGGATGAGAGAAAACGACCACTACTCCTGCACCTGGGAGGGGCAGACATTCACAAAGTCTCCAAGTCAGTGGCGGGGGCAACCACTCACACATACGACATGCTGAAAAATGCAATCACCACACATTTTGGACCCTACGCAAACCTGGACTACAACTGTTTCCTACTGTGCCAAGTGCACCAAATGTCCGATGAATCAGTGGATGTCTTTTATGCGCACCTAAGGGAGCTGGCCAGCACGTGTACATTGCCTGAGGAAGAGGACAAAGTCAGGGCGCAGTTCATCCAAGGGTGCGCCTCTTCCAAGCTCCGTGAGTGGATCCTGCAGAAACCAAATATGCGGATGAGGGACATCCTCGCCCTAGGCCGCTCTCAAGAACTGTTGAAAGTGCGTACTGCACATATGGAGCAGGCACTAACTGTCAAAATAAAATCGGAAGCGGTCAACGCAGTGACCACAGACGCCTCGAAGACCAAGACTGACCGCAACAAGGCCTAGCAAAGGGACAGACCCTGCAGATGGTGCGGTGGTCCCCTGCCACACTCAGCCAGCTGCCCAGCCTGATGGATGACCTGCAGCGCATGTGGCAAACCAAACCACTTTGCAAAAGTGTGCCGTTCCTCACCCAAGGCAGCAACGACCACCCAAAAAAGCAATTAGGGTGGTAGTGGCCCTTCCCACCTCTTCATCTGAAAGCGACATGGATGATGAACAGCAGGTGGTCCGTGTGATGAGGGCAGTCGACAATGGAGCAGTCCGCAGCCAACGGTTGCTCACGTGTCAAGTGGTGGTGAGCGGTCAATCCATCCCGGCTCTGATAGACACTGCGGCCTCGATCAACCTGTTGGCCGCTGAGTTGTATTACAACCTAACAGATCCACCACAACTCAAACCCACAAAGTTGCATGTATACGTGTTTGGGAACACTCAACCACTACAAATAGCTGGCGTTTTCATGGCAGACATCCTGCATGAGAAGACAAAGCTCAACACCGAAGTATATGTATCTCAAGAGGGGTTGGGATTCCTGCTCAGCTGCCAGACAGCCCAAAGCCTGAGCTTCGTGCACTTCGCTTTCAGCATTCACCCCAGCAGTTTGGGAGACCTCACTAAAGAATTCAGCGCAACCTTCAGCAGAATTGGATGCCTAAAAGGGCCACCCCTCAAGCTGCACACTGACGATTCTGTAGCCCCCATTGTCCTAAGACACCGGTGGGTGGCTTTTCACTTGCAACCGAAAGGAGAACAGGAGCTGCAACTCTTAGAGCAGGTGGGGATCATCAAAAAGGTGCCTGGGCCCACCCCATGGGTCTCCCCAATAGTCGTCACAAGGAAGCCAAAGCAACCAGATGCCGTCTGCATCTGCGTGGACATGCGCCTGCCCAATCAAGCCATCAAACGGGAAAGGGACCTGACCCTGACAATCAGTTATATCACAGGGGAGCTGTCGGGCTCCAAGTGGCTCTCCAAAATGGACCTACGATCTAGCTACCACCAGATAGTGTTACACCCTGACTCCGTGCCCATAACCACATTCTCCACACACACAGGCCTTTGGAGGTACACCTGCTTAAACTTTAGCATTTCCAGCGCTGTTGAGGTATTCCAGCACACCATCAAAGGTGTCCTGGAATGGCTCTCAGGGGTCCTAAACATAAGTGATGACATTCTGGTGCATGCCCCACGCTGGAAAGCCACCTGACCGGCCTAAGAACACGGACTAACCTTGCACCGTGAGAAGTGTGAGTTCCTGAAGGAGGACATTTGTTTCTTTGGGTACCAGTTCTCAGCGGAAGGGATTGGCCCTGACCCAGCCAAAGTGAAGGACATCCAAGCGGCCCCAGCCTCGACATCCGCATCAGGGGTCAGAAGTTTCCCAGGCATGGTCACATACTGTGGGTGGTTCATGAGGAACTTGTCAGACCTCACCGGCCCACTGCACGACCTTACCAAGGCTGATCACCCCAGGGTGTGGGGCGACGAGCAAAAGCGTGCCTTTGAAAACACCAAGAGTGCCCTCCCGGCTGACACCACCCTGGCATACTTTGACCCCCAAGGGGAGTCCCAGCTATCCATCGACACCAGCCCCACTGGTTTAGGTGCAGTACTGGCACAGATACAAGACTGCAGGGAGTGGGCCCCCATCGCTTTTGCCAGCAGAACTTTAACACCTACAGAGCAACAATACTACCAGATACAGCTGGAAGCCTTTGCCATTCACTGGGGGTGCCCGCATTTCCACCTCTACCTGTATGGCAAGGCATTCACGGTGGTCACTGATCACAAGCCTCTACTTCTCCTTTTTAAAGGGTCATCATCAAAGCCGTCCCAGAGGATTGAAAAATGGATTCTCCAACTACAAGAGTTCAATTTCAAGGTGGAGTACTAGCCGGGGACCCGAAACCCACCCGACTTCTTGTTGCGCCACACGCATCCAGCCACCCCCCAGGAAACCGAGGAAGCCCATGAAACTGAGGAGTACGTCAGGTTGGTGGTGGACAGAGCCCGGTCACTACCCATACCTCTCGCCGAAGTAATAGATGCCACTGACCAAGATGACTGCTTACGGATGGCCATGGAAGCCACACGATCCAGAGACTGGCGAATTCTACAACACCCCGCAAGCTTTCGCACCCAGGAGGCCCAATCCACGCTCCAAGCCCTTTGTCACGTCCACCACAAGCTTTTGGTGAGTGAGGAGGGATGTCTGCTACGAGGGCCCCGCCTTGTGCTTCCCGTTTGCCTGAGGTTGAGAGCTGTTTGGTTAGCACACGGAGCCTACTAGGGCATTGTCAAGTTGAAAAACAGGCTCCGAAGCAAGGTCTGGTTCCTCAGACTGGACCACCAAGTAGAAGTAGTAGTCAGAGGGTGCCTTGTTTGCCAAGCGAGCGGAATGCCTGATCTCCTAGCACCGGTAATCACCAAGGATGGCCTCACAGTCCCTTGGCAGAGAGTCAGTGCCGACTTCAAGAGCCTCACCGACAGCTCTTACATGCTGGTGGTTTTGGACGACTACTCCCGATACCCCTGAAGTGCAGCTGGTACAATCCACTTTAGAGTCTGTACTGATCCCGAAGATAGAAAAACTGATGCCCTTTTTGGAGAAATCCACATGGACAACAGACCCCCATTCAACAGTCGTGAGGGGCCGAGTTCCTGCAATCCAGAAACACCAAGCAGCGTCGGATCACACCCTGGTGGTCCCAGGTGAACAGGGAGGTAGAGAGATTTATGAAGACGCTGTCAAAGACCATCCGCATTGCTGTGGCAGAGTCGCTCAACATTGAGAGTGCCATATACACATTTCTCCGTGAGTACCGAGTTACACCCTGTGCCACCACTGTTGTTTGGGAGAGCTGTGACTGACACCATCACCCTCTGTGCGCCGCTCAACCCACACCACACAGCCAGTCCCTGAGAAGGAGTTCTCCTAACAATGACTATGCCATCACGAAAGCGAAGAGCCGGGAAAATCCCAATCAGGGCAGGAGACACTGTAATAGCAAAAGACTGTCACCCAGGTGGCTAGTTCATTCTACCCTTTGAGGAGGACCAGTGGATTGTGGCCGAGGTCAAGGGGACAATGATAACTGCGAGGAGAGGTGGTGAGAGCATCACAGGGAACGTGTCCCTTCTTCAATCGTTTCTTCTCATCCCCGCCGCCCCGCCACGAGAGAAGCTGCACCTCCATCCCAGAACCTTAGAGTGATCAGGACATGGTCTTCTCGCCTGATTCCCCCAACCCGGGTAGGCCCTCGGCGGATGAAAGTGCAGAGTCTGAGCCATCCACACCTCTCTGCCAAACCTCTGCCAAACCTTCCCGGCAACCAAAGGAGTTCAGGCAGGGGCGGCACGGCCCACTGAAGGAATCTGGGGAGCTCCACTGGCAGATCAGAAGCTGGGCAGTACAAGTTGAGGCCCAGCCGGGGTTTATCCAGACGCTATGCTGATTTCATGGCTGACTGCTAAGTCCCACTGAGGGCAAACCTAAGCCGGCTGCTCAAGCGGATGTGTGACCCTTCTGTGATCCGGCCTGATGTTTTGTTTGTTTGTTCTTCATAGTTGGGGAGGAATGTAGTGTTTACCAATATCTGGGCGAGCCCACCGGACTGTGATTACTGAGGGGGTAATTTCGTACACCCCTTCCACGGGGGGCGTTATGGTCGTGCCCACAGAGTGACGTGGGTACGAGGGTTTAAGTGTGGGGGAAAAGTGCGGGAAGGGGCTTAGCAAGAGACACAGCGTCTAATAAAGATCACGCACTACACCGTACCTGCGTGTGTGTTTTATTACCGACGCCAATACTACACTGGGTAAATCACTTAGGGGGTGATTCCAAGTTTGGCTGGCGGCGGGCGCCGCCAGCCAAACGGGAACCGCCAGAATACAGCTGCGCGGTCAAAAGACCGCTGTGGTTATTCTGAGTTTCCCGCTGGGCGGGCGGGCGGGCGACCGCCAGAAGGCCTCCTGCCCGCCCAGCAGGAAACCCCTTCCCACGAGGATGCCGGCTCCGAATGGAGCCGGCGGAGTGGGAAGGGTGCGACGGGTGCAATTGCACCCGTCGCGATTTTCAGTGTCTGCTATGCAGACACTGAAAATCTTAGTGGGGCCCTGTTAGGGGGCCCCTACAGTGCCCATGCCATTGGCATGGGCACTGCAGGGGCCCCCTGGGGCCCCACGACACCCGTTACTGCCAGCCAGGTTCTATCGTTCAAAACCGCCAGAACCAGGCTGGCGGTAAGGGGGTCGGAATCCCCATGGCGGCGCTGCCTGCAGCGCCGCCATGGAGGATTCCCCAGGGCAGCGGGAAACCGGCGGCACACCGCCGGTTTCCCGTTTCTGACCGCGGCTGTACCGCCGCGGTCAGAATGCCCATTGGAGCACCGCCAGCCTGTTGGCGGTGCTCCCGTCATTTTAGCGGGTTAGAATGACCCCCTTAGTCTCCCATACCTAATAAAATATTATGAGCATGTGTAATGTAGTTGGTGCTCATATATACACGCTCCAGTACCTTGGGGTCGAGTTCGATCTATATAAAACTACAAAAAATACATTTATGGCTGTCAGGAGTCCCTTTGAGACTTAATGGTAGGCATAAAAGGATGAATTTTTATTAGCCTTGGAAGGGTAAGAGGCTGAGTGTGACGCAAACCTGCGAGTCAAAGGGTCTCTTCGGTGGCCACAGCAGCCCGCTAAGCTGCCTTCTGGGCTCTGCACGGGGTGTTCGAGCTGCCTGGTCATGCCTCATGGTTGTAGGCAGGGGGCGCTATGCGGGTGACCTGGGTGTGAATGAAGCTGTTGTCAGTTGGAGATTATCCCGCGGCTCTGACTCTTTCAATTAAATGATTAGATTATTATCTGTGATGGCAAATGATGGCGTTAGGGGTTGTTATTTAAGCGCGTGGCGGGGGTCCTATTACTCGACCCCCCTCCCCAGTGGAGGGTAACAAGGTTCTGTCCTTCAAAGCCAACACTGTGTGCATAAACTTGCCTAGACTTGTCTGAATTCATGATCATGGTCCGTCTGTCCCAAACTGTGAACTCTTAGCCACATGTGAAGGTGTCAAAGCGAGGTCATGGGTCAACGTCGTGGCACCCCGCCACCTCAGAGACAAAACTTTCGTTATATCCATGTGTATGAGCAACATTGGTCGTGAAAGTATGACACGCATTGGGCGCGATTAATTTATTCGAAGTCTCACAGAGCCAATGTAGTTCTTTTCACAACCGTCCAAATGTGCGTCTGTTGAAACTGAATAAGTCACATCACCGGAAAAAGGCGAACTGTGAAATGAGTGCTTAATAGGGTTCGAGAGTGTGAAGTTTTCGTGCGTACAACAGACAGGTTTTGCATTGACATTTTCCTCATTTTGGTAACCAGACACCTTGAACTGGTGATATTTATCTAAACTGAGAGAGGCACCTCTATTGCCTTTAGCCTGTAAAATGCTTGTAATTTAGCAGATAGCTCTGGTGTCCAAGACAGGATACGGGATAAGCTACCCTAGTTTAGGGACAGATGTGCTGGTTGGGGCTTCATCATTTTTGCAACCTGCTGGAGTCAAATATCTGGACTTTTCAAATATGTATAACCAGAAAGATAAGTCTGCTGTCAAAAGCGTGATGCAGAACAAGCTCCAGGTATATTAACAGAGGCATAACTCAGATGTTTGGTGGGGGAAAGGGGTGGGCATCTTCATGGTGTCTGGAGAGCGTAAAGGCCAGAGCTTCCGACTGTGGAACTGGGGAATCCGGTTCGAGTCTTGGCATGGGCTCAACATCCTATGATTCTGGGTAAACCACTTCATTTCCCTGTGCCTAAGGACAAACGAAGGTGCCCTTGTGTAATGTAACTGGTCCGCATATAAAACTCTCCCATACCTTAGGGTCGAGTTCCCGCCATATAAAAACTGGCACAGAAAAAGAATAATGGCATCTGAGGCATGGCTATATTAAATATTTGCAGTCAGAAGGTAGGTCTCCTATCAAAGGCCTTGGGTTATACACACTGGCTTAGTTGAGGCATAGCACTGCTAGTGTGTGCATGAGTCTGCATGATTTTTATAACCTAGGGATATCTAAGGCATTTCCCTGTACATATCTGCAACCAGCGCAATCGCTCTGCTGTTAAAGGGTTGATACTGTATATGAACTGTCTTAGCAGAGGTATACCTCTGCTTCTTAAGCCCTGAAATCTGCATGATATCTGTAATCTAAGCATATAAGGTTAAATAAGTGTACCCAGAGGGATAGCTCTGCTGCCAAAGGCTTGATACTGTATACACTGTCTTAGCCGAGGCATACTTCTGTTGTTTGGAGGGCAACTCAGACACCCCAGGATATTGCGGCACGGAAAACAACATTTTGCAGCATATAAATAAAAACATTGCGGCATATTATTGCATATTTTTGCAGCGCTGTGTTTTATGTACAATCTCTACTTTTAGCAGACTTTAGTAGAGTGGGAACAAATCACTCTATTCATTTCTGCATTGTGCTGCATAGACGTGTTGGATAGCTACCCCCTGAAGGGGAGAGGGGACAGGCGAAAGACCCTCCAGCTTTCTGTAGCTGGACAAGTCATTTAAACAAATAGTTATTGATAGAAGTAGCTGAGTGGACTGCATATGGTACTAAGGCATTGACACAGGCAGCAACAAGGTAAAGAGAAAGCATTGTTAGTAAAATTAAGCAGTCTTTGTGTGGCTACCAGATGACATCATGTCACATGGGGTGCCATATTTCACGGCATGCTGCCAGTAACACCTGTTTTTAGGTATTACCTGCAGACAGCTTTTAGCTGTTTGACTTTGACGATTTATTGTGGACATTACCAATACGTACAGCAGTCTTCCAGCCATCTTTTTGAATAACTTGTATCCTTCCACTGATAAAGGGAATAACCTTTTTTCTTTCAGCATTCTATGGGTGTGCATGTATTTTCAAGCTTTCTTCTTCAAGTGCTGCTTCTCCTCTCACACACCTACCCTCTCCTGCCCCCAATTGCTAGGTTTGTCTTCTTCCTTCCCACTTGCCCATTGCTTTCCCTGACCCTACTGAGCAGACTTTAAAAAAAGAAAGAATTGTGATTGCCTGGAAGTTCCATATTTGTTGTAGGGCTATTCCTTTCACACAGTGAGCTTTCATGCACATTTTCTTTTTTTGTTTTTATTTACTGCCCCAAGACTAACGCCCATCATCTGCAAACTAAATGGCAGCTATGTCATTGACTTATACATGTCATTGTGCCGTTTTTTGCCAATGCTGCATAACATTGCCAAGAAGTCTTGGTGCAGCCAGTAGCTCTCCATTAGAAGCCAAAAGGCGCAACATTATTGGTTTTCGCAACGCTTGTTAATTGTGAACATTACTCCGATTTCTTAAGTTGATGTGAACCTGTGCATTTGGATGTTAAATTACGGACCTCGACTGGAAAATGATGTCCCTTATGGCAAGAAGTCATCCGATGTCCTTATGTTTTTAGCAAGTATATAGTGGTGGGGGGTGATTTAATAACCTAAACTGCTGCACTGTATTCTGTGTGGAAGAGAGAGCATCCCAGAGCCAGATCTATTAAGATATGCCACTGCTGCTCTGTTTCCTAACACAGATGCTCAAGCAGGTTGCCTAGCACCACCCACACAGCTTTGCACAGTAGTGCAAAGGTTTATGTGTATTTCAAGCATAGGTTTTTGTACTAGAAAGGTAGCCTTCTGGTGCAAAGTACCATGCCTAAACATACTTTAAAGCTTATTCCCACATCGTAAGGGTACAGTGCAGCACATATGCAATGTCAGAAACTTCAGGAGATATGAAAGCATTTCTCCTTATTAGTGCCTGCAAGGCGACATTGTTTGGCACACCGCCTTGTCTAGCATTTTTAATAGACAGATCTTTGCATCAGAAGACAAGGGGAGAAAGATGGGAATGTCCATGTGCCACCATTGGGCTGCCCCTTGACACCAAGTAATTAAACGCTGCACAAATCGATACTGGCATTGTTTACAGACTACTTTCAAAGTCAAAAACAGTTTTGTGCTGGAAAGTAAATTGTTTATCAACACTTTATGTTGCTGTACCTCACTTTTTGAGAAATTGTACTGGCACAAATTGTTGGTAAAATGCCCTATTGCTTCTTGGAAAATTTAAGCTCAACTACTGATGCTAGAAAACTATAAGCCTTTTTTATGTCTTGTCTAAGGCAGTGCATGCTCTGTCTCTTGCTAAATATTTTGTTTTCTAACAGTGGGCTTAGAGATAGCCCATTACTTACCATTGGTTGGCTTCATTGCCACTCTCATTTGCTTGCTTACTACTGGTCATCTGCTTTAGCCTGCCCTTTTTCAGCTGTCTCCCTCGTATGCTTCTACTCCCTCAATGTTCCTCCCTCCCGCAGAACCTCTGCATCCGTCTGCTTGCCGCAGCACCTCCCTCCCACCCTCTGATGTCCACCTGCTTGCCACCTGCAAATCCCCCCCACCCTCTGTTGTACATCTGCTAGCTTCCAGCCCATATCAACCATCTTCCGCTGTCCATGTTGTGCCTCACCTGCACTCCCTCCGATGTCTGTGTTGCTCTCCCACCCTTGCTCCCTCCATTGTCCATGTTACCCATCTGCCCACCCTCCATTATCCTTGTTGCCCCCACCTCCCCTCCCTCAATTGTCCGTGTTGAATGCCTCTGTTGTCTGTGCTGCCAACTCACCTTCCCTGTCTCAGTTGCCCATTTTAAACCCCACCCACCCTCCATTGTTTAGGTTGCACCCCAACCACCCCCCCTCCATTGTCCGAGTTATCCCCTCCCTACCCTCTGTCCATTGTCTGTTTCCCCTCCCCACTCGCTGTAACAATAAAAAAACGCTATGACGTGGACAATACTTTTTTCCCCACACTCTCTGTTGTCTGTGTTGCCCCCCACCTGCCCTCCGTGTTGCCTCCCACCCCTCAATAAAAAAGCACAATGATTCCACTGGCCAAATCATAGCATTTTTTCCCCATGTCATGTGTTGTCCATGTTGACCCTGCCCTGCCGACCATGTTGCCTCCCACTCAGCAATAAATAAGAGATGTGACGCAGACGCCGCCAGCCATATGATGTCACCTTTTTTCCACACACCCTGTGTTGTACATGTTGTCCCCCAAACACTGTCCCTTCGTGTTGCTCATCAATACACTCCCCCTCAATGTTGCTTATCCGTGTTCCCTCCTTCCCTCTATGTTGCTTCCCACCCAGCCCTAACCCAGACAGCATTTAAAAAAGCGTTATGGCATGGCCAGTGGTGGACACATCATAGTGCCTTATTTTATTTTTTCCACTTTCAGCGTTGCTGTACAGCAACCACACTGCTGTCCAACATGGATAAAATACATTGGCAATGCTCATACCTCTTGTAGGAGAAACCCCCTGATTTCGCCCATGCTTGTTTTCGTTAGAAAGAACCTAATGTCTAAACAAAGAAATTCTGTCTTGGAAATGGTGCATATTGCTCAAGATTTTCTTTCGTTAGGAAACTGATGATGGCAGAGTTATAGTTACAGAAAACATATTTAAAACATTTAAACATTTGAAAAAGATGAGAAGGGGGCTTGTCTTTGATACACTGCACAGATTAACAAAAAACAAAAGAAAGAAAGATACATCTACATGGGCACCATCCACTGCACAACCTCCTCAGATCACCCAACCCTGATAATGGAAAATCTAAACTTCCAACTTCACCCATGTGGAAAAAGCACCATTAGAGGCACCCTCACATACAGACCACTGGGACCACGCCCCAGTTACTGCAATGCCATCCCCAACCTCATCGCCTTGTTTGCCGTTGATACCGAGCACTACATATTCCTAAGAATGAGATCTCCCCCTCCCAAGAATTGTGTGACACACTGGCAAACTTCTTCCACAACAAGATCTCAGCCGCTTATGAGAACTTCAAACCCCAACCCCGCCACTGACAGCATCAGCCTGTTCATACCCACAAACACAAACTCCGAACACCTGTTTACCCATTGGGACTGTAGGAAGTTGGCTCTGTATGCACTATTTCAAAGTAAGGAATAGTATGCACAGAGTCCAAGGGTTCCCCTTAGAGGTAAGATAGTGGCAAAAAGAGATAATACTAATGCTCTATTTTGTGGTAGTGTGGTCTAGCAGTAGGCTTATCCAAGGAGTAGTGTTAAGCATTTGTTGTACATACACACAGGCAATAAATGAGAAACCACACACTCAGAGACAATTCCAGCCAATAGGTTTTTGTACAGAAAAATATATTTTCTTAGTTTATTTTAAGAACCACAGGTTCAAATTCTACAGGTAATATCTCATTTGAAAGGTATTGCAGGTAAGTACTTTAGGAACTTTGAACAATTACAGTAGCATATATACTTTTCACATAAAACACAAATAGCTGTTTTAAAAGTGGACACAGTGCAATTTTCACAGTTCCTGGGGGAGGTAAAGTATTGTTAGTTCTTGCAGGTAAGTAACCCACCTACAGGGTTCAGATTTGGGTCCAAGGTAGCCCACCGTTGGGGGTTCAGAGCAACCCCAAAGTCACCACACCAGCAGCTCAGGGCCGGTCAGGTGCAGAGGTCAAAGAGGTGCCCAAAACACATAGGCTTCAATGGAGAGAAGGGGGTACCCCGGTTCCGGTCTGCCAGCAGGTAAGTACCCGCGTCTTCGGAGGGCAGACCAGGGGGGTTTTGTAGGGCACCGGGGGGGACACGAGTCCACACACAAAGTACACCCTCAGCGGCGCGGGGGCGGCCGGGTGCAGTGTGCAAACTAGCGTCGGGTTTCCAATGGGAGTCAAAGGGAGACCAAGGGTTTCTTCAGCGGTGCAGGCAGGCAAGGGGGGGGCTCCTCGGGGTAGCCACCACCTGGGCAAGGGAGAGGGCCTCCTGGGGGTCACTCCTGCACTGGAGTTCCGATCCTTCAGGTGCTGGGGGCTGCGGGTGCAGGGTCTTTTCCAGCCGTCGGGATTTTAGAGTCAGGCAGTCGCGGTCAGGGGGAGCCTCGGGATTCCCTCTGCAGGCGTCGCTGTGGGGGCTCAGGGGGGACAACTTTGGTTACTCACAGTCTTGGAGTCGCCGGAGGGTCCTCCCTGAGGTGTTGGTTCTCCACCAGTCGAGTCGGGGTCGCCGGGTGCAGTGTTGCAAGTCTCACGCTTCTTGCGGGGATTTGCAGGGGTCTTTAAATCTGCTCCTCTGTAACAAAGTTGCAGTCTTTTTGGAACAGGGCCGCTGTCCTCGGGAGTTCCTAGTCTTTCTTGAAGCAGGGCAGTCCTCTGAGGATTCAGAGGTCGCTGGTCCTTGGGAAAGCGTCGCTGGAGCAGGTTTCTTTAGAAGGCAAGAGACAGGCCGGTAGGACTGGGGCCAAAGCAGTTGGTGTCTTCTTTTCTTCTTCTGCAGGGGTCTTTCAGCTCAGCAGTCCTCTTCTTCTTGTAAGTTGCAGGAATCTAAATTCTTAGGTTCAGGGAAGCCCTTAAATACTAAATTTAAGGGCGTGTTTAGGTCTGGGGGGTTAGTAGCCAATGACTAGCCCTGAGGGTGGGTACACCCTCTTTGTGGCTCCTCCCAAGGGGAGGGGGTCACAATCCTATCCCTATTGGGGGAATCCTCCATCTGCAAGATGGAGGATTTCTAAAAGTTAGAGTCACTTCAGCTCAGGACACCTTAGGGGCTGTCCTGACTGGCCAGTGACTCCTCCTTGTTATTCTCATTATTTTCTCCGGCCTTGCCGGCAAAAGTGGGGCCGTGGCCGGAGGGGGCGGGCAACTCCACTAGCTGGAGTGCCCTGCGGTGCTGGAACAAAGGGGGTGAGCCTTTGAGGCTCACCGCCAGGTGTTACAGCTCCTGCCTGGGGGAGGTGTTAGCATCTCCACCCAGTGCAGGCTTTGTTACTGGCCTCAGAGTGACAAAGGCACTCTCCCCATGTGGCCAGTAACATGTCTCGAGTGTGGCAGGCTGCTAGAACCAGTCAGCCTACACAGGTAGTTGGTTAAAGTTTCAGGGGGCACCTCTAAGGTGCCCTCTGGGGTGTATTTTACAATAAAATGTACACTGGCATCAGTGTGCATTTATTGTGCTGAGAAGTTTGATACCAAACTTCCCAGTTTTCAGTGTAGCCATTATGGTGCTGTGGAGTTCGTGTTTGACAGACTCCCAGACCATATACTCTTATGGCTACCCTGCACTTACAATGTCTAAGGTTTGGCTTAGACACTGTAGGGGCACAGTGCTCATGCACTGGTGCCCTCACCTATGGTATAGTGCACCCTGCCTTAGGGCTGTAAGGCCTGCTAGAGGGGTGACTTATCTATACTTGCATAGGCAGTGAGAGGCTGGCATGGCACCCTGAGGGGAGTGCCATGTCGACTTACTCATTTTGTTCTCACTAGCAAACACAAGCTGGCAAGCAGTGTGTCTGTGCTGAGTGAGGGGTCTCCAGGGTGGCATAAGACATGCTGCAGCCCTTAGAGACCTTCCCTGGCATCAGGGCCCTTGGTATCAGGGGTACAAGTTACAAGGGACTTACCTGGATGCCAGGGTGTGCCAATTGTGGATACAAAAGTACAGGTTAGGGAAAGGACACTGGTGCTGGGGCCTGGTTAGCAGGCCTCAGCACACTTTCCATTCAAAACATAGCATCAGCAAAGGCAAAAAGTCAGGGGGTAACCATGCCAAGGAGACATTTCCTCACACAACCCCCCCCCAAACGAAAGAGGATGAGACTAACCTTTCCCAAGAGAGTCTTCATTTTCTAAGTGGAAGAACCTGGAAAGGCCATCTGCATTGGCATGGGCAGTCCCAGGTCTGTGTTCCACTATGAAGTCCATTCCCTGTAGGGAGATGGACCACCTCAACAGTTTTGGATTTTCACCTTACATTTGCATCAGCCATCTGAGAGGTCTGTGGTCAGTTTGAACTACAAAGTGAGTACCAAAGAGGTATGGTCTCAGCTTCTTCAGGGACCAAACCACAGCAAAGGCCTCCCTCTCAATGGCACTCCAACGCTGCTCCCTGGGGAGTAACCTCCTGCTAATGAAAGCAACGGGCTGGTCAAGGCCATCATCATTTGTTTGGGACAACACTGCCCCTATCTCATGTTCAGAGGCATCTGTCTGCACAATGAATTGCTTGGAGTAATCTGGAGCTTTTAGAACTGGTGCTGTGCACATAGCTTGTTTCAGGGTGTCAAAGTCCTGTTGGCATTCTACAGTCCAGTTTACCTTCTTGGGCATTTTCTTGGAGGTGAGTTCTGTGAGGGCTGTCACAATGGATCCATATCCCTTCACAAACCTCCTATAGTACCCAGTCAAGCCAAGGAATGCCCTGACTTGAGTATGGGTTTTTGGAGCTGCCCAGTCCAGAATAGTCTGGATCTTAGGCTGGAGTGGCTGAACTTGGCCTCCACCTACAAGGTGTCCCAAGTAAACCACAGTTCCCTGCCCTATCTGGCATTTGGATGCCTTGATAGAGAGGCCTGCTGATTGCAGAGCCTTCAAAACCTTCTTCAGGTGGACCAGGTGATCCTGCCAGTTGGAGCTAAAGACAGCAATATCATTAAGATAAGCTGCACTAAAGGACTCCAAGCCAGCACGGACTTGATTCACCAACCTTTGGAAGGTGGCAGGGGCATTCTTTAAACCAAAGGGCATAACAGTGAACTGATAATGCCCATCAGGTGTGGAGAATGCTGTCTTTTCTTTTGCTCCAGGGGCCATTTTGATTTGCCAGTACCCTGCTGTTAAGTCAAAGGTACTTAAGAATTTGGCAGCCCCTAATTTGTCAATCAGTTCATCAGCTCTGGGAAAGGGATGGGCATCTATCTTGGTGACAGAATTAAGTCCTCTGTAGTCCACACAAAACCTCATCTCTCTCTTTCCATCTTTGGTGTGAGGTTTGGGGACTAAGACCACTGGGCTAGCCCAGGGGCTGTCAGAGTGCTCAATTACTCCCAATTCCAGCATCTTGTGGACTTCCACCTTGATGCTTTCCTTAACTTGGTCAGACTGTCTGAATATCTTGTTCTTGACAGGCATGCTGTCTCCTGTGTCCACATCATGGGTACACAGGTGTGTCTGACCAGGGGTTAGGGAAAAGAGCTCAGCAAACTGTTGCAGGACCTTCCTGCAATCAGATTGCTGTTGGCTAGAGAGGGTGTCTGAATAGATCACTCCATCCACTGAGCCATCTTTATGGTCTGATGAGAGGAGATCAGGGAGAGGCTCACTCTCAGCTTCCTGGTCCTCATCTGTTACCATCAACAGATTTACATCAGCCCTGTCATGGAAGAGCTTTAGGCGGTTCACATGGATCACCCTCTTGGGGCTCCTGCTAGTGCCTAGGTCCACCAGGTAGGTGACCTGATTCTTCTTCTCTAGCACTGGGTAAGGGCCACTCCATCTGTCCTGAAGTGCCTGGGAGCCACAGGCTCCAAAACCCAGACTTTCTGCCCTGGTTGAAATTCAACCATTGCAGCCTTTTGGTCATACCAAAACTTCTGGAGCTGTTGGCTGGCCTCAAGGTTTTTGCTTGCCTTTTCCATATACTCTGCCATCCTTGAGCGAAGGCCAAGTACATAGTTCACTATGTCTTGTTTAGGCTCATAAAGAGGTCTCTCCCAGCCTTCTTTAACAAGAGCTAGTGGTCCCCTTACAGGGTGACCAAACAGAAGTTCAAACGGTTAGAACCCTACTCCCTTCTGAGGCACCTCCCTGTAAGCGAAAAGCAGACATGGCAGGAGGACATCCCATCTCCTTTTGAGTTTTTCTGGGAGCCCCATGATCATGCCCTTTAATGTCTTGTTGAATCTCTCAACAAGGCCATTAGTTTGTGGATGATAGGGTGTAGTGAATTTATAAGTCACTCCACACTCATTCCACATGTGTTTCAGGTATGCTGACATGATGTTGGTACCTCTGTCAGACACCACCTCCTTAGGGAAGCCCACTCTGGTAAAGATACCAATGAGGGCCTTGGCTACTGCAGGGGCAGTAGTCGACCTAAGGGGAATAGCTTCAGGATACCTAGTAGCATGATCCACTACTACTAGGATGTACATATTTCCTGAGGCTGTGGGAGGTTCAAGTGGACCCACTATGTCCACACCCACTCTTTCAAAGGGGACCCCCACCACTGGAAGTGGAATGAGGGGGGCCTTTGGATGTCCACCTGTCTTACCACTGGCTTGACAGGTGGTACAGGAGACACAAAACTCCTTAACTTTCTGGGACATGTTGGGCCAGTAGAAGTGGTTGACTAACCTCTCCCACGTCTTGGTTTGTCCCAAATGCCCAGCAAGGGGAATATCATGGGCTAAGGTCAGAATAAACTCTCTGAACTCCTGAGGCACTACCACTCTCCTAGTGGCACCAGGTTTGGAATCTCTTGCCTCAGTGTACAGGAGTCCATCTTCCCAATAGACCCTATGTGTTCCAGTTGTCTTGCCATTGGACTCTTCAGCAGCTTGCTGCCTAAGGCCTTCAAGAGAGGGACAGGTTTCTTGTCTCTTACACAACTGCTCCCTTGAGGGTCCCCCTGGGCCTAAGAGCTCATCCTGATAAGGTTCCAACTCCATAGGCTCAGTTCCCTCAGAGGGCAGAACTTCTTCCTGAGAAGAGAGGTTCTCTTTTTGGTGTTGTGTTGCAGCTGGTTTCCCAGCTGGCTTTCCTTTTCTCTTGGTAGGCTGGGCCCTTTTTCCAGGCTCCAGCTCTACTTTTTCACCCTGTGCCTTGCACTGTGCCCTTGTCTTGACACACACCAGTTCAGGGATACCCAGCATGGCTGCATGGGTTTTCAGTTCTACCTCAGCCCATGCTGAGGACTCCAGGTCATTTCCAAGCAAACAGTCTACTGGGATATTTGAGGAGACCACCACCTGTTTCAGGCCATTGACCCCTCCCCACTCTAAAATTACCATTGCCATGGGATGTAGTTTAGTTTGATTGTCAGCATTGGTGACTGGATAAGTTTGTCCAGCCAGGTATTGACCAGGGGAAACCAGTTTCACTGTCACCATGGTGACACTGGCACCTGTATCCCTCAGGCCTTCTACACTTGTCCCAATAATTAAGAGCTGCTGCCTGTATTTTTGCATGTTAGGAGGCCAGGCAGCCAGTGTGGCTAAATCCACCCCACCCTCAGAGACTAATGTAGCTTCAGTGTGGCACCTGATTTGCTCTGGGCACACTGTTGATCCCACTTGGAGACTAGCCATTCCAGTGTTAGCTGGAGTGGAGTTAGAAGTGGTTGTTTTCTTGGGACAGGCCTTGTCTCCAGTTTGGTGTCCAGGCTGATTACAGCTACGACACCAGGCCTTTTTGGGATCAAAGTTTTTACCCTTGTACCCAAAATTGTTTTGTGAAGAGGCTCTGGGCCCACCCTCCTGTGCAGGTTTTTGGGGGCCTGTAGAAGACTCTTTTCTATTTTTGTTTTTGGCTGTCTCACCACCCTTCCCCTGGGGAGGTTTTGTGACCCTTTTCTTTTGGTCACCCCCTGTGGAAGTCTTGACACCCTAGTCTTGACCCAATGGTCCTAGGTCTACCAGATGCTGATGCAGTTTATCATTGAAACAATTACTTAATAGGTGTTCTTTCACAAATAAATTGTACAGCCCATCATAATTACTTACACCACTGCCTTGAATCCAACCATCTAGTGTTTTTACTGAGTAGTCTACAAAGTCAACCCAGGTCTGGCTCGAGGATTTTTTAGCCCCCCTGAATCTAATCCTATACTCCTCAGTGGAGAATCCAAAGCCCTCAATCAGGGTACCCTTCATGAGGTCATAAGATTCTGCATCTTTTCCAGAGAGTGTGAGGAATCTATCCCTACACTTTCCTGTGAACATTTCCCAAAGGAGAGCACCCCAGTGAGATTTGTTCACTTTTCTGGTTACACAAGCCCTCTCAAAAGCTGTGAACCATTTGGTGATGTCATCACCATCTTCATATTTAGTCACAATCCCTTTAGGGATTTTCAACATGTCAGGAGAATCTCTGACCCTATTTAAGTTGCTGCCACCATTGACGGGTCCTAGGCCCATCTCTTGTCTTTCCCTTTCTATGGCTAGGATCTGTCTTTCCAAAGCCAATCTTTTGGCCATCCTGGCTAACTGGATGTCCTCTTCACTGAAGTTATCCTCAGTGATTTCAGAGTTGTTGGTCCCTCCTGTGAGGGAAACAGCATCTCTGACTATTATGTTTGGAGACAGGGCTTGAGAGGCCCTGTTCTCCCTAAATAGGACTGGTAGGGGGGAATTTTCCTCCAAGTCACTATCTTCATCCTCTGTGTTGCCATCCTCAGAGGGGTTGGCTCTTTCAAACTCTGCCAAAAGCTCCTGGAGCTGTAGTTTGGAAGGTCTGGGGCCCATTGTTATTTTCTTGAATTTACAGAGTGGCCTTAGCTCCCTCATCTTAAGATGGAGGTAAGGGGTGGTGTCGAGTTCCACCACATTCACATCTGTACTAGACATTGTGCTTCTAAAAGTTGGAATATTTTTTAAGAATCTAAAACTAGTTCTAGGTTCTAATTCAAACTTTCACAAAACTTTTAAACTCTAAAAGAAATGCTAACAGGGACTAACACAAGGCCCTAGCAGGACTTTTAAGAATTTAGAAAAAATAGTTCAAATTGCAAAAATCAATTTCTAATGACAATTTTTGGAATTTGTCGTGTGATCAGGTATTGGCTGAGTAGTCCAGCAAATGCAAAGTCTTGTACCCCACCGCTGATCCACCAATGTAGGAAGTTGGCTCTGTATGCACTATTTCAAAGTAAGGAATAGTATGCACAGTGTCCAAGGGTTCCGCTTAGAGGTAAGATAGTGGCAAAAAGAGATAATACTAATGCTCTATTTTGTGGTAGTGTGGTCGAGCAGTAGGCTTATCCAAGGAGTAGTGTTAAGCATTTGTTGTACATACACACAGGCAATAAATGAGAAACCACATACTCAGAGACAATTCCAGCCAATAGGTTTTTGTATAGAAAAATATATTTTCTTAGTTTATTTTAAGAACCACAGGTTCAAATTCTACAGGTAATATCTCATTTGAAAGGTATTGCAGGTAAGTACTTGAGGAACTTTGAACAATTACAGTAGCATATATACCTTTCACATAAAACACAAATAGCTGTTTTAAAAGTGGACACAGTGCAATTTTCACAGTTCCTGGGGGAGGTAAAGTGTTGTTAGTTCTTGCATGTAAGTAACCCACCTACAGGGTTCAGATTTGGGTCCAAGGTAGCCCACCGTTGGGGGTTCAGAGCAACCCCAAAGTCACCACACCAGCAGCTCAGGGCCGGTCAGGTGCAGAGGTCAAAGAGGTGCCCAAAACACATAGGCTTCAATGGAGAGAAGGGGGTACCCCGGTTCCGGTCTGCCAGCAGGTAAGTACCCGCGTCTTCGGAGGGCAGACCAGGGGGGTTTTGTAGGGCACCGGGGGGGACACGAGTCCACACAAAAAGTACACCCTCAGCGGCGCGGGGGCGGCCGGGTGCAGTGTGCAAACTAGCGTCGGGTTTCCAATGGGAGTCAATGGGAGACCAAGGGGTCTCTTCAGCGGTGCAGGCAGGCAAGGGGGGGGGCTCCTCGGGGTAGCCACCACCTGGGCAAGGGAGAGGGCCTCCTGGGGGTCACTCCTGCACTGGAGTTCCGATCCTTCAGGTGCTGGGGGCTGCGGGTGCAGGGTCTTTTCCAGCCGTTGGGATTTTAGAGTCAGGCAGTCGCGGTCAGGGGGTGCCTCGGGATTCCCTCTGCAGGCGTCCCTGTGGGGGTTCAGGGGGGACAACTTTGGTTACTCACAGTCTTGGAGTTGCCGGAGGGTCCTCCCTGCGGTGTTGGTTCTCCACCAGTCGAGTCGGGGTCGCCGGGTGCAGTGTTGCAAGTCTCACGCTTCTTGCGGGGATTTGCAGGGGTCTTTAAATCTGCTCCTCTGTAACAAAGTTGCAGTCTTTTTGGAACAGGGCCGCTGTCCTCGGGAGTTCCTAGTCTTTCTTGAAGCAGGGCAGTCCTCTGAGGATTCAGAGGTCGCTGGTCCTGGGGAAAGCGTCGCTGGAGCAGGTTTCTTTAGAAGGCAAGAGACAGGCCGGTTGGACTGGGGCCAAAGCAGTTGGTGTCTTCTTTTCTTCTTCTGCAGGGGTCTTTCAGCTCAGCAGTCCTCTTCTTCTTGTAAGTTGCAGGAATCTAAATTCTTAGGTTCAGGGAAGCCCTTAAATACTAAATTTAAGGGCGTGTTTAGGTCTGGGGGGTTAGTAGCCAATGGCTACTAGCCCTGAGGGTGGGTACACCCTCTTTGTGCCTCCTCCCAAGGGGAGGGGGTCACAATCCTATCCCTATTGGGGGAATCCTCCATCTGCAAGATGGAGGATTTCTAAAAGTTAGAGTCACTTCAGCTCAGGACACCTTAGTGGCTGTCCTGACTGGCCAGTGACTCCTCCTTGTTATTCTCATTATTTTCTCCGGCCTTGCCGCCAAAAGTGGGGCCGTGGCCGGATGGGGCGGGCAACTCCACTAGCTGGAGTGCCCTGCGGTGCTGGAACAAAGGGGGTGAGCCTTTGAGGCTCACCGCCAGGTGTTACAGCTCCTGCCTGGGGGAGGTGTTAGCATCTCCACCCAGTGCAGGCTTTGTTACTGGCCTCAGAGTGACAAAGGCACTCTCCCCATGTGGCCAGCAACATGTCTCGAGTGTTGCAGGCTGCTAGAACCAGTCAGCCTACACAGGTAGTTGGTTAAAGTTTCAGGGGGCACCTCTAAGGTGCCCTCTGGGGTGTATTTTACAATAAAATGTACACTGGCATCAGTGTGCATTTATTGTGCTGAGAAGTTTGATACCAAACTTCCCAGTTTTCAGTGTAGCCATTATGGTGCTGTGGAGTTCGTGTTTGACAGACTCCCAGACCATATACTCTTATGGCTACCCTGCACTTACAATGTCTAAGGTTTGGCTTAGACACTGTAGGGGCACAGTGCTCATGCACTGGTGCCCTCACCTATGGTATAGTGCACCCTGCCTTAGGGCTGTAAGGCCTGCTAGAGGGGTGACTTATCTATACTTGCATAGGCAGTGAGAGGCTAGCATGGCACCCTGAGGGGAGTGCCATGTCGACTTACTCATTTTGTTCTCACTAGCAAACACAAGCTGGCAAGCAGTGTGTCTGTGCTGAGTGAGGGGTCTCCAGGGTGGCATAAGACATGCTGCAGCCCTTAGAGACCTTCCCGGGCATCAGGGCCCTTGGTACCAGGGGTACCAGTTACAAGGGACTTACCTGGATGCCAGGGTGTGCCAATTGTGGATACAAAAGTACAGGTTAGGGAAATAACACTGGTGCTGGGGCCTGGTTAGCAGGCCTCAGCACACTTTCCATTCAAAACATAGCATCAGCAAAGGCAAAAAGTCAGGGGGTAACCATGCCAAGGAGGCATTTCCTTACAGGGACCCTCTCACAGCTCAAGCTACAATCTCCATGATGAACTCCATACACTTGGCATCACCCACGGACTCATGTCCCCACCACATCTTCAACCTCAGCAGCAAGACAATTGGCGACAAGCTCAAGAAAGTCCTGAATGCCTCCATCACCACTGCCTCCTTCCCTGAGGACTGGAAACACGCTTAAGTGAGGACCCTCCTGAAAAAACCATCTGCTGACCCAGCATATCCGAAGAACTATTGACCCATCTTCCTGCTACCCTTTCTGGCAAAAGTTTATGAAAAGGCAATCAACCAGCAACTCACCAAACACCTGAAACACTTCATCCTCCTGGACCCATGTCAATATGAATTCTGAGCCAACCACAGCACAGAGACAGCCCTAATCGCATCCACTGACCACATCAGGGCCTTCCTAGACCTCAGCGAAACAGCAGCCCTTATCCTTTTGGCCCGGCAACCACCTTCAATACTGTCTCCCACTTTATTTTGACCAATAGACTTGACCAAATTGGAATCCAGAGAGAAGCCCTCAAATGGATTGCCTCGTAGCTCACCAGAAGAACTTAGAGAAGCCGTTTCCCACCATTTCCCTCGGAATCCAAGATCACCTACGGCGTTCCACAAGGATCGTCTCTCTCAGCCCCAGCCTCCTCAACAAGTACATAACCTCTCTGACCAACACTGTAAAAACAGACTCAACTTCATCTCTTATTCCAATGACACCCAGCTCAGCCTCTCCCTATCGGAAGACCCCTCCACCACCAGAGCCATCTTCCACAGATGTATGATGAACATCACCGACTTGTTGAAGGACAACTGTCTCAAGCTCAACACAGACAAGTCTTCATCTCTGGGAAAAACACCTTGCCACGAAACAACACTTGGTTGCCTGCTGAACGAGGCCCTTCCCCCAACCCAAATAACCACTCCGCAACCTCGCCATCATCTTGGACAGCAAGTTATCTATGCAGAAACAGGTAAATGCAGCCTCGTCCGCCTGCTTCCACACCCTGCGCAAGCTCTATAAGATTTTCAGGTGGCTCCCAATCAACACCACAAGGACTGTCACTCAAGCCCTTGTCACCAGCAGGCTGGACTATGGTAACACTCTCTCTGTAATCAGGGCACGCCTCTTGAAGAGGCTATGGACAATACAAAACTCAGTGGCAAAAATCATCCTTGACCTCTCCAGACAGACTCACATTATCCCTCACCTCAAGAAGCTACACTGTCTCCCATTCCAGAAGAGATGCCATTTCAAAATCTTGACCCACGCACACAAAGCCCTGGACAACGAAGGACTAGCATACATCAACAAACATATGATCTTCCACCACCCAGTCAGACACCTGCAATCTGCCTCCCTCTTCCTCGCTGAGACCACCTGGATACACTGATCCTACAGCAGAGGACACTCCTCCTGCCGCCTAGGGGAACAACCTTCCCCTGCACCTCAGGAACACCTCAATGCTCCAAGAATTCAGGAAGGTTCTTGAGACTTGGCTGTTCAAATGAACAGATGACCACTAAGCAGCTAGCAACTGTAGCGCCTTGAGACCCTCACAGGTGATTTGCCGCGCTTTATAAATCCTGATTGATTGAATGACATGCTAAAATTCCTGGGCTTGTCCCCAAAGCAATTTCCACAGCAATCAACTTCTAGGATACTAATCTGTGCCTCTCCTCTGATCCCTTGGGCAGGCTGGCCATCAAATGTGACAGAAGAGCAGGAGAGAAGAGGCTGCTCTCCTACCAGCACAACTATGGAACCAAAGTAAACAAAAACAGCACGAAGGAATGTCATTTATTACACCCAAGTTGTTCAAATATGCAGGAGTCGCAGTACTTAGAAGTTTTTGCGAGAAATAGGCTATTTGCAAAATCGTGAAAAATTGGTGGGGTCTGTCATTTATACATGATCTCTATGATCTTTGTGTATCTCATGCATTGTTCTGCTAAATATCTGTAACCAGAGGGATAGCTCTGCTCTACAGCATGAGCTTAAAAAGATCTCTAATTTAACCTCCAAATCTCTGACTCCAATATTCCCTCTATTTATTTGCTCCCATAGTGGTTTGTTATGAATTGTGCATTAGTCTCATGCAAAACACCTCATGAGAGCTGTGTTACGTTTTCTTCCTAATTGTTTTGCACATCATGACTTGCAGGTCTAATGTGATTTATATTAACTAGCCTTTCCCTGGTTTGATGTATCTTTGTACTTTATATAGAATTCTCTACTGCCCTCAGGGGATAAGTCTGTATTTCTAAAATATCTGAGCTGTCTACATTTTTAAAACATGCCTATTTAAAACCAATAGAAAATAAAAGCTGAACAGACCCTGTACATCTTGTGATAAATATATCAACTCTGTGCTTGTTTGGCCTCACAAAAGTATCAGAAACTGGTGTAAAATGTTGATTTTGGGATGTACAATCCATCTGGCAACCCAAAGTAGCGAAATGTTGTACTTCCCAATAAGGTAGCATACAATGAGAGTGGTACGTAGGCGTACCCACGCAACCACCCCTGGATTATTATGGTAATCCCTATCTACAATAATGGTAGATAGGGGTTTGCACCAAAATTCACACCTCCTCGAGGCAGGAATAATGTTATAGAAAAGCTTTCTTTTCTGAAAACATTTACAGCTATGCATATGTGCTGTAGTGTACAACATACATACACAGTTAGAAAGTGTTAAAGTATATCAAAGGTCAGTATTTATTACTGGAGTGTACCCCTCCTAGTACAAAACCTATGTTAGACAACACACATAAACCCTTGCACTGTATTGCAAGGCTATGTGTGTTGGTGAAAGGCTGTCAATTCGTCAACACATGAGAGAGAGAAAAACAGCGCCTTAGCTTAGTAGATATGGTGCTTTAGTGCTCTTACCCCTTCACAAAACACAGCGCAGCATGTTTTGTTGCTCTTCCATATTTTGCTTGAATTTTTTGAGTGCACGTAGGATAGGTGTAGATAGGGACAAATATGCTGGGGTCTCACAATGCGTTAGGGCTTCTACTATAAAAGTGAGCACAGTTTGTTTGCTGTTCATGAAATAAGCAAGGATATTGTGTTTTTTTGCAGAAGAAACGTTTAATAATGTTAGTTTGCCCATCTTCTTTTTAGGTAAAAAGACCTCTTGTGTACAATGCTAGCACTTAGAGTGGGCTGCCGGTCAGTAGTTTGCTTATCATTGGCTAGCTTTCTTGTCTGTCTCATTTGCTTGCTTTGAATTTGATGGCTTTCCTTCCTCTGATTTTTGCCCTCCCCTGGAGCATATTTGGTTTACCATCCTTTTGATTAGATTACTTTTACCTTTCCACTGTTTACATTTAGGGACTGAGTTTTAGGTCTTGCCTACCAGACAGTGCAAACTGTGTGTTTGCAAAAAGACCGATTGTCAAATTACAATGGCCTTAGAGCCTGCCTATTGCTAACTGTTGGTTGGCTTTATTGTCACTCTCATTTACTTGCTTTTTAGGTCTCACCTAAAAAGCAAGTAAATGAGAGTGACAAGCAGTCTGTTGGTGAAAAGATCTATTGTCATCCTACAGTGGACTTAGGGCCTACCCATTGCCTACCCTTGGTTGGCTTTCTTGCCACTCTCATCTGCTTGCATCAGCTTCTGTGGGATTGCAGTCCTCTTTGTACCTTCCTTGGACAATGAATGCTTTACTTGTGTCCTTCCATTGGTCACCTTTTAAGCACCATGTTGTGCCTTTTGGCTCTACTAGAGTGCATGTGTTTTCTCCAGCTGTCTCCTTCATGTACTACTCTTCCCCCCCCTTCTTTGTTCTCCATGGTGCTCTGTCTCGCCCATGTGCCTCTCCCTTGCATCCCCTTCTGTTCTCACTGTCGTGTGCTTGTTTCTTTCTTCCCTTATACTTCTTCTAACAGCTCATCATTCCCCTCTATAGCCCATGTGCTTCTCGTCCCCCAGCGCTCTACATTCCTCTCTCTCGCCTGTGTTGCTTATGCCCCCAAACTCTATATTGCTTCTTCCACCTGTGTTGAAACACCCCTCATATAGCTCCTTTTCACATCCAAGTCCACTGTGTTGCTTCCCGCACACGTATCTAAAAAAGGTTCTAAAACAGTTTTGTGCAACTTTCTTCATTTATGGCTCTAACTCAGATTGATTAAAAAAAAATAGGTGCTGGACAACATAGTTAAAAACCATAGGCAAAGCCCATAAGTCACAAAAGACGAGACATTATGGCTTTTTTATTTGTTGGCATGTTTGGGCTTTCCTTCCTTTTCTCGTATTAGTTCCTCCCCTGGAACATGGCCTCCTGCCTTGTCCCCTACCACTGTTTACACATACTACTTTTCTCTTTTTGGTTAAGCATTCAATGAGAGTGCATGTGTTTTCCAGCTGTCTCCCTTAGTACGTATGTATGTGCATGCGTTGTAATGCATGCTCGCATACATCATCACACTGGGTTGGATTTTTTTTTCTTTTTCTTCAGGTATGTCCTTCTGACAGCATTAGGAGTCTTGCCAAACCTCATGTTTGACAAACAAATATATATATTTATATATATCTAACACCTAGTGTCAGTCGCCACTAGGTAGTTATGCTTAGGACCAGGTTTCTATAGAAAGAACTTGAGCTGCTGCCTTGAAAGTTTCGGCGTGATCTGTTCAGGGGGGCTGAGAAATATATATCTCTTAATAACTTTGCACCCGTTTGACAAATGTCCTCGAAACTTTCTTGCTGCCCCCATTTCATTGTCAGAGTACTGAAAGTTTTGTGGCATTTGGTCAAGGGGTGCAAAGAAAAAGGGAGAGTCCCAAAATAGGCTTGAAATCCAATGTATTTTACATACACTTTTGTATTTCACATAGCGCAAAAATGGGCAGTCTGATTTTGCTGAAATTTGTCAGCATTAGATATTAGGGTGCACAAGGGATTCTTTTGGGTACTGCAGATAAGTAGAGTAGGTATTTCTAAAGTTATTTTTTCATCTTCGTGATAGCTTCTAGTGTAATACTACTAAAAGTAGCAAGGAAGCCCAAAAAATAAACTAGACTGCATTTGTAAAGTTTCAGATTTATTATATAACAGCTGAAAAATAAATATTTATTGTTGCATGCTAATGGAAACCTACTAATGAATACATAACAAATAGAATACATGTTAATCTACATAATCTGTATTTGCATGCTCTCTAGCTCACAAAATTAAAGTCACCCAACAAGTCGGAAAAAAAACATCTTTCTTATGCACCCCTGTGGAACAAAATGAAAAATTGACCTAGCAGTGAGTCACACAAACGACTATTTGGAGGACATGATAAAATGATAGTTGACCACTGGGGAAAATAATAATCTAAATTTTCATCACAATTGAAATGATTGACATAAATTCACTTTGGCCTCCTTGTTTAGCTCAATACTACTAAAAGTAGCAAGGAGGCCCAAAAAAATAAATAAACTGGAGATGTAAAGTTTCAGATTTACTACATGAACAACTTAAATTACTATTTATGGTCACATGTCAATGGAAATCTATAAACAAATACATAACAGATAGAATACATCTTACTATACATAATTTTTCTTTGCATGCTCTCTGGGTCGCAAAATAAAACAGTGCACAACTAGCCAAACAAAAACCATCATCCTTATGTACTCCTGTGCAACAAAATGGAAAGGTGACCCAAACTACTATATAGAGGACATGGTAACTGGCCATTAGGACAAAATAATAATCTTAATTTTTATAACAGCAATGATTGGCTTTCATTCAGTTTGGGCGTGATATGTAGCACAGTCCTACTAAAAGTGGCAAGGAAATCCAAAAATAAACTAGACTGCATATGTAATGTTTCAGAATTACTACATGAGCAACTAAAAGACACATTTATGGTCACATGATTATGAAAGCCAATAATTAAATACAATAGATAAAAAGGATACAATCACATTAAATCTGATTGGCACTCTGTAGTCATAGTTAGTATTCCCAAAGATAGGAATTCATTGGATATTAATTCCCTAAAAACTTTCCATCTGTTTGACAAATCGATACAAAACTTTCCAGACCTATAGCATTTTCTACATTTTGAGATGATGTACGTTTTTGTGGTGAATCCTTAAAGGAGTAAAAATATAAAAGGTGGTCCCTAAATGTGTTGTACCACCAATGCATTCTTCATAGACTATTGTATTTGATGCAGCGTGAAAACGGCTGAATGAATTTACATGAAACAGGGGCTGGAATACACATCATGGTGCAAAGATGATGCTTGTTGAGTACTGCAGTCAAGTAGAGGAAATATTTTTTAAGTTATAAGGAATTTAAACTTGGTGATATCTGTCACTGCTGTACTTTAGCAAAATGTTACTAAATTTGTGAAACTACCAGGGTACATGGCCGTAAACTTAATTAAAAATACATAAAAATATAAATGTCCTTACCTTTTACCACTTCATGTGGGAATTGGTATGGACCTACTACTTACCTAACACTAGGGCGCTAACACTGAACACAGCTACAGTGTAATAAAAACAATATGGCTGCCTTCTCATTCTCTAAAAACAGCTATAACCAGATTATAAACTGCTTTGTCATCTCCATGCACCATGGTATACTGCAAAGTTCCCACAGTATACCACGGCCCAAAATATAACAAAGGCCTAGCTGTATTATTGGATTGCGGCACACTAGTGCCACACATGCTGTTATATAAGTAATCCAATACTTAAATCAGATTTACAAAGGAACGCAGGCCTTGGGTTGATTGGTAAATCTGGAGAAATGCAAGGCAGTTCAATTTGCTGTTTTGCTTTACTCTGCACACCATAATCTACATTGCTGGTTAATTTCACCTACATCTGTTATGCCTTGCCTCTGTAGACACTTCACTAAAAGCTATTCCACTCTACGCCACGCCACTCCACTCTACTCCTCTCCACTGTATGAGACTTTACTCTACACCACTTCACTGTACACCACTCAAGTCTGTCACTCCACTGTACAACACACCTCTAGACACTACTCTGCTGAACACTATTCCACTCTGCCAAGCTTTTATATGCCACTGCACTATACTCTATTCCTCTTTATACCACTCCTATCTACAGCACTCTACTGTATGCTATTCCACAGTATGCCATTCCACTGTATGCCACTCCACTATAAATTATTGCACTCTACAGCACTCCACTGTACAACACTCTGCTCTATGCCACTCTACTCTAGTACATTGTACACAACTCCACTCTACGCCAGTCCACTCTGCAGTACTACAATATATGCAACTCCACTCTGCGCCTCTTCAGTGTATGCTGCTCCGCTTTATGCTATTACGCTCTACCCCACACCACTGTACGTCATTCTGCACCACTCCATTATACGCCACTCCACTGTACGTTACTCCACTTTAGACTATTATACTCTACACCACTCCACTGTACAACACTCTGCTCTACGCCACTCCACTCTATGCTATTGACTGGTACACAACTCCACTCTATGCCAGTCTACTCTACACTATTACACTATATGTAACTCCACTGTACACCTCTTCAGTGTACGCAACTCCACTATATGCCACTTCGCTATACGCTGCTCCAGTATATGCTATCCACTAACCTAATTCTACTGTTTGGCACTCCACGATATGCTATTCCACTGTATTCCACTCCACTCTATGCTACTCCACTCTATGCCACACCACTCTATGCCACACCAGTGTATGCCACTCCACTCTACCCCTCTCTATTCTACGCTATCCCATTGGATTCCACTCCACTGTATGCCTAGCAACAATATGCTATTGCACTTTACCCTGTTCCATTGTACCCCATTCTAGTCTACATCACCACTATATGCCACTGCACTATACACTGCTCCACTATACACTGTTCCAGTGTATGCCACTCTACGGCACACCACTCTATTCCACTGTATGCCACTGTATACCACTCTATGCCACTCCAGTGTACACCATCCCACACTATGATAGTCCATTGGATGCAATGCCGCTCTACACCACACACCTCCTCTCCATTCCACTATATGCTACTTCACTCTGCCACACTGTACCTTACTCCAGTTTCCAACACTTTACTCAATGCAATCCAACTCTACGCTGTTCCATTCTATGCTATTCTACTCTATACCACTCCTCTGTACTCTAGACTATTTCACTGTACACCGCTCCATTCTGTGCTATTACACTATATGCAACTTCTTTGCCCCTCTACTGTGTGGTATTCCACTCTACCCCACTCCACTGTACCCTACTCCACTATAAGCTATTGCACTCTATCCCAGCCCACAATACTCCACTCCAGTCTATACCACTCCACTGTACACCACTCCACTCTATGCCACTCCACTCTACGCAACTCCACTCTACGCAACTCCAGTGTATTCTCCTCCACTCTGTATAACTTCACTCTACAAAACAACTACTACACTCTATGCCACTGTACTAGATTCTACTCCATTCTATCTCTGTACACTCCACTGTTGAAATTTACACTTGACTCTAAGCCCATATACTCTATTGTACAACCCTCTATTCCACTCTACGTCCGTTTCCAACACTGTACGGTACAGAACTCCATTCTCCTATATGAGATGCTACTGTAATTTATTAGTTTCCTCTATGGTACGCCACGTTAATGTGTGCCACCCCACTCTACACTAATCTACTGTACACCACTCCACTCTATACCACTCCACTCTATGATGTTCCACTCTATGCCGCTCCACTATTCTACATTCCACAGTATGCTTTTCCACTGTATGCTGCTCCACTTTATGGTAATCCACTCTATACCACTGCAGTGTATGCCCTTCCACTCTACACCATTCTACTGTATGACACTCTTCTCCACTCTATATACCTTTACTCGATAAAAGTCTGCCACGCTTCATGGCACTCTTTGACATTCTACTCCACGTTATCCTTGTACACTCCACTGTCCAACTCTATACTCCACTCTGTGCCCATACACTCCTATGTACAACACTCTATTCCACTATACAACGCTTTTCTATACGACACAGCTGTCTCCTCTACTGTACGAGACCACACTCAAATTTATAAGTTTACTACCTATGATACAACAGTCACTTCACACCACTCTACTCAGTGACACACCAGTACACTCTGTTATACTTTACTCCACACTGTTACACCTCTCCGCTCAAGCCTACCCAACGGTATGAGACTTTACCTCACTCTATACTCCTGTACAACAATCCACTCTATGCGGCTCCAGTGTACTCTAGCAAATCAACTCTACAATACTCCTCTACACTGTGTGCCACTCTCCGACATTGTATGCCCTTCTGTACCCCTTCACTCCACTGTACAACACTGTACTATCCACCACTGTACAACACTGTACTCCAGTCTATGATACTCTAGTCCACTATACAGCACTGTACACATCTCTTTGTATGTCACTGCATCCCATTTTACTCCAATGACACAGTACTCCACTTTACTCCACTACTCACATGTATGGCACACCACTCTATGACATTCGGTGCCATTGTATTATTTTACACTGTATGCCAATCCAATTGTACAGCACTCTACTGCAGTCTACATCACTTGCCAGTACTGTACAACACCCCACTACACTCTACTATACAACACAGTACTCCAATTTATGACAATTTACTTAATTGTATGTTATGCCACTCCACTGCACTCTGTCACTATTCCACTCTATGCTACCCCACTCCATTGTACTCCACTATACTCCACTCTATTACAGTGTATCCCACTCTACGGCACTGTATTATACTCCGCTCTGCGCCACTTCACTGTCCGGCACTCTACTCCACAGTGTGCAACTCCACTCTGCTCTATGCCACTCTACTCCACTCTATGCCCATCCACTCTACGCCACTGTATTACAATGTATGACACTTGACGACACACCTCTCAACTCCTACCATATGCCACTCCACTGTATGACACAGCACTCCACTCTACAACATTCTCCTCCACTGTACTCTAAGACAGTCCACTTGAAGATACTAAGGCCCTCATTCTGACCTTGGCGGTCGGCGGAGAGGCGGCGGTCGGACCGCGAACAGACCGGCGGTCAGAAAAATGGCATTCTGACCACGGCGGTCACCGCCGCGATCGACCGCCGCTTCCCCACTCCGACCGCCACGGCGGTCATGACCGCCGGGCTGGAGTTTGCGCACTCCGGCCCGGCGGTCGTCCCAAGACCGCCAACGGTATCATGACCCTGCCTACCGCCGCGGTTTCTGGCGGTCGGGAACCGCCATGCGAACCATGGCGGTAAGCACTATCGGGGCCAGGGAATTCCTTCCCTGGCACTGATAGGGGTCTCCCCCACCCCCCACTACCCACCCGAGTCCTCCCCCCACACCCTCCACCCCCCTGCCACCCCCCAGAGGTGGTACGAACCCCCTCCCCACCCCCACCCCGACATGCACATACATGCACCCCGACATGCACACACCCCCAACATGCACATATACACACCCCCTACACACACATACACAACGGGGACACATACCCACACACATACATGCAGACATGCGCACCTGCCGAACAGCACACATTACCCATAGACACAGCAGCACCCCCCGCCCGCATACACGCACTCACACACCCCCTCTACACACTCACACGCACACCCCCATGCACGCCCACATCACACAACACCCCCCCTCCCCTCACGGACGGTCAACTTACCTTGTGCGTTGGTCCTCCGGGAGGCGACGGGAGCCATGGGGAGGTGACCGCCAACAGAACACCGCCAACAGAAGACCGCCACACAGATATGTGGGTCGTAATTCTGTGGGCGGTGTTCTGCTGGCGTGGCGGTGGAGGTTGACCAGTCTCCACTTTTCCGCCGGCCGCCAGTGTGGCTGCTGGCGGTTTCCCGGCGGAACGCTCCCAGCGGTCGGAATGCGCACAGCGGCATACCGCCGCGGTCGGCGGTCTTCACCGCGGCGGTAACTCGGCGGTCTCGCGAAAAGACCGCCAAGGTCAGAATGAGGGCCTAAATCTGTCTAGTAATGATCCTCACGCTTCCATATCCTCTAACGCTTTCTCATCCAATCAGGACAGACGCATGTGGTGTTCCTTTGCAACCCCCCACTCAAGCACATTCTTAACCCAATGTGTTATTTGTGACGCTCAAGTGCTCAGCCAGCCAATAGCGACCTATCTCTTCGCCAGTAGGAATGTAAATTGCAAATACCTATAGGACATCTTCTGGCCTTTTGGCCTCCTCGCTATCCCCAGTGAACGTGCCCCAGGGGTGAATGGGACCGTAAAAGCTTAGTTATAAGTAGAAACATTTATTTTCCTTGTACAAACCAAGTTTAAATTACACAAGCTTTAAACATTCAAAAGTTATAACTTTCATTTACAATTTATCCACTACCTTCAAATTATTATAAGTAGCGGACCTCGTTACACACTCCTTTCAGCTCACCAGCCAATTAAAATTTCCTCCAGCAATAACATCAGGAAACGCCATGACATTCTTAGGAAAACTCTAATCTGGCTAGCACATAATTATCTTAAACGCTATGAACACTGAATCCCTAATCTTCTTCCCTGCTCATCTCCACTACAAGAATGGATGACCCACCCTGAGGCCCTCATCTGCACTCCAATCTCTGTGGAAAAGACAAAATTCCTCGGGATAGGGCAAGATCGGAACCTGAATATGCAAGCTCACATCAGCGTGTCCTCTCAAAATGCATTTAACCAACTCAACCTCCTTAAGAAGCTGAAACCTTTCGTACATCACAAGACTTTAAAATCGTGGTAATCTGCAGCTTTAGCAGGCATACTAAAAGCACACACTGCACCACTAAAGGCTACACAATGATGCTGTGAGATTAGTTACTGATAAGAGCCGATTCAACCACATCACCACCGCTCTAAAGTTTTTACTTTGGTCCCCAGTAGAAGCAAGATCAAATGAAAATAGCTCATCTGACACACAAAGTGCACTTCACCATGACACACCTCAAAAATAAGCAAACAATATAAGGGAGCAGCTGCTTCTCGCATAGCGCACATTTTCTCCTGCTGGAACCTCCCAGATTCAGAAAAAAGAAGATCTAAGCCTGTACCTTCTCTGGATTAACACCAAGAATTTTGAATTCTCTACCCTCAGAGATCAGGTCAAACCCTTCTACAGCGATGTTCAAGAAAGACGTGAAAAGGATTTTTTCCGAAACAGATTCCTAGAGTAAGCTCTAAGCACTCTCCTCACCAACAAGGGGCCTGCTCTGTCAGACTTGGCTATATCAATGAGCATGTGCTGTCATGCGTAGCTAAGAGGTGCTATGTTATTAAACTTGAAGCTTATTGTTTGTGTATAATGTTTGAAAAGATTTGTTGCTATGGTATTTTAATGGAAGTTTACTTGTTTGCATGAGGTTCTTTTAAGCGGTTCTGTTGTACAGCGCTCTGATACCCAGGGGGAATGTTCTCGCTTTATAAAACTCTCTAAATAAATACATACACATACATAGAGGGGTGTTCTGTCCTCTCGCTTCACCCATAGTGTGTTAAAGTGTCATTCACATTTTACTTCTGCCCACAACTTTGAGCAGTGAGTCAGCCCACTTCAACCATTACGTAGCTTATTTGGAGTGACAGCATTTTGTTCTTGCTCTTGTGTACCCCCACCGATAAAGTCGTTTGTCTACTTAAGAGCCAGGTATTATAAGCCCATCTGTGCTTTTATTTTAGCTTTTATTGCATTTTTATTCATTTTTGCAATGGTTCATTTTCATTTGCAATTACCTGCACACCCTCCTTGGATAGTAGCCTTTTTTTTTTTTTTTTTACATTTTATTACCTTGCTTTTACACTTTTAATGTTTATTGTGTAATCTCACCAGCCTCATGCTTTTCCTAAAAAAAAAAAAAATATTTAAAAATACATATTTAGATATGTATCTTCAGGAGCTTTTAATTAGTCCTCTTCATCTGTTCTGTTTTAGTGTAATACACATTTTGCTTCCATCCAGAACATTATACAGCATGGCGCGTGGCCAGCCCACTTCAGCTATTGGCTGTTTTCACTTTGAGTAATTCCAATTTGCTCTTGTGCACATCCACTTTAAAAGCAGTCCACTTAAATGCCAAGATGGGAAGGTCAATTTTTGTTTTTATTTCTGCTTTTATAATATGTTTTATTTACGTTTTCAGTGGTTCATTTTATTTGCAAGCATATCATGCTACCTGTAGATGGGGGCATTTTCACTTTTTCTTATTACGTTTAAACTTACAATTTTTATTGCATATGTTTGCAAAGAAAAAAGTGCTGGCTTGCAGTGACCAAACCTGTTGGCTTCGCAGTAAACATTTTTTAGGTCTCACCTACCAGACAACTTTGTGCTCTCTGGTTGTGAAAGCCATTTTTTGGGGTACACCCAACACTTAAAGTAGGCTTAAAGCATTCCCACTACTTCCATTGGTTGTTTTTCACCCTCATTTGCTCATTTCTTATTTAATGGCTTTTCTTCCTCTTCTTGTGTTTATGCCTCTCCTGGACCATATACTTTTTACCATCCTTTTGATTGATTGATCTGTGTCGTTCCACTGCTCACTTTCAGCAAACTACTTTTTTTTATTTTTTCATTATGCATGACTTTTCTAGTTTGATCTCTCCCTTATGTGATTCTTACGCTGCCAAATACCTGCCCTTTCAGAGTTGCTATTTCCCTCGTGTGTTTCTATCTCTGTTTGCTTCAGACCCTGTCAATCACCTCCACCCGGCACCCCGTGATTCTCTCTACCTTGTGTAGTGGTTTCCCTTCCTCCCCCATTTACCTTTATTTTTATTTTATGCCACCACTCCTCTTCAATCGCCCCCCTCCCAAGTTGCATTTTTTTTGGGGGGGGGGGGAGGGGGGGGGGGTCTGGTAACTGGCATTTGCGGCTAGGTGCTCATCTAAGGTAAAAGTACTTTTGTGCGCCTACATTTCCCCCCAAATTTACCAATATAAGTGGTGTCCACCATCTTAGATCGGTGAGTAAAATAAAAAGTAAAAGGTGCCCGCCTCATTCTGCAGGAGCAACCATACATTGTGATACTTGTGCGCATATGCGTCATAATTCATGCGCACGCCTACAGAATGACACAACTGGCACAGCGGCCACATCATCACACATTTTCTTTCTTTTTGTTTTTGCCAGAGTTGCACAACAATGGAAATGCTTTTTGACGGCGCTGCACAGCATCAGCAAAGAGCACTGGCTTAGCGAATATGCTAGGCCTACAAGGCAGGAACTTATTGGCTTTACTAATGTTTTTTTTTTGGCCTATACTTTTCATTATCGGCAGTTAGCACTGACAGATCCAAAAGCGCGGCCAGCGTCAGAGTTAAAATAGAGCTTAAATATATGTGCTTCGTGTTTGCCTTTTGTAAAACCCTGCGGGGGGGGAAACAAGTTTAAGGTAAGTAAGAGTACTTGGAAGATGCTGGGAGGGCTTGAAGAAGCAGCAGTGTGTTGTGATGGAGAGCGAGAGCGCACGGGGTTAAAGTGTTGAATGTCCCAGCTTGGTCGGCATATGGCACTCATTAGAAGCTGAATTATGGGCATCCTGGGGTCTAACTGACCAGGCCACGTTTGGCACCTATCGGCACCTGTGGTGAGCAGGAAATTGAGAGGGAGCGGATGGGCGGCAGCAGCACACATACTGCAAGGCCTGAAAGACAGTGATTGGATTACGCCTTTGATGAGAAGCTGCAACATTTTACAGACATGACAACGCGCACTCGAGTTCCCGCGGCTCAGGGGGATAACGAAGTGGCCAAGACAGGCCTGTGCGGGGCAGGGAGGGTGGTGAGGTAATTGCATCGACTTCCCCACCTACCACTGACATCAAAAGAGTAGCGGCTGCATAGAGTCAGACATAAACCCGAGGGGAACCGGTATATTGAATACTGCGGCAACAGCGTAAGAAGTAAGCATTTGTAACTGCAGATACCACGGTAAGGGGAACATGAGCCTTGGCGCCGTGACATTCAGGAAGCATTCTTCCACATCAAGATGCACCATGTTACATACATGCCAATGGACCCGATTCATGCTTGAGACTCCCGATTTATGAGAAACAGATGGCTTTATTTTAGGTGTCTCCCTCCTAAAATGTCCTTTGCTTCAAGAGAAGATAATTGGGAAAATACATTTCCCATTGGCTTGTGTATTTTTTCAAGATCTTCCACTTCCCAGTTTGAAAATATAGGCATGTATGATACTATTACCTATGCCATGGTGTAGTGCAACAGGAATACAACCAGTGCGCTGAGAATTTGCACACACAGACTCTTCGCATATGGAGATTTTCTACAGAGAGAGGCCACCATACACCTAAATTCAACTTCGGATAAATTCTTCCACTCAGACACCCACACCGATTCCACAGACATACAGATTGTGCCACATTGGGTCTCTAGGGAGTATCAGAGTCTGATGCCAAGTTATGTGGCTTCCTGCTGCCGCAGCGTTGATCTGTGGGGCTCAGGCCCAGGGCCGGCTTTAGCGCTGGTGGCGCCCTGTGCAACCGTCTTTTTTGGTGCCCCCCATGACCACCTCCTTGGATTCCCTCACTACCACCCAGCAAATGTGCCCCTCAACTCTCCATAGCCCTCCTTTCACAGACATTCATTTGTTTTAAAGAGCTTGTAATGGCTGGCTTTACTAATCCACTCAGCTAGCCACATAAAATACAGTTCTGTTCTTTGCAGCGGGTCTATTAACCCTCTGGGCTACTTTATGGCGAGTCAAAGCTGCCGCTAGACAAAACTCCCATCTCTCTCCCTAGAGGGGGCGTAAATCACAAGAGGTACCTTGACATTTTAATTGCTTCCTAAAGGTTGGACGCACATGGAACTTTTCAACAGGTGCTTTTAAATCGCAAGTTTCATAAATTATTGCTAAACACAGCACCCCCCCCAATCCAGGTCAGCACCCGGTGTGGCAGCACCACACGCACCGCCCAAAAGCCGGCCCTGCTCAGGCCTAACTACTAGAGCAAGGGAGGAATTGGAATAAGCTAAGGCTTGTATTTGAGAGAGTTACATCAAAGGTCAGCCCTGGGTTAAATATTTAAAACTGTTGTATTCAGGATATTCTGCACAAAGATATTGTAGCCAGAATATCAACAACCAAATTAGTATGAACTTAAGTATAAATATTTAATTATAAATGTTATATTCTTAACTTGCATCTACATGTACTTTGAAGATATATAAACCATCAAGGTGCATATATGTTTAGTAAATCTATACTTGCCTATTTCTACTTACTTTCACAATAATAATGCAGTTGCTATTCTGACTTTAATATTTTTTGCAAGATATTTAAAATGTGATATTTTGGATAGATGCACATTTTATAATGCCATTGTTCAGGGAGCAAAGAGTAAAGATCTAGATTCTTTAATTGTGAAAACATTTAGAGACACTACTTTGTTTCCTGTTATGAATTCTCCACAGTGATGCCTAGTGGAGTTGCATTATCCCGTCAAGATAAATAGCTTTCCTTGATTCTGATTGGGCTTGTGCTATATGTGTAAGACTGAAGACTCTTGAGTTTAAGCACAGGGATTGGCTACGAAAACTGTGGGAGGAAGATAGACACTTTGTGGCATATTTTTTCAGATATTTGGACCTTTGCTAACTTTTATAGCTTTCCACAAAATTTGATTGAGAGTGACCTACAAATTAGAGAAGGAGGCGAATAAACTGCAAATTATGGCTGAAACGAATAACTGTTGCAGTCATGATGAAAATTTCAGGAGCTTAAAAAATTGTAAAAACGTGTAATGCGATGAGTTCAAAACATTACTTCAGTAATTTTGTCTGTGTATTGTTTTACATAATGAACAAGTTACATGAAATTAGTGATTTTTGTGTAAGTCAAAATAAACCTACAATAATGAAATTAAAATGAATTAAAAAAGAATAGATAAACCAATTTTCATTTTATATTTAAGTTGGTTAGTAATGGGTGTTTCCATTCTTAATAGGATTTCCAACACTAGTGAAGTGGCTTTTCCCCCTTTCAACCTCTAGCCTCTTGGTCTGAAGGTGTTTCTTGCTTACCTAGTTGAGGGGACTTAAAATGTTGAGCTGCAGAAGTAAAGAGAGCGGGTGCAAGACAAAGATGGTCTGAGCAATGGCACAAAGTTTATTATAACTTACCTCTTCGAGACCCTCACTAATGGAATTAGATAAGGCGTCACCAATAACATCTACATGGTACATGTGCTGCTGTGCACTGTGTGTACATCTCCGGTACACCAAATCTCGCCAATAGCCACAGCTACTACATATGGTCACATATGACTGGCACTCATGATACACAAATAGTAACTGTGCACTGTGTGTAAACCTCACATGTGCCACGCATGGCTCACAGCCTTAACTACAAGTTGATGCATACAGCATGTGAGTGGTATAGCAATGTGCCACCGCCATGCATGGCCTCCTCAAATTGGTCAGCTAATTCAACAAGCGGCTGTTCACACATAAAACTCAGCCAGCTCTAAACAAACCTTGGCCTACAATGTAAGGGATGATAGTTTATCACAGAACAAATGTTTGATTATCGACTGCTCTTTACACATAGTTGATACAGGTAAGTCGGCGTGCTCTGCCTGCATTGAAATCCCGCCTCCTGAAGTCATATCTTCACCAATGCGAGTTGTTCACAGCTTTTTTTGTCTTAGACTAATCGGTTATTATAGCCATTATAAAGTTCATGTCCTGTAATGCACCTTGTAAAAAGTGAGGGATAGGTCTAAATACAGCAGGGATTTCTCTAACAGTTATTGCAATGAGAGCAATCACTTTTTTCCTATTGAAACATATGCTCTGAAAGATTGTTAATATTTGTGTGCACATTTGTGGGTGCTTCTTAAGTGGCTTTATGTATTTATTTATTTTGTAAAACACCAACTCGAGACAATAGTGATAACGTAGCCAAATAAAAACTATTGGTGGTTACCAAAGACCAAGTTAAGTGTGTTAAAAAGAAATTGCAAGATAATGTGCTTTAATGAGGATATACAATCTCCACCAGAAAAAATCAGTGCAGTCAACTATTTGTCATGGTTTGAATGTGGAATTGTTCAGGGTATCAAATGATGTTTAAGTAAGAAAATGAATATGTGATTTTATGAACTTCTGTGGAATGTGTCTGAAAAGGGATTATCCAAAGTAACATTAAATTCCTGCTATTAGGCACCAAAAATAATGCAGCCGGTCATTTTGTGTGTGTGTTATTCTTTCATGTAGCTGGCTGTGTGTGTGTGCGTGCGCACCTTGCCAGTGAAAATAAATGTGCCTTATAAACCATGTTACTTGGAACTAGTTATTACAAGAGTAGCAATAAGAGTAGATTGTCATTTATTATTGTAGTGAAAGTTCACATCCCCATGTTTCTACCCTAGTAGAATTTCATCTTCTTGGTTGTCAGAGCCAGGATCAGAATCTCAAGCTTCACTGATTGACATTATTTGCCTAAGCAAAGAGATAGTGCTTTGATTCTGCTTAATTAACTATGTGGATAACTAATGCACTTAAAAAAACAACATGTAATAAACCATAATTGCAGGCGTGTAAAGAGTAATATGCCATGTGCTGCTATTGTTGAAGAAGGCACCATGCTCCACTTGAGACTTCCCCTCTCATCAAGAGGCAAGGTGATGCGTGTGTGTGTGTGTGTGTATATATATATATATATACCGGGAGTGCAGAGTTATTAGGCAAGTTGTATTATTGAGGATCAATTTTATTATTGAACAACAACCATGTTCTCAATGAACCCAAAAAACTCATTAATATCAAAACTGAATATTTTTGGAAGTAGTTTTTAGTTTGTTTTTAGTTTTAGCTATGTTAGGGGGATATGTGTGTGTGCAGGTGACTATTACTGTGCATAATTATTAGGCAACTTAACAAAAAACAAATATATACCCATTTCAATTATTTATTATTACCAGTGAAACCAATATAACATCTCACCATTCACAAATATACATTTCTGACATTCAAAAACAAAACAAAAACAAATCAGTGACCAATATAGCCACCTTTCTTTGCAAGGACACTCAAAAGCCTGCCATCCATGGATTCTGTCAGTGTTTTGATCTGTTCACCATCAACATTGCGTGCAGCAGCAACCACAGCCTCCCAGACACTGTTCAGAGAGGTGTACTGTTTTCCCTCCTTGTAAATCTCACATTTGGTGATGGACCACAGGTTCTCAATGGGGTCCAGATCAGGTGAACAAGGAGGCCATGTCATTTGATTTCCTTCTTTTATACCCTTTCTTGCCAGCCACGCTGTGGAGTACTTGGACGCGTGTGATGGAGCATTGTCCTGCATGAAAATCATGTTTTTCTTGAAGGATGCAGACTTCTTCCTGTACCACTGCTTGAAGAAGGTGTCTTCCAGGAACTGGCAGTAGGACTGGGAGTTGAGCTTGACTCCATCCTCAACCCGAAAAGGCCCCACAAGCTCATCTTTGATGATACCAGCCCAAACCAGTACTCCACCTCCACCTTGCTGGCGTCTGAGTCGGACTGGAGCTCTCTGCCCTTTACCAATCCAGCCATGGGCCCATCCATCTGGCCCATCAAGACTCACTCTCATTTCATCAGTCCATAAAACCTTATAAAAATCAGTCTTGAGATATTTCTTGGCCCAGTCTTGACGTTTCAGCTTGTGTGTCTTGTTCAGTGGTGGTCGTCTTTCAGCCTTTCTTACCTTGGCCATGTCTCTGAGTATTGCACACCTCGTGCTTTTGGGCACTCCAGTGATGTTGCAGCTCTGAAATATGGCCAAACTGGTGGCAAGTGGCATCGTGGCAGCTGCACGCTTGACTTTTCTCAGTTCATGGGCAGTTATTTTGCGCCTTGGTTTTTCCACACGCTTCTTGCGACCCTGTTGACTATTTTGAATGAAACGCTTGATTGTTCGATGATCACGCTTCAGAAGCTTTGCAATTTTAAGAGTGCTGCATCCCTCTGCAAGATATCTCACTATTTTTTACTTTTCTGAGCCTGTCAAGTCCTTCTTTTGACCCATTTTGCCAAAGGAAAGGAAGGTGCCTAATAATTATGCACACCTGATATAGGGTGTTGATGTCATTAGACCACACCCCTTCTCATTACAGAGATGCACATCACCTAATATGCTTAATTGGTAGTAGGCTTTCGAGCCTATACAGCTTGGAGTAAGACAACATGCATAAAGAGGATGATGTGGTCAAAATACTCATTTGCCTAATAATTCTGCACTCCCTGTATATATATTATTTTTATTGCAAAAATAAAAACAAAGGTTACAGGGACGTTATAGTTAGGCTCACATTTTAGACATATCAAACCATAGAAATTCACCAGTTATAGTTAGTTATCTCAAGTAACAATAACTTGTGCCTAAGGTAACTATAGCTTGTGCCTTCGCCATGCACTGTTAACTGATCAATAATTTTACTGCAGATGTTACAGTGACATTATCAATGATGTTATCAAAGATGTCATGAGTGCTGTAATTTGTGGGCTAATTAGCAGTGCATGGCAAGGGTGCTTTGTTTTTTGGGGGGTGTTTTTTAGGTGGATCCGCTGATCTGCAGTGCCTCACACAATATTTTTTAAATGCTTTTTTAGCCCTGGGGTGGTCCCTCTGGGACCCCAGCACAAGAGCTAAGGGGTCAGGGTGTCACTACCCTGCCCCCTTTTCTTCTTTTTTACTTTTTGTTCTGGAACTCGACTGAAGCAGAGTCTCAAGATGGCTGCCACACTTCCTTGTTGAAGTGGTGGCAGCCAATCTGATCTCAGCATGAGATCGGGAGGTGCTGCGAAGTCTTCGCATCTTTTTATATGCACATTTGGATTTCCTTTAATTTCTCAAAAACTACTAACCCAATTTACACCAATTAACAAAAAGGTCTCTTTCTGGACCAAGAGCTACCTTTCTTCCAAATTTGATGTAATTCCGTCCAGTGGTTTTGGTGCTATCGCTGTTCAAAATTTCCTATGGGAATTAACATTGGAAATGTTCTAATTTTGACCCCCCATATCTCGGCCCCAAACCTTTCCAGACAGCAGCTCATGTGACTGTCAATTTTTTTTGTGAAAATTTTGTGAAGATTCTTAAAGCAGCAGCAACTATATAGGCATATAAATAAAACAGCGTTTTCTATAGAAACTAGGTCCTAACTACAAAAGTCACCACTATATATATATATATATATATATATATATATATATATATATATATATATTCTTTCAGTGAAAAAACAAGAGTTACAGGGACGTTATAGTTATTTTACCCTTACAAAACCAATGAAATTCAGCAGTTATAGTTATACTTATGGTTATACTTATGTTAAGAAACTATAACTCAGAGCCTAAAGTTAATTAACGGCATGAACTATGGTTTCTTCAGATAAGTATAACTATAACTGCTTCATTTCTATGGTTTTGTATGTATAAAACGTCAACCTAACTATAACACCCCTGTAACGTCTGGTTTTCTCTGTGAATTTCTATGTTTTGCAACATAAAGTAATTACTGCATGTTACAACAACCACTGCCGTACACGGATGAAGTGGCCAGGACCTGCAGCCAACCCACCTGCATGCATCCAACCCCACAACACGCATGGCCTTTGGCTGTGCACTCTGGGTTTTGGTGTGTTAGTGGGTGTATTTTGTTTTTCTTTTTAGGATCCATGGATCCTTCACGGGTTTACACTGGGGGGCTGAGCTGAATGCTGTGGGGATCCGTGATTCGGCCAAAAGAAAATGTGGCCAACTTTTGCCCATGAGAGAGCCCTCAGGGACCTCTCCATCTCACCTATGGGGTAAGGATACCTCTAACCTGACCCCTTTTATTTGTTTTTCAAAGTTTTTTGCTCCACTTGAACCAATGCCACAAACAAAATTACAGCTGCAACTTTCCTCTCCCGCTGCGGCCAGCCAATAAGGGCCTTGCTTTTCCCTTGGTTCAGCAGATCCCTAGCGGCTGGATCCACGAAGGATCCGCATCCATAGATACACAAATATTTTTTTAATGGCTCTAAAAGTACCAACCTGATTTACACTAAATCACAAAAAGAAATCTTTCCAGACCGAGGTCTAGCCTTCTGCCAAATTTGGTGTAATTCAGTGTTCGGGCTGTAGACATGTTTAAAATCCCCATTGGAAATTGCACGAGGAAAATATGTTTTGGGTCCCCCACTTTTTATCGGCCCCCGCCTTACGAATCATCCCAAAACTTTAAAGTAATTATCGTACCACTTTTGAAAATTTCGCGAAGATTTGTCAAATAGCACCAAAGTTATTGGGAAAACAAAAAAAGTTTTTTTCTATGGGAATTAGGTCCTAACTATAACTACCTACTGGCCATTGCCAGTAGGTTATATATATATATATATATATATATATATATATATATAAAACAATGTTCATTCTACTGGAAAAAACAAAGGTTGAAGTAACATTATAGTTGTATATGGTAATATTAATATTTTACTATACATAAAAATAAAAAAAAACATACAAATTCACTCCAAAAAAAAGTTTACGGTAACTTTATAGTTTGGTGAAAATGTCAGTTAAAACAAAAACGTTTTGAACTATAAAAAGCACTGAAATTTGCCAATTCTAGTTAACAGAAGAAATTATAGTTCGAGTCCGCACTGTGTACAGTGTCATCAGTGATCTCATTTTAGATGTTTATTCATGATGTTGTAAACATGTCATGAGAGATATAGTTTGTAAGGTCATAAGCAGTGCATGGCAAAGGCCAGCGCCTCATTATTGCAGTGGTTTTACAATATATCATGCCAGTGCCTCTGAAAGACTTGTATGACGCGTCAGGGCTAGAATATTGTAGCCTTTAACTCTCTTGAGGAGAATACGTCTACATGAGGTGGCAGTCGGTGTGAAGGTTGTCCCTTCAAGCTAATTTTCATTTAAGAGCTCTATGTAGGCATGTGTGTGCCAGGACTTTCCATATTCAAGACGGAGGTATTATTTTAAGGGCCAGTCGTGATCGTCGGTCACATATACACCATTCTTCCCAGCGATTCGCTGCTTCATCTTATGATTCCGCATCTTTTTGAGTGCTTCAAACATACATGTGGCGTGGGGGGGTTAGGGGGGGTGTCGGGGAGAGATATGTGGACTAACAGCCTGAGCAGTCGACTTTGGAACTCAGGAATCATGTTTAAGTCCTGGCATTGGCTCAACATCTCGTGATTCTGGGCAAATCACGTAATCACCAGGAGCAAAATCTGACCTTGTATGATGTTATCTGGTGCTCATGTAAAGCGCGCTGATACTTTTGGGTCAAGTTTGCCCTATATGAAAAACTGCACATATTTATGCGTGCAAAGGCATCACGAACCCCCTTTTCAGCAGCTGCAGCAGGGGTGGGCCTCTTTTATCTGTAATTTGCCAGGTAAAAGCTCATAATTAACAAAACGTTGAAGAAGGATAGCTGGGTTGAAGAAACAGGGGAGGAAGGATGGATGAGTGAATGCATTAATGGGTGAAAGAATGGATAAGTGGGTCGCTGAATGGATGGGTGAATGAAAGGATGGATGGGTGACAGAGTGAAAGCATGGGTAGATGAAAGACGGATGAGTGGGAGAAAAGATGGGCAGGTAAAAGGATAGATGGCTGAGTGGGTAAAGTGATGGGTGGAAGACTGGGTGAAAGGATGGGTGGCTGAAATAGTGGGTGGATCAGTAGGTGACAGGGTGGGTAGGTGGGTGGATGATAGGATGGTAGAGTAAATGAGAATCTGAGAGAATGGGTGGATGGGTAAGTGAAAGGATGGCAGAGTAAATGGAAATGTGAATGGATGGCAGTGTGCGTGGAAAACTGTGCGAATGGAGGGGTGGGTGGGTAGATGGATGGGTGAAAGGATGGCAGAGTAATTGGAAATCTGGGATGATGGATTGATAAATGGATGAATGGGGTGGGTGAAAGGGTGGCAGAGTAAATGGAAATCTGAGAAGATGGATGGGTGAAAGATGGATGGCAGAGTAAATGGAAACCTGAGTGAATGGGTGGATCAAAGGATGGCAGAATAAATAGAAATCTGAGTGGATGGGTGGATGAAAGGGTGGCAGAGTAAATGGAAATCTAAAAGGGCAGATGGTATGGTAAATGGAACCTGAGAGAATCGATGAATGATAGGCAGGTGAATGGATGGATATAAGAATCCATTGATGGATAAAATAATGTATTGATTGATAGGTAAGTCAAATGATTGAACTGTGGGAGGATGGATGATGGAAGAAATCATGCATTGATGATGGGTGGATGGATGGCTGGGTGGACTGGCGAATGGATGGATGCATGGAATGGTGAAAGACTGAATGATGGATGAAAGAGTGACTAAATGACAGTAAATGCGAAATGGTGGATATCACCGGGTGGAGGGAAGGGTGAAAGGATGAATGGGTAGATGTTTGTATTGACGAGGAATGGGAGCTCTTATAGGGATGTTCAGGCCCGCACGCTTCGTTTACTTGGTACCATCAGATCATTGGTTCGTAGTGGGGGGTGTTTGAATGTTTGGCTGCTCCCTTGTTTGCGCGTGTGTGTTGTCTGCTATTACTGTGTGCCTGCCTTGCTCAATGTACGCAATTCTTCTTGTCTGTGACAACAGGACAGCTGTGTGGCGCTGTGCCCTGCAACGTACCGCCGTCAGGGGGCGCTGTGCTCTCTCGCAGCAGTTCTGGTGCAGGCCCAGGGAGCTCGGCTGAGGAGTGACCCTGGGCCCACCTAAAGGTGTGAAGAACAGCCAAATGACAGCAGCGGGGAGAGGGCAGGGCCAGGAGACATTTGTTCTCCCCCTCTGAGCTGTGAACATACTGGGAAAAGCAAAACAAACAGAGGCGACCCTGCGCTGCTCAACAAAAGTCAGGGTTTTCAGGGTCCTCGCGCTCTGCAGCTGGAGAGGTCTTTCTTTGCTCCACACTGAGAAGCAACGTGGCGCTTGAAAGAACACATCCCTCCATTCAGTTCGAGCATTGTTCCTGAAGATGGTTTTTAAAGAGATATATCAACAGCTGAGATATATGTTTTAACGCTAATCCTGCTGCTTTTGTAGGGTTTCGTCCCCGTTTCTTTGTTCGTGCCGGTATGGACTGGCTGAGGCCTGCGCATGAGGCCCCCGGTCACGAGAAGCAGACCCAGCCATTGCTCATAGCACAACAGCCTTTTTGGTGAGGGGTAGGAAGTGCCTAACTTGGAACCTGGTTCGAGTTTAATCTCCCGGTCCATGAAATAAATGACGTCCTCGTGTACTGTAATTAGTGCTCGTGCAAAGTGCTCTAATGCCTTCGCGTAGATTTCACTCCGAACCCCGCCCCCCCCCCCCCCCCCCCCCCAGAAAAAACGCACCACACTCTGTAGCACATAAGGGGACATGGGGCTGCAAGGCATGGAGTGACGTCACGTCGGAGTCATTGCTTTTTTTTTGGGGGGGGGGGGGGGGGGGTGAACCCGTGTTAGAAGAGAACATAAGACCTGATGTGGACGCGTATGCCAGTGCTTGTGAACAAACACGATTTGCTGATTGCTGTTCACACGTCTTCCTACAAGAGTGAAGGGGGCCTCGTGTGTCACCTCCATGGAGGGCAGCGTAGCTGCTTCTGCATTCACCAGTCCTCGGCCTCGAGTACTTTCATACATCCCCCAGTGCTGCTACTGGGTTGCATGCATATAGTGTGTTTGGACACAGTGCACATACTCGCAGCTTAGCAGAGTTTTACAGCGGACACTTCAACGTCGTTTGCCATACCCGACGCTTCGACAAAGTCATTCCGTTTGCCAGAAGTGTCAAAGAGAAAAAAGCACATACTATATATATATATATTTTTTTTAGGTGTGCAGTTCGCTATTTATGGCCTATTAATGCAGTTTGCCGCAAACGGCCCTAGCAGGCATAAGCAGTTCTGGCTGAGTAACAGTGACAGAGCTGTGGCACAGTCAGGCATTTTCCATAATTGACCTTGGCGGTACGTTGATGTCATTGGTAAGAGCTGACCAAGGATCTAGGGTATACCATTTACCCAAGAAGCCTCTAAGCCCATGCGCTTCACAGAACTGATGATTGATACAGCCATGCTGCTTACTTGATATGACCATATGTTATATTCATGGAGGTCACCAGAGCTGGTCCTGAGCCAAAACAGGGCACAAGCAGAGGCGTACTTGGAGACATGCAGGGCACGAGCAAAAAGCTCTCTGAGTGACTCATGGCATGCCCACAAACGGTGCCAACGGTAGTTGGTGCTTGCTGGAGAAGACGACGGAGATGGAAGGACCCAGAGCATAACTACATAAATCCCTGGGAGAGACGAGACAGGAAACCATTAAAGCATATTGCATTGTCCGAAAGAACCCTAGGAGGAAGGAAGGAATGGGCGTAGAGGACCTGGGTAAGCCACAAAGTGTTTCATCTGAGACGGCCTGATGCGCAGCAGGCTGCGGTCGGATATTACTCGGGCATAAGTGTGGCACAGACAAAGGGGACCCTGAAGGATGGAAGAGTTGATCATTGTTCATCCTGTTGGGTTCGTAGGGTACAAGCAAAAGCATGCCAGTAGAAGTACAGTAGAGATGGAGTGCACAGGAACTGAGGAAAGAGTGCACACATATTTTAATACTGGGGCTCTCTTCGAGGTGGACTTCTTTCTAGTTTCTTCCTGTTGTCATTGAACTACTGAAGTGATCTCTCTGAGTAGTAAAGTTACGATTTGAAATCCGGTCTTATCAATTCCTTCTGTTTAACTCTAAGGCAAAATTTGTAGCCTAAAACACAAATGCTGTTTTCCCATCCTTCCCTCTAGGAGGAAGTAACAAATCGAGTAACATAAAGGTCACATGACAGAGCATCACACGACAGGTTATTTAAAAGAAAAAAAAGTTATTATATGTTTGAGCCCTGGCTCACTCTTTTTTTTGTGTCCTACTTATTTTCTATTTCTGATGACTACTCTTCTGTCCACGCCACAACCTCAATCAACAGACCACCAGTCAGCAGACGTAAGCTCAAGAGTAATGCACTCAACATGGGATTTCTGCTCTGTTTATATGCCACCAATTTAGTTCATTTCTCTACCCATGCCTGGTCCCTACGTGGCCTCTATATAACATTCAGACTAGTGGGATGATTTAGAGTTTGGCAGGCACAGAACATCTTCCAAAAAGTGGTGCGTGTCCCATTATGTCTGGTTGCGAGTGTTCTGATGTGCACCACGGTCATGACATGCTGCCAGTTCGCCCACAAGTATGCCAGTATCACCAGACACAACATTCTTTTCACTGACTGGGCTGCTCAGCGCTTGTGGGCACCTGCTAGCACCTGAGAGGTCTGGTAATGGCCACTTTTTGGCTCCGTCGTTGACAAAGATGCTTGATGCATGGTTTTAGGAGAGAGATGAGGAAAGTAGGGTGGCAGCCAGATCTTCACGAATGACAAGCTGACTTAAAAGAGGTGAAACCACACTCATCCTCCATGGATAAGAATGCCTTACAGTGTTTCTTGAGTCTCCTAAGCAGTGGCACCACCATTTGAGCACACATACACAACCCCGTGACTCCAAACAGCAGCTGTAGGCTTTGGAAGAAGCCAGGCTGCATTTAATTTGTGATTCCTCCATCAACCGGAGTAGATGTTGTCAGAACATGGAAAATGTAGGGGTCATCTATTTCCTGAAACAAGCCCTCGACCCTGCGAGGCATTTTGGAAGGACTGAAACATGCAGACCATATGGTGAAGACCCACAGGTTCCTAAGAGCCCTATTTTTCATTTTTGTTTTTTGACCTCGCACCTGGAAGACGCTATAAAAGAATCTGTAATCTACCTAGCAGCACAATTGTAATCCCGAAGACTCGCCCCAACCCCATCTCACACCCAACAGACCTTGGCAGTAGCTCAAGGTGAGCCACCTGCAATATCTTCTGTAGGTGAAAGAGCAACCCCCATTCTACCTAGATTGGATGAGGGGCTTCCACCCTTTTTAAAGCATCCAACAGACTAGAGTAACACAGATTTAATAAGAGCTTTCTAAAAACTAGGAATCCCAACACTCAATGAAAGTACTTCAGCATTCTTTTCTAACACAGAGTGATAGGAAAGGAGAATCCATAGATTTCAGCAACCCTGTCACTCCCCGTTTGATTGTAAACATATTTAGTGACAGAAACCTCACCTATAGGCTATCCTTCAATACTCAGGTCCTCATTAGTAGTAACCCGGTGCTATGTCCAATAATTAACACACATGGTAATCCAACACCATCGTGCACGGAATATATTGTGTGCAAAAATTATAGCCTATTACTAGTTTTACCCCTAAAATTGGGTCATAACATGCAGATCTCAGTGCTTATCGCACCAAAACATGTCACAGTTTTTACAGGCCATTTCCATCAATAAATATTGACAAGTTTGACCTGTGGAATTTAGCCAGGGATGTGTTTATTGCACTGCATACCTAACCACCATGATAAAAAAAATTAAAAAACATATTTCTGATATGGGCTTGAATAATGGTTACTGCACATATCAGTAGCTATTGGGCCACCTATAATGAGGGTTTGGTCTTGAGTCATAAATTCAGGACTTCTTAATTATAATTTCCTATTGACTGATCACTGACTCCTTGTACCTTATAAATATTTCTTCCTCTGGGATATCATTCACTGCCAGTAACCTCTAAACATTTTTTTTTTTCTAGATGGCTGTTCACTTACTATAACCTGCAAACGTATATTCCTTCCGGGTGGACCTCCATTTCCAGCAACCACTAAACAGCCATATGGCTTCCATGTGGCTGTTCTCCTGTGTTATACAGTACCTATGTCCACATACACTTTCCCTTCTGAACGTATCCAGCCATATTCCTAGGATATTGTTCAGCTCTGGTTACTTTAGAAAAAATCTGGGTGATTGTGCCAATTTCAGAACAAGTCATTACAGGTCAAAATGCTCAGTTCGAGAATTGTTTTGGGGGGGGTTAGAGTTGACTGACATTCCCACGACCTTAGGTAGCACAGTGATTGCTAATGATGAAGCGCCAATGTGTTCTTACCAACAAACTAGTCATTGTACTTCCCCCGCCACGGGATCACAATTGCCCACCTTCTGCTTGGTCCTGCGGCTTGTGCACCTATTTGCATAGGATCAAACAGTAAGCTATGCCATGCCACTCCCAAAAGAGAAAGTATCAGCAGTGTTAAAACAGCGATACTTTGCACAAGCATTTGCAATGCAATGCGTCTCGTGTTTGCTCACGTTGGAGCTACTAGCGTTGTAAATTCCTAACTGGACTTCTCTTGCCACATAAATTGAAAATTTGAAGTGAAACAGTTGACATAAGCAAGTCAATTCAAAGCACCATGGCCTCCATGAGCGTGAGCGCAAAGGAGAGACACAAAAGGAAATAGAAGTTTGCTCGCAGCTAAACATATCTGCAATTATCCATGTAACTGGGTTGGGCCCCAAGGCGGTAACAAAACCGCCCCAAGGTGGGACAAATGTAAAGCATTTACCAGTGTCATAAAGGATTTTTGAAAAGCAAGCCCACGAACGAGTGAAAGTAATTGGCGTGAGGTGGTCGTGGTTAAAAGCCCACATAGATACCAACACGTCGGAAAAGCAGCCCTTGCGTGCTGCTATGCTCGACCAAAAAAAGGGGTGGGTGTCTGGGACTACAAAATTTTGCCAGCAAAAGATAGATATAAGTAGAATGAATAGGGATTATGTAACACTCTGCTTTTCTGAATGCAGAGTCATTCCCTTCTGGTTCCTTTTGCTCTGTGTTGGAAACAGGTAGAAGGGAGTTTGGCAAGATAATTAATCTTGAGTGTGCCCTCCCTCCTCTTACATAATTGAATTTGTTCTTTCGGGGGTAACTGCCATTAATGCTCTGGCCCTGCATCTACCCCAGTGGAGAACCAGGGCTGACGTATTTCAAATCTAGTTAGCTTTCCTAGGAAGTGTATAAAGTTTGGGTGACATTTGGCACCAACCCCAAGTACAGCATAAATGCAAATGTATTGTTTTATCACTAAGAGACCATTCACTGTATGGGGGCCAGAAAGCAACTCCTTCAAACTTGATTTTGCTCTACATTTCCTTCAGCCGAAAGATAGGTTACAGAGTAAAAGAGACAGGCAGTTGCCACAGACAGTAGCCTCAAAATGCAGTCCACTTTGACCTACTTAGGACAGAGACTTTAAGACTTCCTTGCAGTTGGACTGATGTGATTTTGCTATGGGATGACATTCCTATTGGGGAACAACTTTTGTACGATGATAGAGCAGTGGAAAAGGTATTGTCCCATTTGAAGCAAATGCTTCAATTGAGTTGAATTTGAAAAGCCAAGATAGGGGTCTCAACTTCTATATCAATTGGGGTGGGACTCCGAGGCCTGAAGGACACTGGACATAGCACCCACAGAGGTGGAGACAATAACAAAGTAAGGCCAGGGTGGATATCTGGCATGGCAAAGGTGGGGAGAACTGGAAAACGCCAATATTATTATGTTATGTATTTGTCATTGATACAAAGAACAACCAACCATCAGCAAAGTGTTGCAGAATTGTTGGCTATAGCTGGGTAAAGATTGGAAAATCATGACACATAAGTGTGATGTGGATTAGGGTCAAGTAAGAGCACATACTTTATTGAATAATTGTAATTCATTGATGATTGGTAGATAAATTCGATATTGAATTGTGTGGTGTAGCTAACATATCACTGGAAGTGGATGGCAGTGCAGGGAACTCCATTTTTTCCCGTGAGACAAAGGGGTTGGTAAGGTACTGTGCGACGGGGAGAAGACTGAGCAGAGAGGTGGTGGAAGGTCAAAGAGGAGTCTGGTCAAACTACTGCAAAAATGGATGAGAGGACACTGGACATTAGCTGGGGCGCTTTGGGTAATCTGCGTGCACTTCTCCTGTACATTCTTTCGGGTTATTCTTCATTATGACTGGATGGGCAGTTACCATGGCTGACATATTATATGCATCCTTGAGAGTCACTCACCAATGTCTGGGGGGGCATATATGTACTATTCCATGACCGCCTGTATCAGGTGCATGGCATGGGCTACTCCTTTATTGCCCAATAATGAATTTCATAGAAATTCACTCAATAAGGCATCAGAATGAGCTAATGTAAATTGCAGGTGATCTGTTGTTATTCATGCCCTCTCACGCTTAGTCGCAGCAACTTAAGACAAGATAGAGCATCACACTGGATCCAACATGCAGGACACTAAAACACTACCCAAAGGGGCCATATACTGGTGGTGATGTATACCAAACAACAGACTGATTGAGAGTTGTGCTGACAAAACTTGCACCCATAAATGTGGCAGATCAACACCGTCTGTATATTGTTGGTTGAAGTACAGTTTTTTGAGTTCTGTGTTACTGCTATTGTGGGACAAGCCATTTCTGAGGCCACTGGTGGGCAGTTATTATTCTGGAAAATAATTTTCTTGTCCTTGTTGTATGGTGAAATTTACACAACCAAATGGTTACAACAGTGTATGCCAAAGAGCTACATTGTCAGTCACCCCTTAAATCGTTTCCCAAATATTCTGAATGGTAATTCCCAGCATACCAAGAACATAAAACTGATGACTGTGTGATGTTTTGTGCTGTTTCCCTCCATGATGGTCTTTAACTGTGCCACCCATGCCAAGCATTGTGTCCGGCCTGCCACTCTCATTCAGATCGCTGATTTGCAAAAATCTTGGATGTTAGCACCAGACCTTGGCAATGCCATGGCGGAATCAGAGAAGTGTCTGCCAGGAGGATATCCGACACTGAGTAAACTCAAAATAGGTTGAGTCTGCGGTTTTGGGAGAACCGTAGCCACTGTCCTGTAAATCAGACCCACTCGGTTGGGTTGTGGTAGGACTCTTGGAGGGATATGTGGGTAACTGGACAGGTTCAAAGGTGGACAAAGGAGATATCACAGGGGTCTTCAGACACGTGAATCGGTGGGGAAGAGAGGGGTGTTGGAAATAGGGGTGCCTTGTTGGGGCGATTGTATAAAAAAGCCTCCCAGAGGTCGTCAATATATCTAATTTGCTGGATACAATGAGAAAGAAATTCATGAGTCACAAAGCCTGTAAAGGTTGTCAGAAAAGAGGTGTTCCTGTCCCAGGAATCGCTTAAATAGAGAGAGACGTGAATGTTTGTTACAAACTGGGGATTCGGGGATCACTGCCGTGGAGAGGCATTCTAGAGCTGTGGAAAGAGGGTGTTAGCGCGGGGGTGTTTCATCACAGAGTTCACCTTAAGACGGAAAATGTGGAACTAGCTTCTCCATTGTGGCCTGTTCTTTTACCAGGGGTCACTGCCACTGGGGGAGACTGGCCAAGACTGCGAGCAGATGTGACCTGTTTCTGCTTTGCGGTGACCCCTGCCAGTAAACAGTGTGCTTCCTTGGGAGATGTGCAGGAAATAGAGCAGCGTTTTTTTGCTGCTGTGTTTTAAATCTTCGCATGCCCCCCCCTACAGCAAGGCAATTCTAGTCGCTACTGTAAGGCCGGCGAGCGTCCCCCCAGAACCCACAGCTCTAGCCTTAGAACGGCAATGGTGTCCCTGTAGAAAAGAACGCTGAAAAAACAAATAAGTTCCAATGTTTGGAAGAACTCACCTTAGTTCTTTCCGGAATAGGGACGGTTTGGATGTGTGAATATCTTTTATGCAAGTCATTAATTGCCGCTTTTCCTGCACAAACTCCCATGATATGTAAGGTGTACAAGATGGTACGCTCTGTCGGGGAGGGGACATTCGACTTTCCCACTCGTAATTACGAGCGTGATGCTTATGCAAAGTGGTGTTGTTTGGCAGGTAGATGGACTTAGTATAAAAAGCCCAAAGGAACAATTTGCCAGCCTCAAAAGCGACTGTGGTTGTAATTTTCACTTGTGTGATCACAGCTGCCATTTATTTGGCCTGGTCGCACTGTTACCTTTTCTTAAGATTTTAGCAGCCGCTCGAACCTACTAAATCGATATAAAATAATAAATACTTATAAAATCGTATACAACAGTAAAACAATATCTGAATTCCCTTAATAAATAATCACGTTACTAATTCATATCGGTTCCTAATGGTGATAGCGGATTTAATAAAGCTTAAAATAGAGCTGCACATTTGTTTGGATGAAAGCCTTTGAATGCCAATCAATCCTTCTTTTGACTTATATGTATGTATGTGCACTTTTATGGCAATACGCCGAATAAAGTTATTTTTCACTGACTGACTGACTTTAGCAGCCGAAGGTCACGTGAGTGGATAAGCTGTGTGGGTGGAATGTGTCTTGTAAGAAGAGCAATGGTTGTCGTGCACCAAAGGTCCGCCAGCTATGTGTTGTGGCGAGCTTGGCACTGCTGCTATATATGATGGGGTCCAGAAGAGGCGAGTGAAGGAGGCCGAGTCTTGCAGAACGGATCAGAGGGCATCTTTCAAGGTATGACATAAGGGGGGAGTTGGTTGCCGTGCATGTGGGAAAAGATATGGTCTTACCATGTTGTGTTGAACTTGTCTCTTAAACTATGCATGCTGGGGTCACAGAAATCGGTATTACATCTGGGAGAAGCAGTCGTACTTAGGTGTGTTGGTGATACACTGTGGTTACTATAAAGGGTGCCTGAGGATGGCTGCCCTTAGTTGATCCAGCTGGTAATGTAGTAGCAAGCAAAGTCATTTCCCCGTGTTGTTTCAGGAGTTAGGCCAGGATATACACATACTGACCTTCGAAATGAGAGTGAGCCCTTGATTTTCCGAACGCTACTAGCACGGAGTTCCCCACGTTGGCTATTGTACAGAATTAGAGGTGCCGCCCTTGTGTGCGTTGATGAAAAGAGAAAGTGGTTCCAATTAATGCAAAATCATAGAGGAAATTGCAGGTGGACAGGAGCCAGGATACACACAGGAGGGTGAAAGTGAATTAGCTGATAACAGCACAGTACAATGGATCTGAAGGTTGAAAACTCAATCACAAAAGTTTGAGTTCATTTTCTTTTAATAGAGGAAATAACCATTGCCAGTTGTAAGGCATCAAAAACCAGTGTGGCCATTAGCTCTGCCCAGGAGTGAGATTCTGCTCACTTACCTGAGCTGGTTATTATGATGCATTTGAAGGCAGTCTCCAGCAAGGAAGTGGCATTGTCAGATTTCTCTTGAAAGCAGCAAATAAGGTAATTCTGCCAGACAGCAATATAACACATAGCCTATTCAGCACACAGTTAAAATGCAATCGAACACTATATATGACTATAGTCATGAATATAGTCAAATATGTATATGTGTATATAGAAGTTTTCCAGTAAGCGGAACAGATACATTGTCAGAGGAGAGGGATAATCCGGGATGCAGTATCAACATTAAGGCTTACAATGCACTGAGGGGTGCAGGTTAGATCTAAGCAGTGAAAGCAATGGCAGACCTGAGGGTGGAAATGTGGGTGCAGTTAGTAGAGGTGGGGGGCTACAACTCTTAATCAGTAAGACAGCTTCCGGATGGTGCTTGGGTTTTCAGCTCTTTGGGGCAGCCAAAAAGAGATGGAGCCAGAAGAAATCTGGAGTGGAGTAGAAGAATGCCTACCATTTTGTCTGCTTCTTTGTGCATTTACCGATTTCTAGCTTGACTGTGCTGCTGCTACCTCATGAGCTTTTTCTTCAACTGGAGGCTTCAAAAGCTTCTTTTCATCTTCCTTGAAGTTCTACCAGCACCATGTTCTTTTCTGGGTTCATTTTTGTCGGAGGCTGGCTCAGTGTGTGGTGGACACCTGTGGTGTTAAACCTTAAGATGGGTCCAGGCAACCCTTAGTAGATAGTGTTATAGTGTCTAGGTAGCAATGGCCCTCTACTGGTAGCTGTGGCGAGCAGCCATGACTTAGGTAAACCCCCTTCTGGAGGTAAGTAAACACAAAATATACACATGTATTAGAAAATAGCCTATAGGGGAGCCAAACCATATACTAAAATGTGTAACTGCGAGAATGGGTCCCCAAGCAGAGGATATGGAGTAGTTAACCAAGGGCTGGGAGAGAGTGGGATCCCGAGAGGTAAGTATCTAGAAGACCCCCAGCAACCAGGAGAGAAGAGGTAATTTATCTGGTCGTCCCATAGGCTAACATGGGGATTTGTTAATGTAATATTGCAAAAACAGGACCAGGCCAGTGGAACCCAATGGTGGATGAAGAGGACCTGCAAAAGAAGGGTACAGAGTCCAGTCCATGCAGTAGTGTCGAGGTGGGGCAAGAGGCATTGCCCCCCCTTCTGTGGGTGAAGATCTGGGTCGACGGTGGTGGATGAAGTTCAGCTGCAGAGTCCAGGAGCTGCAGAGCAGTCCCCAAAGTCACCTAGAAGCTGTCCCTTGACAGTCACCGAATTGCAGATGTATCAGTGGTCAGGAGGACCACCAAAAAGCACATGCAAATGCAACTGTTGGAGATTTACAGAGCTGAAGAGGACCAGCAAAGTCCTGGGGACTTGACCCTTGTGGGGGAGGCTGGGCTGGCCCTCCGAAGACAGGAGTGGCAGCAGAAGCAGTCAGAGCCCCCACAAGCAACCCACTGGCATCTGACACAGTAAGTTTCAGTGAGGTCCAGGCAGCACACCTCAAGAGGAGTCTCACATCACTAGAGCAGTAGAGAGGAGACTGTCTTTTCAGAGGTACATTGCTGGGGGCTGGGGCTACCTGGAGCCTGAAGATCCCTCAGATCAAGAAACAATAAGCCCTGGTTGTTGCAACAGTAGCAGTGCACAGGGGTTCTGTCTTGGAGGAAGAGGCAAGGACTCACAGTTTCCCAAGTTGGACAGAAGGCAGAGAGGACCCAGAGAACCCCTCAGAACTACCACCTGTGTTGGAGAATCTTCACAGATCCAGAGAAAAGCAGATCCCAGCGGCCAGACATTGTTGCCTTAGGTGTCTGCTGATGCAGAGGGGTGATTCCTTCACTCCAAGGTAGAGTTGTTATTGCTTCTTTGGCGCAGCTGAAGTCTTACCACCCCAGAGGATGCACAACCGTGGAAATGTTGCAAGTTGCTGACGGGAGCAGTGGAAAAACAGTTGCAAGGAGAGGTTGTCTCAGTGATGCAAACTTGTTTGGTTCCTGTGAAGTCCAGCAGCGGTTCCCGTGGCCAGGACCCGAAGAGGTCATTGCAGAGGTGTCCTGGTGGAGTCTTTCACACCGAATCTTGGGACCCACCTGCAAGGGAGTCCCTAAATAGCCCAAAAAGGGGCTTGGCCACTTTACAAGGTGAGCACCTATCAGAGATTGGTCACTGATGTCATCTGCCTAACCTGATCAGTCAGATGCTCCTAGGGGCCTCTGTCCATATTGTTTTCAATATGGCAGAATCAAGTGGCCACCTGGAGGAGCTCTGGGCACCACCCATGGGTGGTGATGGACAGGGGAGTGGCAGTTTAGCACCAGAGCAGGGACCAGGGTCTCTGGCTTGGTGCAAACCAGATTATGCAAGGAGGGCACCAATTGTGCCCTTCAAAGCAAACTGGTGGCCTGGGGAGGCAACCCCTCCCCAGCCTTGTAACACCTATTTCAAAGGGAGAGGAGGTGGCACCCCTCTCCCACAGGAAATCCTTTGTCCTGCCTTCCCCTGATTGAGCTTGTCAAGCATCAGGAGGGTAGAATCCCGTCTGAGAGGCTGCAGCAGTGTGGGCTGCTCTCAGACCCTGGAAGACTGGTAAGAGCAATACTGGGGGTCATCTAAGGAGCCCCCATAGTGCATGGAACCATGCCATCAATACTGGCATCAGTACTGGGGTGTGATTCCGACATGTTTGATACCTAACATGCCTAGGATCAGCGTTTCCATTATGTAGCTGGACCATAGGTGGTGACCTATGGCCAGTAAATAGCTAAAATGTTTTCCCCGGACTTACGAAGTCCATGGAATTGGAACTGGAGTTTGTAGGGGCACCTCTGCTCCTGAATGGGTGCCCACAGACACAGAGACCTGCACCCTGCCCTTTGGGAAGGCCTACCACAGGCGTGACTTACAGTGGCCTGGTGTAGTGACCAGCAGCGAAAGGGTGCATTCACCTTTTCATGCAGGCTGCAAATAGCAGGCCTGCAGACATATTTTGCATGGACTCCCATGGGTGGCATAATACATGCTGCAGCCCATGGGTACCTAAGTACCATGTACTAGGGACTTACAGAGGTACACAAGTATGCCAATTGTGGGGTGTAAAGTGTACCAAGACAACAAATCTAGAGGAGAGTGCACAATCGCTGGGATCATGGTTAGCAGGATCCCAGTGAAAACAGTCTAAACACACTGATAACAGGCAAAAAGTGGGGGTAACCATGCCAAAAAGAAGGACTTTCATAGAATGTTCAATCCTCAGTATTGGTGCTTGTTATTAAATGCTTGAATTATCGTTCTACGCTACCCTCTGTATTTGATGAATCCTTCTTGATTTGCATGTCATGCAGTCGCTCATGGCTACTGTGCAAACGGTTTCCTTCTAATTCTGCCTTTTGGCTATCCTAAAATATATATTTGTAACTCGCATTGACTTTACAGCAAAATCGAATTTCTTGGAAATGGTCATGAAAACAAACCACCCGCTATGAGGGACTGTTAGCTAACTGTCCAATTTTCACACAGCCCATCAATCTCCAGGATAAATCCCTTGGAGATTTTTTTAAATCCCCCCATGAGCCTTGCTCTCTACATGGTACATAAAAAAATCCACAGATCCCTCTTACTGCTTCCTCAAACATGTTAAATCTAAAGACAGTTCTTCCCAACAACGACTTCAAAATGCCCCCCCAGGGCCCTCATTTCCAATATCTAGTGTAACTGACAGCTCCTAGGCCAAAGTTAATCTAACTTGTACCAATATGGTAGCATTTATAGGATGCTAGAAGCCCAACTCTTGAACACTATGAGGTGATTAGATAAAATGTAAGAACTTTTTCATCATCCATAAAGTACTACATGCTAAAGCCATAAAGTACTACATGCTAATAAAGACTAGCTATCTACCTGTTAAAGCCATTCCACTGAGCACAGACCATCAACTAGGACTCCTATAATGGCGACTATCTCAAAGCAAATTAAGGGTCCGATTTAGATAATGGTGGACGAGTTACTCCGGCACAACGGTGGCGGATATCCCATCCATCAAAATCTAAATCCCATTATATTCTATGGGATTTAGATGTCGGTGGACTGGATATCCATCACCGTTGTGAGTGAGTGACTCATCTGCCAAGATCTAAATCTAGCCCTCGGTTTTCTGGCTGTTGAAATATCACCCTAACCTCCAGGAACTTCTGGATCTCACATCAATCTAACATCAGGACTGAAAGCAACAGGCATTATGAAAATTACCCAAGGGGCATCGGTTCAAACAAACCTTACACCCTACAGACACTGAGTTACACCCCGTTTCGACCATACAATCACTGAAGTACACCCCACTTCCACCCTGTGGTCATTGAGTTTACACTCCTCTTCCACCCTCTAGTCATTGAGTTACTCCCCTCTTCCACCCTGTGGTCACTGAGTTACACCCCACTTTCTCCCCGTGGCCACTGAGTTACATCTCACTTCCACACCATGGTCACTGAGATACACCCCACTTCAACCATATGGTCATTGAGTTACACCACACTTTCATTTGCAACATCCAGCAGTCTGATGCAGGATGATCCACACTGAGCAGTTAGCCAGCTGGTTGTACTCTTGTGCTAAATTAACCCCTTAAATCACAAAGCCCTCCTCTACCTTTTCCCTGCAATACTTGTGAGCGTTGAGACTCCACCGACATGGTAAGTGGTGCTGTATACAATGTCATAAAATGAACTCAGCATTGGGTAGCCGGAAGGATGGGAAACCACACCTCAACAAGGCATTCCGAACATACGTTTTATCAACATGTAGTGCCAGTGCTTGGCAAAGTCAGCCCACATTTTGGTAAATGGTTTCAGCTGTCCGGTGACAGAATGCCTTTGTACTGGTTGTTAATCCTAAAATGGCCTACTTGCTTTCTTCAAAGTTGCTCCCTCGTGTGGAGCCCCCCAAAATAATCACCAACCTCACGCATTGGGGGGGGGAATAAAAAGGAAACATTGTAGGCAAAGATCTCTCATTGTTGCCATATCCAACCAGAATGGTCTACTGGGCTGCCCTTGGTCGCCAGTGGCACATGAGCAGGGCATGGGATTTCACGTCTAGCTGTTGGGGACTGCTATCTGGAAATTGAGAGCCAAGCAAAATAGGGAAAGACCCCACCTATACCTCTTCAGTTATGACCAAAAGACTAAAAGTCTTATTTAATCTCAGTTGAGATTGCAAGGCCCCATAGTTTACAAAACGTTTGCTCCATACCAAAAGCACTATACATCAATTGCTCTTAATTTAATAGCCACCACGTGTTCTGTAGCCAAAGATCTACTGTCTGTTTCTGGTCTTTACCACTTAATACCAAATTTGTTTGTTTAGTGGCCAATAGGAGGTGGGAGATAGTCTTCCTCCCCACTGAATGCCACGGGGGTCTTCCCTGCTGAATCATCACTGCTAGTTTTCCCAACTATTTACCTTTTGTTGTATTGCATCCAAGATCTCAGACTGAAAAGCAGATAACTTTGGGCAGCTCCACAGGATATGCAACATCGTACCCACCTTGGTGCAGCCCCTTCAGTATGTATGTGTCTTTGCTTGGTCTGTGGCATGTAGTTTACTAGGTGTTTTGCGTGACTGCAAAAATAAGGGGTGAAAGTGGACAGCCCTAATGAGTGCCCCTTTGAATGTGTGTCCCCGTTAAGCTGCTGACTCACTCTAATTATCGCCCTTGGCCTTTCATAATTAGATAGCAGCCATCCTAAAAAGCATAGTCTAAATCTGAGAGACCTAAGGTCTTCCACCATGGAGCTCCTAGTCCATACGGTCAAACGCTATTTCGGCATCGAGAGGAAGCGAGCAAAATGTAATTCCTCCCTTTCCACCAAGCTATATTGGTAATAAGCATGTACATTTCTGTATTATTGTTGTAGTTCAAAAAAAGTAGTGCCTAATCTACCCTGTTTGCATGGACCTTTATGAAAATTCTGGCATCCACCGATATAGGGCAATTTGAAGTACAAAGTTTTTGTTTGGTTTAAGGAATAGTGAGATCATTCCTTCCTCCAAAGATAGGATTACCACAACAGTCTTATAGAACGTGGCTGTGAAATTTGTGAACTAAAGGCCTTCACTAGTTTTAAGCTGTTAATCACCAGAAGGCCTTTCTCCTTGGATACTGTTGCTCCTGGTGAGACAGTATAAACTTTACTGAGCTTAAATAAGGTAGAAGAATATGGCTGTAAATGTTTCATAAAAAGAGTGCTTCTTCTCACAGCCATTTTCAAGGGTCCTGTTGCCGCCATGGTATGAGTCTAAATTCTTATGAGCATATTTTCCTGGGTTCATAAGTTTGGTTCTGATACCTAACAATAGCTGTCCTAAAGGCTCAGTACAAAGGCCCACAAGAAGGAACTTTTGTAGATCGGGGGGCAGTGTCGGCCTCCAGTCCACCCCTCCTTACATCGCCCCCTTTTATACTGTAGTGTCATTGTTGTACTGGCGAATGAGTAACTGTAGCGTGCGGCAGCTGTCGCATCGGGTACTATACACAACATAGGGTCCACTTTACTATCTAGCTTGTAGATCTTGGAGCTGACTTCCTTCTGACCTTTTTAGTGGGAAGCTATTAGGAGCACCACATTGGACTTTTGATTTTCATGTTCTTTGGGTGATTCACTATTTACATATTTCTTTGGGTGATTACTCTTCCCTCCTCCTTGCTACTCTTCTCTATTTACGTGTTTCTCCCACCACTATACAGGTTGTCCCACCCTGCCACCTTTCACGCCATGGGATGGTGTCTTATTCGTCCCTTCGGTGCACTCCTAGGCTTCTCTGCACCTACAGTCTGGTGGGCCACAATCATAATAGTTGCAGTGGTCACATCTGGTAATCCGCTGTCACCAGTTCTCTACAGTTGTGTATCTGGTCAGCTTCGGACACTTATTCTGCATTGCCGCATTCCAAGTGCCACGTCTTAATTTCATGAGGCTTCATCTAGTGACTCCAGAGGCTCCCTCACAGTCTCTGAATCTCCCGCTTTTCTGTTTCCAGTGAACACCTCAAGCTCTTCCAATTTCTCGTGCACCGCTGGTGTCAGATCCTCACAGTCCCCCTGCAGTCACATTTACTTAAAACAGAAGATCACCAAAACTACAGCGGGCTTATGCTCAAGGATACTGGCTGCAGTGCCATTTTTGCATTGTGGTGGGACCAGCCTCTTTCTTTGCAGTGCAAGAGAACCACAAAGGGTATTATTTCAAAATCTGCAAGCTTATGAATATTAATGAGGTCGAAATTGTGACTGTTAAAACGAGTGAATACCGGAAGATAGGTAAGCACCGGGCAGCAGACCTCATTCTCAGCATTCACAGTGTACATACATTGTGACAGCTGTCCCTTGGAACTGATGATGCCACAAACAGTGCCACATTGTTAATATGACATCTGGAATTTCATCCTATTGGCTGTGTGACACTTGTCTGCATTTCTCAATGTCTGCTTTCTGCACAGGCAGAGTGTAGGCTATCACATTTTAACAACGTACACTTATGAATGGTTACTTTGTACCTTCGGTACTTGCAAACCATGATTTGAGGCCACAGAAATAAGTCACCATTCATGTGTGCATTCTTCCACGAATCACAAGGAGTGGAAATGTCTACTAACCACCGTTTTTCCTTCACGATTAGCAAGGGATCTAAAAGCGTAATCTATTTTATGAACCTCAGTACATTTTTGTACATTGCAGATTCAAACATTGAATTGGTAAAATCATCTGCACTGGCGTTGCAAATGCAAAGTCTTTTGAGCATCAACCATATTGGTCTAAATAGAATATGAGCTGAACATTCTTGTATTCAGCTAGCTAAAACAAGTCTAACTCCATATTTTGACAGAGTACAGGTGGCAGAAGGTTTGGGTAAGGGTCATGCAACCAGGTAGAGTTAGTGGGTTAATGGAATGTGGAAGTAAAGTCTAAGGGCTTTCAATTCAGGATTCATACAATACTGTTGGACTGGAGCAAGGATTGTGCTAGCATTCGGGGCAAGTTTCAGTAAAATATTTTAACTATAGAGGAGTGTGATTACAGGGTGTTTGTGACCCAGAAGGACTCAAGGGTGGTTAATTGAGCATTGCAGAGGGGCCAGAATTTCCAATATGACTTCAATAAAGTACTCTTCATGTGGATACACATACTCCACCTTCTAGATACTTCATGCACTCCAGTCTGCTCCCTGCCCTCTGAAGTGCCTCCACACGGTGCATATTATTAAATTGTAATGTTTTTATATGATTTGTTGAGTGTACGCTGCACGCCCGGTGGCCCATATCCACGATTATAGCGACTAGATGTGTAGGGGTGGGGGAACAGCACGTGACTAATCTCTAAAGATTGACAGCGTGTGAGCGTGTATGTCTTTCCTGCACGTGCGGCCCTCCGAACGCCTGCCTTTATGGTTGGAGCCCCGGGTCCGATCTCCCCGAGCCTGGAGCACGGAATAAAGGCCTCTTGTGGAGGCGTGCCCGGCCCCCTTGTGACTAGGAGACTCTTCTCTGTGAGGGCCCCGGGCGAGGCCTGGCTCCGGGTCTGCAGGGGTCCAAGTCTCCAAGATGTGACCCTGAGAGAACAGGCCTGCTTTCAGCAGAAGAACCGCGGGATTGTCTGAGAGCTCATGCCTGCATCAAACCGCCATTGTCAGGATTGCTGACCACTTCTGAGCTCACAGTTCTAAGGAGGAATTCACACAACACACAATATTGGCCTTTATAATGGGAAATGTATACAGTGCCTCGTTACTGAGGAGCACCCATCAAGGGTCATGTTAATTTACGTGATGTCCCTCGGAGCCTCCCTGGCTCCCCTCTTTTGAACCCGCTCACTCCTTTCACACACTTACTGTACGCAGTCCCTCAGGGCAGTCTTTCTGCCCTTTCAGTTTACTTTCTACCAGTTTGTCTCTTCCTGCCAGAACGTTTGGCTTCTGAATATATTTACTTCTCACTTTTTACCACTTGTCAGTCTTTCTTCTCTTTCCACTCTGAGTCCTCAGCTATTCCCTTCTCTTAGTCCCTCGCTTTTTGTAAGTCACACTCCTACGCAGATCCTTCTACTTTTGAGTCTGTTGTCCTCAGTCTTTCCTGCTAATGATGCAGTCCTTCTTCCCAGTCTGTGTTAATGTTGTACTTTATCTTCTCTCACTTATTTCTCTGTTCCTTGTCTCTTTACGGACAGTGGTTTTCTTCATAAAGAGTGTTGCATCTCTCTTCCTATTTCTTCTCTCTGTTTACTTCTTTCAGCCCCTCTTGCCTTTGGTACCTATGTGCCAGTTACTTACCAGAGATTGCAAGCATTCAGAAAAGATTGTGTGGTTCTTACGTACTGGGGCAGCTGGTCGCTGGATGCTGCGTTTAGCGCATGGCTAAGAGTTCTTGCGCCCAGACCACATTGGCATCCTCACGGTCACCCGAAGGGGTACTCCACAGTCACCAGAAGGGGTACTCAACAAACCACGCAGATTGTCTTCAAGAAAGGCAGTGGTGGGACTGCGGGATTTAACACAGGGCAAAGGATGTTAGTCAAGTGCAGGATTCTCCTTCATGTGCCAAGTCTGCACCGTGAGTGTCAGGAAAGGGCAGTAGGCGAGCCTCATAAACTGTCCTTTCCAAGGTTCCGGTCTGTCCAGAGAATGCTTTCTGAGGCTCCCAGTCCAAGATGAAGCAGAGTTTTTATTTCTGTGATGTTTGCTCTTATTTGAATAACATGAGGGGGCATTTACCGATTATGAATGTCTCTCCGCACATTAGCTCCCTTGCATTCCATTGTGTTTTTGCCCTTTTGCTACTATGTTTGTCCCTGATGTTTTCTGACTTTTCTCATTGCAGTCGAAACTCCTACTTCATCCACTTCTAGATATACTGGCTTTGTTCTTTCCTCTTCCCAGGAGTTTGGTGCCTTGCCAGTGACTTCTGCATTCATTTTCAAACAAGAGCTGCAAGATTACCCTTTGTTATTTTTTTTTTCCTAGTGGAGACCCCTGTAAGGAGACACCTTTCACACGTGATATTAAGTGCAGTGCGGCACTGTGGCTGTTAGGAGTTGTCCTTTCCGTTGGCAATCAAGATGACTCAACTGACCGTCTCAGCATCCAGTCTCTGACAGTCTGGCAGCTTCTTCACTTATGTCGGTTATCTTCCGTCAGCCTCTCCTTAGTGCCCCACCTCCTCCCAGCCCCTTCTTGTGTTTGCACAAGTGCCCCAAGCCTCTCCCTTGGGTGAGCTCCATCAACTCTCAGTTCCTTCTCCTTTATCATCTCTGCTCCTATTCTCTTTCTTCCCCTCTCAGCTCCTACATTTTCTCAGTTTTCTTCAGTGTTAGTACCTCTGCTCTCTTTCTCTCATTTCTTCCATCTCCTATGTCTTCTTAGTTATTTCTATGTTAGTATCACAGCCATCCCTGCTCTCTTTCACCCCCACTCCATCCCTCTATCTTTCTCAGAGCAGCATTTTTGGCCTGCTTTCTGATTCATTTTAC